>NC_053026.1:610064547-610431406 GCF_003073215.2 Triticum urartu | reverse complement strand
CCGCGCGCCTCCTCCCCTGGTCCGAATTGGACTAGGAGAGGGGGGGCGGCGCCCCCCTTTCCCTCTCCCTCCCCACTTCTTTCCCCCTCCTAGTAGGAGTCCTACTCCTACTAGGAGGAGGACTCCTCCTTGGCGCGCCATAGAGGGCCGGCCGGCCTCCTCCCCTTGATCCTTTATATACGGGGGCAGGGGGCACCCCTTGACACACAAGTTGATCCACGTGATCATATTCTTAGCCGTGTGCGGTGCCCCCTTCCACCATAGTCCTCGATAATATTGTAGCGGTGCTTAGGCGAAGCCCTGCGACGTAGTCATCAAGATCGTCACCACGCCGTCGTGCTGACGGAACTCTTCCCCGACACTTTGCTGGATCGGAGTCCGGGGATCGTCATCGAGCTGAACGTGTGCTAGAACTCGGAGGTGCCGTAGTTTCGGTGCTTGATCGGTCGGGCCGTGGAGACGTACGACTACATCAACCAAACGCTTCCGTTGTCGATCTACAAGGGTACGTAGATCACACTCTCCCCTCTCGTTGCTATGCATCACCATGATCTTGCGTGTGCGTAGAATTTTTTGAAATTAGTGTTTCCCAACAGTGGCATCCGAGCCAGGTTTTATGCGTAGATGTTATATGCACGAGTAGAACACAAGTGAGTTGTGGGCGATACAAGTCATACTGCTTACCAGCATGTCATACTTTGGTTCGGCGGTATTGTTGGATGAAGCGGCCCGGACCGACATTACGCGTACGCTTACGCGAGACCGGTTCTCCCGACGTGCTTTGCACATAGGTGGCTTGCGGGTGACAGTTTCTCCAACTTTAGTTGAACCGAGTGTGGCTACGCCCGGTCCTTGCGAAGGTTAAAACAGCACCAACTTGACAAACTATCGTTGTGGTTTTGATGCGTAGGTAAGATTGGTTCTTGCTTAAGCCCGTAGCAGCCACGTAAAACTTGCAACAACAAAGTAGAGGACGTCTAACTTGTTTTTGCAGGGCATGTTGTGATGTGATATGGTCAAGACATGATGCTAAATTTTATTGTATGAGATGATCATGTTTTGTAACCGAGTTATCGGCAACTGGCAGGAGCCATATGGTTGTCGCTTTATTGTATGAAATGCAATCGCCATGTAATGCTTTACTTTATCACTAAGCGGTAGCGATAGTCGTAGAAGCAATAGTTGGCGAGACGACAACGATGCTACGATGGAGATCAAGGTGTCGCCGGTGACGATGGTGATCATGACGGTGCTTCGGAGATGGAGATCACAAGCACAAGATGATGATGGCCATATCATATCACTTATATTGATTGCATGTGATGTTTATCTTTTATGCATCTTATCTTGCTTTGATTGACGGTAGCATTATAAGATGATCTCTCACTAAATTTCAAGATAAAAGTGTTCTCCCTGAGTATGCACCGTTTCCAAAGTTCGTCGTGCCCAGACACCACGTGATGATCGGGTGTGATAAGCTCTACGCCCATCTACAACGGGTGCAAGCCAGTTTTGCACACGCAGAATACTCAGGTTAAACTTGACGAGCCTAGCATATGCAGATATGGCCTCGGAACACTGAGACCGAAAGGTCGAGCGTGAATCATATAGTAGATATGATCAACATAGCGATGTTCACCATTGAAAACTACTCCATTTCACGTGATGATCGGTTATGGTTTAGTTGATTTGGATCACGTGATCACTTAGATGATTAGAGGGATGTCTATCTAAGTGGGAGTTCTTGAGTAATATGATTAATTGAACTTAAATTTATCATGAACTTAGTCCCTGATAGTATCTTGCTTGTTTATGTTGATTGTAGATAGATGGCTCGTGCTGTTGTTCCGTTAAATTTTAATGCGTTCCTTGAGAAAGCAAAGTTGAAAGATGATGGTAGCAATTACACGGACTGGGTCCGTAACTTGAGGATTATCCTCATTGCTGCACAGAAGAATTACGTCCTGGAAGCACCGCTGGGTGCCAGGCCTGCTGCTGGAGCAACACCAGATGTTATGAACGTCTGGCAGAGCAAAGCTGATGACTACTCGATAGTTCAGTGTGCCATGCTTTACGGCTTAGAATCGGGACTTCAACGACGTTTTGAACGTCATGGAGCATATGAGATGTTCCAGGAGTTGAAGTTAATATTTCAAGCAAATGCCCGGATTGAGAGATATGAAGTCTCCAATAAGTTCTATAGCTGCAAGATGGAGGAGAACAGTTCTGTCAGTGAGCATATACTCAAAATGTCTGGGTATAATAATCACTTGATTCAGATGGGAGTTAATCTTCCAGATGATTGCGTCATTGACAGAATTCTCCAATCACTGCCACCAAGCTACAAGAGCTTGTGATGAACTATAATATGCAAGGGATGAATAAGACTATTCCCGAGCTCTTCGCAATGCTGAAAGCTGCGGAGGTAGAAATCAAGAAGGAGCATCAAGTGTTGATGGTCAACAAGACCACTAGTTTCAAGAAAAAGGGCAAAGGGAAGAAGAAGGGGAACTTCAAGAAGAAAAGCAAGCAAGTTGCTGATCAGGAGAAGAAACCCAAGTCTGGACCTAAGCCTGAAACTGAGTGCTTCTACTGCAAGCAGACTGGTCACTGGAAGCGGAACTGCCCCAAGTATTTGGCGGATAAGAAGGATGGCAAGGTGAACAAAGGTATATGTGATATACATGTTATTGATGTGTACCTTACTAGAGCTCGCAGTAGCACCTGGGTATTTGATACTGGTTCTGTTGCTAATATTTGCAACTCGAAACAGGGACTACGGAATTAAGCGAACACTGGCAAAGGACGAGGTGATGATGCGCGTGGGAAATGGTTCCAAAGTCGATGTGATCGCGGTCGGCACGCTACCTCTACATCTACCTTCGGGATTAGTATTAGACCTAAATAATTGTTATTTGGTGCCAGCGTTGAGCATGAACATTATATCTGGATCTTGTTTGATGCGAGACGGTTATTCATTTAAATCAGAGAATAATGGTTGTTCTATTTATATGAGTAATATCTTTTATGGTCATGCACCTTTGAAGAGTGGTCTATTTTTTGATGAATCTCGATAGTAGTAACACACATATTCATAATGTTGAAGCCAAAAGATGCAGAGTTGAATAATGATAGTGCAACTTATTTGTGGCACTGCCGTTTAGGTCATATCGGTGTAAAGCGCATGAAGAAACTCCATACTGATGGACTTTTGGAACCACTTGATTATGAATCACTTGGTACTTGCGAACCGTGCCTTATGGGCAAGATGACTAAAACACCGTTCTCCGGTACAATGGAGAGAGCAACAGATTTGTTGGAAATCATACATACAGATGTATGTGGTCCGATGAATGTTGAGGCTCGTGGCGGATATCGTTATTTTCTCACCTTCACAGATGATTTAAGCAGATATGGGTATATCTACTTAATGAAGCATAAGTCTGAAACATTTGAAAAGTTCAAAGAATTTCAGAGTGAAGTTGAAAATCATCGTAACAAGAAAATAAAGTTTCTGCGATCTGATCGTGGAGGAGAATATTTGAGTTACGAGTTTGGTCTACATTTGAAACAATGCGGAATAGTTTCGCAACTCACGCCACCCGGAACACCTCAGCGTAATGGTGTGTCCGAACGTCGTAATCGTACTTTACTTAGATATGGTGCGATCTATGATGTCTCTTACTGATTTACCGCTATCATTTTGGGGTTATGCTTTAGAGACGGCCGCATTCACGTTAAATAGGGCACCATCAAAATCCGTTGAGACGACGCCTTATGAACTAGGTTTGGCAAGAAACCAAAGTTGTCGTTTCTTAAAGTTTGGGGCTGCGATGCTTATGTGAAAAAGCTTCAACCTGATAAGCTCGAACCCAAATCGGAGAAATGTGTCTTCATAGGATACCCAAAGGAGACTGTTGGGTACACCTTCTATCACAGATCCGAAGGCAAGACATTCGTTGCTAAGAATGGATCCTTTCTAGAGAAGGAGTTTCTCTCGAAAGAAGTGAGTGGGAGGAAAGTAGAACTTGACGAGGTAACTGTACCTGCTCCCTTATTGGAAAGTAGTACATCACAGAAACTGTTTCTGCGACACCTACACCAATTAGTGAGGAAGCTAATGATAATGATCATGAAACTTCAGAACAAGATACTACTGAACCTCGTAGATCAACCAGAGTAAGATCCGCGCCAGAGTGGTACGGTAATCCTGTTCTGGAAGTCATGCTACTAGATCATGATGAACCTACGAACTATGAAGAAGCGATGGTGAGCCCAGATTCCGCAAAATGGCTTGAAGCCATGAAATCTGAGATGGGATCCATGTATGAGAACAAAGTATGGACTTTGGTTGACTTGCCCGATGATCGGCAAGCAATTGAGAATAAATGGATCTTCAAGAAGAAGACTGACGCTGATGGTAATATTACTGTCTACAAAGCTCGACTTGTCGCAAAAGGTTTTCGACAAGTTCAAGGGTTGACTACGATGAGACCTTCTCACCCGTAGCGATGCTTAAGTCTGTCCGAATCATGTTAGCAATTGCCGCATTTTATGATTATGAAATTTGGCAGATGGATGTCAAAACTGCATTCCTGAATGGATTTCTGGAAGAAGAGTTGTATATGATGCAACCGGAAGGTTTTTGTCGATCCAAAGGGAGCTAACAAAGTGTGCAAGCTCCAGCGATCCATTTATGGACTGGTGCAAGCCTCTCGGAGTTGGAATAAACGCTTTGATAGTGTGATCAAAGCATTTGGTTTTATACAGACCTTTGGAGAAGCCTGTATTTACAAGAAAGTGAGTGGGAGCTCTGTAGCATTTCTGATATTATATGTGGATGACATATTACTGATTGGAAATGATATAGAATTTCTGGATAGCATAAAGGGATACTTGAATAAGAGTTTTTCAATGAAAGACCTCGGTGAAGCTGCTTACATATTAGGCATAAAGATCTATAGAGATAGATCAAGACGCTTAATTGGACTTTCACAAAGCACATACCTTGACAAGATTTTGAAGAAGTTCAAAATGGATCAAGCAAAGAAAGGGTTCTTGCCTGTGTTACAAGGTGTGAAGTTGAGTCAGACTCAATGCCCGACCACTGCAGAAGATAGAGAGAAAATGAAAGATGTTCCCTATGCTCAGCCATAGGCTCTATCATGTATGCAATGCTGTGTACCAGACCTGATGTGTGCCTTGCTATAAGTCTAGCAGGGAGGTACCAAAGTAATCCAGGAGTGGATCACTGGACAGCGGTCAAGAACATCCTGAAGTACCTGAAAAGGACTAAGGATATGTTTCTCGTATATGGAGGTGACAAAGAGCTCATCGTAAACGGTTACGTTGATGCAAGCTTTGACACTGATCCGGACGATTCTAAATCGCAAACCGGATACGTGTTTACATTAAACGGTGGAGCTGTCAGTTGGTGCAGTTCTAAACAGAGCGTCGTGGCGGGATCTACGTGTGAAGCGGAATACATAGCTGCTTCGGAAGCAGCGAATGAAGGAGTCTGGATGAAGGAGTTCATATCCGATCTAGGTGTCATACCTAGTGCATCGGGTCCAATGAAAATCTTTTGTGACAATACTGGTGCAATTGCCTTGGCAAAGGAATCCAGATTTCACAAGAGAACCAAGCACATCAAGAGACGCTTCAATTCCATCCGGGATCTAGTCCAGGTGGGAGACATAGAGATTTGCAAGATACATACGGATCTGAATGTTGCAGACCCGTTGACTAAGCCTCTTCCACGAGCAAAACATGATCAGCACCAAGGCTCCATGGGTGTTAGAATCATTACTGTGTAATCTAGATTATTGACTCTAGTGCAAGTGGGAGACTGAAGGAAATATGCCCTAGAGGCAATAATAAAGTTATTATTTATTTCCTTATATCATGATAAATGTTTATTATTCATGCTAGAATTGTATTAACCGGAAACATAATACATGTGTGAATACATAGACAAACAGAGTGTCACTAGTATGCCTCTACTAGACTAGCTTGTTAATCAAAGATGGTTATGTTTCCTAACCATGGACAAAGAGTTGTCATTTGATTAACAGGATCACATCATTAGATGAATGATCTGATTGACATGACCCATTCCATTAGCTTAGCACCCGATCGTTTAGTATGTTGCTATTGCTTTCTTCATGACTTATACATGTTCCTATGACTATGAGATTATGCAACTCCCGTTTGCCGGAGGAACACTTTGTGTGCTACCAAACGTCACAACGTAACTGGGTGATTATAAAGGAGCTCTACAGGTGTCTCCAAAGGTACATGTTGGGTTGGCGTATTTCGAGATTAGGATTTGTCACTCCGATTGTCGGAGAGGTATCTCTGGGCCCTCTCGGTAATGCACATCACATAAGCCTTGCAAGCATTGCAACTAATGATTAGTTGTGAGATGATGTATTACGGAACGAGTAAAGAGACTTGCCGGTAACGAGATTGAACAAGGTATCGGGATACCGACGATCGAATCTCGGGCAAGTATCGTACCGCTAGACAAAGGGAATTGTATACGGGATTGATTAAGTCCTTGACATCGTGGTTCATCCGATGAGATCATCGTGGAGCATGTGGGAGCCAACATGGGTATCCAGATCCCGCTGTTGGTTATTGACCAGAGAGTCATCTCGGTCATGTCTGCATGCCTCCCGAACCCGTAGGGTCTACACACTTAAGGTTCGGTGACGCTAGGGTTATAGAGATATTAGTATGCGGTAACCCGAAAGTTGTTCGGAGTCCCGGATGAGATCCCGGACGTCACGAGGAGTTCCGGAATGGTCCGGAGGTAAATAATTATATATAGGAAGTGCTGTTTCGGCCATCGGGACAGGTTTCGGGGTCACCGGTATTGTACCGGGACCACCGGAAGGGTCCCGGGGGTCCACCGGGTGGGGCCACCTGCCCCGGGGGCCACATGGGCTGTAGGGGGTGCGCCTTGGCCTACATGGGCCAAGGGCACCAGCCCCTAGAGGCCCATGCGCCAAAGGGACAAGAGAAGGGGAGAGTCCTAAAGGGGGAAGGCACCTCCGAGGTGCCTTGGGGAGGATGGACTCCTCCCCCCCTTGGCCGCACCCTTCCTTGGAGGAAGGGGCAAGGCTGCACCCTCCCCCTCTCCCTTGGCCCTATATATAGTGGGGGGAAGAGAGGACAACCATATCCAAGCCCTGGCGCCTCCCTCTCCCTCCCACGACACATCTTCCTCCTCCCGCAGCGCTTGGCGAAGCCCTGTTGGAATCCCGCTACTTCCACCACCACGCCGTCGTGCTGTTGGATCTCCATCAACCTCTCCTCCCCCCTTGCTGGATCAAGAAGGAGGAGACGTTGCTGCTCCGTACGTTTGTTGAACGCGGAGGTGCCGTCCGTTCGGCGCTAGGATCATCGGTGATTTGGATCACGACGAGTACGACTCCATCAACCCCGTTCTCTTGAACGCTTCCGCGCGCGATCTACAAGGGTATGTAGATCCACTCCTCCCTCGTTGCTAGATGACTCCATAGATAGATCTTGGTGACACGTAGGAAAATTTTGAATTTATGCTACGTTCCCCAACAGTCCACATGTTTAGAGATAGAGGTGTCGATAAAAATAAAATACGGACATGAGGGCATCATGATCATTCTTAGAACAACAACTTATATAATTCTTGTCATATGATCTCTTATGCTAGAGTAACAATTAAATCACAATTTCAAGTATGAATTGATGACCCACAAGTATAGGGGATCTATCGTAGTCCTTTCGATAAGTAAGAGTGTCGAACCCAACGAGGAGCAGAAGGAAATGATAAGCGGTTTCCAGCAAGGTATTCTCTGCAAATACTGAAATAAGTGGTAATAGAGAGTTTTGTGATAGGATAGTTTGTAACGAGCAACAAGTAACAAAAGTAAATAAAGTGCAGCAAGGTGGCCCAATCCATTTTGTAGCAAAGGACAAGCCTGGACAAACTCTTATATAGAGAAAAGCGCTCTCGAGGACACATGGGAATATCGTCAAGCTAGTTTTCATCACGTTCATATGATTCGCGTTCGGTACTTTGATAATTTGGTATGTGGGTGGAACGGTGCTTGGGTACTGCCCCTACTTGGACAAGCATCCCACTTATAATTAACCTCTATTGCAAGCATCCGCAACTACAACAAAAGTATTAAGGTGAACCTAACCAGAGCATGAAACATATGGATCCAAATCAGCCCCTTATGAAGCAACGCATAAACTAGGGTTTAAGCTTCTGTCACTCTAGCAACCCATCATCTACTTATTACTTCCCAATGCCTTCCTCTAGGCCCAAATAATGGTGAAGTGTTATGTAGTCAACGTTCACATAACACCACTAGAGGAGAGACAACATACATCTCATCAAAATATCGAACGAATACCAAATTCACATGACTACTAATAGCAAGACTTCTCCCATGTCCTCAGGAACAAACGTAACTAATCACAAAGCATATTCATGTTCATAATCAAAGGGGTATTAATATGCATATAGGATCTGAACATATGATCTTTGTCGGGTGGTAGGTGCGACATATGCCAACGGGTGGCTTATCATTGTGGGAGCTAGTAAGACGTCGCCGGTGCCTGGAAGCGGGATGAGGCGAAGACATGCACGCTGGCGAATCTTACCCAGCTTCGGGGCTCTCTGAGGAGATAACACCCCTATTGCTGCTCTGCGGGGTCTCCACATGATAACTAGATGAATGAGTGGCTACAAGATGCTCCTTGAGCTGTTTGGCGAGAGGAGGAAGAAGGACACGGCTTGCTCTCTTCTCCTCCCTATGTGGTGTCTAAAACTAGCACCGATCAACCCTTTGCATGGGTGCCCCGGGAGGTTTATATAGGCTCACCCCCCGGGGGTACAATGGTAATCCGGCTGGGCGTGGGCCCCAGCCGTCTGTGTCTACGCTCGCCGGCTTCTGCGCCGGCTGCTGGGTCCCGCCGGCTGTCGGCTCCTTGATCGACAGGCAGGCCCCACTGTCCAGGGCCTGGTCGGTGGCTGGTTACTGTTGCCTCGACCTGGTGATGAGGACTTTGCTGAGGTGGGCATGGCTACAGCGCCGTCGCCCGGCGGGCGATCGCTGTAGCCTCACCGCATCTTGTCTCCTTAATGGGGCGTCTCCTTTGAGGGAGCCCGTCTCGGGCCGACTGGGGGAGGCCTGGCCGCCTTCGGGCGTCTCTCTGCCTGAAGGGCCCACCGCCCGTGGGCCACGCTGGCAGCCCGTCGTGGGTGACATCAGGGTCAACATGGCAACAGTGCCGCGCCAGACGGGTCATGGACACCCCGTGCGGCGCACTGTGCCAGGCGTGCTCCGGGATTCGGGGGTGGCAGGCTTTACTGTAGCCACGCCCCGTCACATCGCCATTATGTGGATGCAGACTTCGAGGGTACGATCTTGACCGCTTCGTGGGAGCCAGCCTCTTGGAGTCAGCCTTCTCGTGGCAGGCTTCTTGGAGCCGGCCCTCCCGCGGCTTTCTTCATGAGGGCTAAAGTCGGGCCGCCTTCCGATAGTCGGCCGGGGAGACAACCGGCAAGGGGAAGGCGGCCCCACGTCTTGGATTCTTGAGGGCCGGATCGGCTCATAATTTTTTCAGAAGGGCCAGGGGGAGCCGGCTAGGATACCCGTGGTCATTTACTCCGACAGTAGTCCCCGAAGCTGATCGAGCTTCGAGGCTGACAAAGGGACGAGAAGCTTGGTCAGCTTCCTATCCTGAGGAGCCAGCTTTGCTTATGCGCGCCGTCTTTGGAAAGCTCCGTTTCTCGTAGGCGGGAACGTGGGTTGACCTGCGAGCTGACCGCGCGCCATCCCATGGGCCACGTGGCAAGGAAAACCTGCCAACGCACGCGCGCGAGGGGACGCCGCCGCAGGCCCGGGCCCGCCACTCCTAGGCCTCGGCCCAAGCGCGGATCTTCTGCGGCCCACACGGACTGCTCACCTTCCCGCGGCAGTTTTATTACGCCATCAGGGCGCAATAATCGCGGGACATGGGGGAGTGGGCGCAGTCGATCCCACGTTCGCCCACACCACGCCTCCTCGGCTCCGTCGCGCGGGTCTATAAGTAGGGGGAGGAGGGGGAGCGGCAGAGGCTCGCACGCTCTCCCTCGCTCCGCCCCTTCTCACCTTCCTTCTTCTTCCCTCCGCCGCCGCCGCAACCCATTGCTGCGCCGCTCCGTCGTCGGACCTCTCGGTTCCTTTGGTCCCGCCATAGCGGGGTCGTGCGCGTCTCCGCCATCGCATCGTCTTGCTCCTCATCGCGTCGTTCCCATGGCGTTGTCGAGCTCGTGGGATGGCTCCAACGTCCCCGAGGACCACGTCGAGTTCCTCCGCCGGACGCGGCGTCTGCCGGGCGAGAACTACGTGCGGGTTCGTCAGGCGCCGGCGAGGAAGATTTCGCCGGCACCGGAGGAGGGCGAGCGGGTAATCTTCTGCTCGCACTGCCTGCGCGGCTTCGGCCTCCCGGCGAGCGGATTCCTTCGCGCTTTTCTTGAATTCTACCACCTCCAGCCGCATCACCTCACACCCAACACGGTGATGCTGCTGTCGGCTTTCGTCACCTTGTGCGAGGGCTTTCTTGGGGTTCTCCCCACTCTCGAGCTCTAGGGAGAGTTCTTCCAAAGCAAGCTCGGCACCGTCGTAGCGGGCGTGCCCGCCCCCCTGCAGAGCCTTCATTGCCATGAGGCGGACGGGCGAGAACAATCCGTTCCCACCCATCCTGCTGATCCAGTCGGTGAAGCTCTGGCAGAAGTCCTACTTTTACGTGAAGAATGTCGCCCAGCAAGGCGACTACATCAACTTGCCGGCTTACGTAGCCGGCCCGCCGGCTGGGAGGCAACCCTTGTGGAGCTACCGGGCCAGGTCATTGTCTCAGGCCGGGAATGAAGCCGTCTCCCGGCTCCGGGTGATGATCCAGTCGGAGGGCCTGACCGGAGCCGACCTGGTGGCCGCCTTCGTGGAGCGCCAAGTACTTCCGCTCCAAGGCCGGCCTCACATGATTTGCTAGATGAGCAGCCGCTTCGACCTGTGCCTGGCTGAGCACCAGGGAGATGCCTCATGCCGAGGTGTCTTACATGGTGAACTTCATCTCCAACTGCAAGCTCGCCGAGGATTGCGATATGGCAAGGGGCCGTATTCTCGCGCCAACCCTCCGCCTGCCGTAAGTTTTTCTTCTTTTCTTCCTTTTTGTAGCCGGCCTCATGGTGGCCGACTTCTGATCAATTGGTTTGCCCTCAGCAGAACCCTCTTCTTCTGCCGACGGCCGGGGCCGCAGGGGTAGAGCGCCAGCTCCTCCCCGACCGCACGGTGGACGACGTCGATGATCCGGACCTGGGAGCGGGCCGCCATGGAAGATGCCATCGTGGGGGAAGGCGACGAGGCAGGAGGCGCGGGGCTCGGGGCCGGCCTCGAGGACTGGGCGGACGACGACAAGGTCGAAGCCGCCCCGCACCGCCAGCCGGCGGTTGATCATCAAGGCGCGGGCCCGTCTGCCGCGCCGGCTGCCCGTGGCGGCGCGCAGAAGCGCCGGGCTGCGTCGACCTTCTTCGGCAGCTGGCCGAAGAAATCCAAGGCTTCCACGGCGGCGACCAAGCGGGATGAGGCGGCCGTGAAGGCGGCCCGCTTCCGCAAGGCGGTGAAACAGCCGCAGGCGATCTCGGCGTAAGTCGTCAAACGTCTTGTATATATTTTTTTTGTTGTCCTCTTCGATTGAAGCTCTTCTAAACCTTTCTTTGCTCGCCGGGCAGGGCACCGCTTTCCCTCGAGCGAGGTCCTGGCGGCTCCGTAGTCGGGCCGACTGGAGGGTCCTCAGGCTCCCACCGCGTGGATCCCCGCGCCGACCTCATGGAGGCCACAGAGCGGAACACACGGGAGGTGCGGGAGGAGCGGGAGGCGGCGGAGCGAAGGACCGCCCAGACAGCGAAGGAGCAGGCCGACGTGGCGGCCAAGGCCCAGGCGGAAGCGGCAGCTGCGGAGACAGAGGCGGAGGCCTCGCACAACCACCCTCCACTGCTCGTCGTTCCCCTCTGCGCCATGGCCCCCGACATCCCCGTGCCCCCGTCGGAGGAGGTCGACCAAGACCCACCGGTGATGGAGAGGAGGCAGGACCACGTGGTCTTCGTGGAGGAGGCGCCGCAGACGGCGCCGACTAGAGCGGGCCAAAGCGGCCAACCAGCCGCGGCGCTAGAGCAGCCGGCCGAGGGCGAGCTGGAGGTAGGGGCCGGCCTCGAGGTGCAGCCGGCATTGCGCCGGCGCGCAGGGGGAGGTACCTCCATGCCGGAGCCGCACCGAGCTGCGGGCGGCAGCCAGACGGCAGAGGCCCTGGAGGCGGCCAGCGCCAGCACGTCCGAATGGACTCCTAGCGGGGGGACGGGTGAGCTGAACGCGGCGACCCAGGAGGTCCGGAACCTGCTTCAAGCCCAGGCCGCTTCGCTGCAGAGATACACCCAAGAGTTCCTCGTGACGCGAGCCGTCATCCGGGTGAGTCTTCTGGCCTTGGTTGTTTTGCTCTTTTGATTTCTTCCGTGGGGGCGCGTCAGCGCACCCACTGGGTGTAGTCCCCAAGTTCCGAGTCGGCTGCTGCGCAGGCGGCTTGGAACTTACTAGGTCCTGACAGCTATCTTATCCTCGCCTCCTGTCTGATCTTCCAGGAGTATCATAACCTCCGCGCTGCTGCCTTCAACTCCCAGGCTCAGGAGCTGGGCCGGAAAACCGAGGACCTGACCAGCAGCCGGAGTGCGTGCTTTGTTTCGTTCATCTCCTGTGGGGGCGCGTCAGCGCACCCACTGGGTGTAGTCCCCGAGATTCGGGCCGACTAATGAGCAGTGGGGTCGGATCTTCCTTGACGACTTCTTCCTTATTGATTTTTCCTTTATCTTCATGCTTGCAGGAGCCAATGCTGACTTGAGGGGGCAGCTCAGCGGGGCCCAGGCCACCATTCGCGCCGAAGAAGCCGAGTACAACGCCTTGGTCCTGGAGCGTGACCGCCTGGCCAAGAAGTTGGCCGACCAGGAGGAGAGCCACAAGGCGGCCCTGAAGAAGGCGCAGGACAGCGAGGACACCCTGAAGGCCGAGTTCGAGACCGAAGCGGCGGGCTGGGCTGAGGCAAAACAAGCGTTGAGCGAGGGCTTCGGCCGGATTGAGGATCTGATCGATGGTAAGCTGCCTTCCTCACTCCTTGCTTGCCCCTTGCCCCCTGATTTGTGTTCTGACTTGTGCTGCTTTTTGTTCTCTGTGCAGACTACTTCCCCGGCTACTCCGTCTTCGCCACCCAAACCATCGAGGCCCATCGCGAGGCGCGCCCGCAGGCGGGGGCTGAAATCGCATCGGACGCGAGCCGGACGCTTGAGGAGCAACTCTTGGCGGTCCAAGCCCGACTGCAGCCGACTCACCGCATGCTCCGCCGCCTCCAGCGCACCGGGGCGCAGGTGTTGGCCGCCCTCTGGCCAGGCGAAACGATTCCCCGCACCCCGAGTCGGACTGCTGACTGGCTGGAGGTTGCGGTTGGCCGCTTCGAGGCCTGGAAGGCATCGGCGGCCCAGCTTGGAGCTGGGCGGGCGCTGGAGTTCGTCCGAGCCTAGTATCCCGGGCTGAACCTGGACCAGCTGCGCACCTGGCGGCTGGAGGCCGACGAGGAGATGGAGGAGGTGCGGCCGGCTATCGCTCAGTGTGCCTCGACGATCGCCGAGTGCACTGACATCAGCGTCTTCGCTCCTGAAATAAATGACGACGGCGTTGCCCAGCCGGAGGAGTGGTTCGGGCTAGACCCAGCAGCGGGTGAGGACTCGGCAGAGGAGATCGCTTCCAGCAATGAAGGTGAAGACGACGAAGGGGAAGAAGTCGAAGACGTCGAGCCAGCTAGTGAAGCGGCCAGCCAGCCCCAGCCTGACCGTGCCTCCAGCAACGAGGCGCGTGCTAGCGCGCCCTCTGCGGGAGGTGGTGATCATGCCGAGGTTCGCCAGCCGGCCACTCCTCCAGCCAGTGCTGCCGCCTCCACCGACCTGCCCGATTCGCCAGTCGCTCCCTTGGCTTAATCTGCCGTCCTTGCTTTTCCTGCTTGTTACTTTTTGAACATTTTTTGTTAAACTTGCGCAGTTCCACCCACTGGGGGTGTATTCAAACTATGTTGAATGCTGGCCTTTCGAAGGCCTTTTGTGTAAATATGATCGTGTGTGTGTTTGGCTTCCATTCGCGTATGCTTTTTATCTTTAGGCTGTTTCCTTTGCCGCCTTCCCCTAGCTGCTGTCTTCCCAACGGGTAGCTGCTCTGCAGCCTGCGGCTAAGGAAGGACTTGGCTATATTTATTTTTTTATTTTTTTATCGGGGAAGGCAAGTACTCGAGTTTTCTTAGATTGAAGCGAGGTGAATGGAAGCCGGCCGGCCGGCTACTCTGGTAGTCGGTCGGTGGTGGGAGAAAAACCGGCTTTTGTTATATTAGCCCGTTAGTCCCTAGCCGTTTTTCGTGTGGGCGTCCTTTCCTGCCTTTAACTCTTGCGAGCCGGACAGCCGGCTCTTCGAACTGCGACTTTTGGCAAGAGAGGGCTTGGGTGCCGGCACACTACTTGTCTGACCGCGGGTAGGACTTCTAATATAACTGAAGGCGGCCAGTCCCCGGGCCGACTAGTCGAACCCGGTGCCGGACGAAAAAAGTGAATGTAATGACATGATCATAAGCATAATACTCTTCATTTATAGATAAAAGATGGCAGTCCCCGAGCTCTCCTCGGGGGGCCTATTGTCTCGTACTTAGTACACAAGTTAGCGTGATACATACTGCATTTCAACTATAAAATCTTCGGAGGAGGTTGGCGTTCCATGGTCATTCCGACTCTTTGCCAGAGTCGTCTCTCTTTCGTGCCTTCGGCTTCTGTGCGTCGATCAGGTAGTAGGAATCATTTCCCAGCGCTCTGCTGATGACGAAGGGGCCTTCCCAAGGGGCTGAGAGCTTGTGCTGGTCGGCTGTTCGCTGGATTAGCCGGAGCATGAGGTCGCCTTCTTGGAAAGATCTTGGTTTGACCTTCCGGCTGTGGTAGCGGCGCAAGCCCTGCTGGTAGATGGCGGACCGGCTGAGGGCTAACAGCCGGCCTTCTTCCACCAGGTCGACGCCGTCTTCTCGTGCTTCCTTGGCCTCCGCCTCTGTGTACATGGTTACCCGAGGCGAGTCGAACTCAATGTCGGTTGGGATGACTGCCTCAGCACCGTACACGAGGAAGAAAGGAGTGAAGCCGGTTGACTTGTTTGGGGTAGTGCGCAGACTCCAGAGGACGGCCGGCAGCTCATCGAGCCAACAGCCAGCCGAACGTTCCAGTGGCACGACCAGTCGGGGCTTGATGTCGGAGAGGATGAGGCCGTTGGCTCGCTCGACTTGGCCGTTTGACTGCGGGTGGGCAACGGACGCTAAGTCTAACCGGATGCCCTGCATCGCGCAGAAACGTGCCAATGCTCCCTTGGCAAAATTCGTGCCGTTGTCGGTGATGATGCTGTGTGGCACGCCGTAGCGAGTTGTTATATCTGCGATGAATGTCACGGCAGTCGGCCCATTCAGCTTCTTGATCGGCTTTGCCTCAATCCATTTGGTGAATTTTTCCACGGTGACAAGCAGATGTGTCATGCCGCCGCGCGCCGTCTTGAATGGGCCCACCATGTCCAGTCCCCAAACGGCGAAGGGCCAGGTGAGGGGAATGGTCTTGAGTGCCGAAGCCGGCATGTGTTCCTTGGAGCTGAAGACTTGGCACCCTTTGCAATGTTTAACTAACTCCTTGGCGTCATCCAAGGCAGTCGGCCAAAAGAACCCATGGCGGAAAGCTTTGGCGACGAGCGATCTTGAGGCTGCATGGTGGCCGCATTCTCCTTGGTGGATGTCTCTGAGGATTGCAATGCCCTTCGCTTGCTCGACGCATCGCTGGAAGACTCCAGTGACACTGCGCCTGACGAGCTCTCTGTTGACGATTGTGTATGCTCCGGCTCGGCGTTGGACTTGCCTTGCCTTTGTTTCGTTAGCCGGCAGATCTTGGTTTATTAGGAAGTTGAGGATGGACTGAGCCCATGATGGAGCTGCGACTTCTTCTATTGCCAACACGGCTACTGCGACCAGGGCGGGCGGGCTGGGTGGTGAAATGCTGGAGTCGGCCGCCGCCTGTTGTGTTGGTGCAGTCTCCGGGCCGACTACCGCAGTCCCTGAGCCGGGTGTGGCAGTCCCCGGGTCAGGCGTAACTACGGAAGTCCCCGAGCCGCCTACTGACGTCCCCGGGCCGACTATCGAAGTCCCCGAGTCACCTGGTTGGTTCTTCGAGCCAGACCCGGCCGCGTCGAGGTCAGGCGGCACGAAGATGGAATCGGACTCTGGAGACGGCTTGATAGACGGCTTGAGGAGACGTTGCAGAGAGACACCGGTTGGTATTGCCTGCCGAGTGGAGCCTATTCGAGCCAGGGTATCAGCTGGCTCGTTGTTGGCTCGTGGTACATGGAGGAACTTGCATCCTTCAAAGTACCCGCTGATCTGCTGAACGAGGAAGCGGTAGCTTGCCATATTTGTGTCCTTGGCGTCCCAGTCGCCGGATGATTGCTGGACTACCAAGTCCGAGTCGCCGTAACATAGGATCCGGCGTATGCCCAGCTCTTTGGCAAGCCGGAGCCCGTGTATGAGCGCCTCGTACTCGGCCACGTTGTTGGAGGCGGCAAAGTGAATTTGCAGCGTATATCTGAGCTTGTCGCCTCTGGGAGAGGTGAGGATGACGCCGGCTCCCAAGCCGGTGCGCATCTTGGACCCGTCAAAGTGCATGCGCCAATGAGTGGAGTCGGGAGCTGACGGTAGGTACTGGGTCTCGGCCCAGTCGACGAGGAAGTCGGCCAATGCTTGGGACTTGATGGCGGTGCGAGGCTGGTAGAAGATCATGTAGGGGGCCAGCTCGATGGCCCATTTCGCCACCTGGACGGATGCATCCCGGCTGCCTATGATTTCGGCAAGCGGGGCGGTGCATACGACCGTGATGGGATGCTCTTGGAAGTAGGGCTTCAGCTTCTTGGCGGCGAAGTACATGCCATAGCACATCTTCTGGTAGTGCGGGTAGTTCTGCTTCGAGGTAGACAGCACCTCGCTTAAATAGTACACCGGCCTCTAGACCGGCTGGGCTCGGCCCTCTTCTGGGCGCTGGACTACGATGACGGTGCTGACCACTCGGCTGGTTGCAGCAATGTAGAGGAGCATGGGCTCTTTCTCAGTCGGCGCCGCCAGGACAGGCGGCGTGGCCAGCATCTTCTTCAGCTCGTGAAAAGCTTGGTCAGCTTGGTCGTTCCACTCGAAGTGAGTGGTCTTCTTCATGAGGCGGTAGAGGGGGAGAGCTTTTTCTCCAAGCCGGCTGATGAAGCGGTTCAGGGAGGCCAAGCACCCAGTGAATTTCTGGACGTCTCGAAGTTTGGTGCGAATCGCCATTCTCTCAATGGCCTTGATCTTTACTGGGTTGCATTCGATGCCGCGTTCGGAGACCAGGAAGCCTAGGAGCTGGCCGGCTGGCACTCCGAACACGCATTTCTCGGGGTTGAGCTTGATCTGGAACCGGCGCAGGTTCTCAAATGTTTCCTTGAGGTCCTCCAACAAGGTGTCGCGCTTCTCCGTCTTCACCATAATGTCGTCTACATAGACGTGGGCATTTCTGCCGAGTTGCTTGAGGAGGCACTTCTGCATGCAACGCTGAAAAGTGGCACCGGCATTTCTTAAGTTGAATGTCATAGTCAGGTAGCAGAAAGGTCCGAATGGCGTGATGAAGGCAGTCTTCAGGCGGTCAGCCGGGTCTAGCTTTATCTGGTGGTATCCTGAGTAAGCATCCAAGAAACTCAACAGCTCACATCCGGCCGTGGCATCTATCACTTGATCAATCCTTGGCAGGGCAAAGGGGTCTTTTGGGCAGGCCTTGTTGAGGCTCGTGTAGTCTATGGACATGCGCCACTTGTTGTTCTTCTTTAGCACGAGGATCGGGTTGGCGAGCCACTCTGGAAAGAAAACCTCCATATTGAAGCCGGCTGTCAGAAGCCGGGCTATCTCCTCTCCCACAATCCTTCTTTTCTCCTCCGACAGTCAGCGGAGGGGTTGTTTGATTGGTTTTGCGCCTTCTCGGACGTGTAGCTTGTGCTCGGCGAATTCCTTCGGAACACCCGGCATGTCCTTAAGGGACCATGCAAAGATATCCCGATTCTCACGGAGGAAGTCGGCGAGCTCGCCTTCCTATTTGCTGTTTAGGTTTGCCCCAATGACGGCAAACCTTTCTGGGTGCTCGGGGTCAAGAGGTATCTTCTTCGTCTCCTTGGCCGGCTGGAAAGATCCTTGGGCATCACACTGCTTGGGATCAGAGGACAGGGCCGGCTGTTTGCTGGCCAAGGCCACGACTCGGTCCAACATCTTCTTTTCTTCGGCAATCACCAGGGACTTGGCCAGCCGGCTGCTGGCTGTAGCGCACTCGGAAGATTTCTTGTAATCGCCGGCTACGGTGAGGATGCCCTTGGCGCTTGGCATCTTCATCTTGAGGTAAGCATAGTGGGGAACAGCCATGAACCTGGCCAAGGCAGGACAGCCAAGCAATGCATGGTAGGGGCTCTCCAGGTCCTCTACTTCAAACCAGATCGCTTCTCGACGGAAATGCTCCTTGTCCCCAAAGAGTACATCAATCTTGATCTTGCCAATGGGGGCGCAGGACAGGCCAGGTACAATGCCATGGAACACAGTCCGAGTAGGCATGAGTTGCTTCGTCTTGACGTTCAGCTTCTCCAGGGTGTCACGGTACAGGATGTTGATGCTGCTCCCGCCGTCTATCAGCACTCGGGAGAAACGGGTGGCGCGTCTGTCCGTTGCAAGGGTGGCATCCAAAACCAACGCATAAGAGCCGGGAGATGGCATCACCTCTGGGTGGTCGGCCCGGCTCCAGCTGATAGGCTTTTCTGACCAGTGCATGTGCTCGGCGGGGTTGGTAGCGACCACGTTGACTTCCTGGTGCTCTCGGCATCTGCTATGCCGGCCTTCAGGCTGGCTTGTAAACATGACATTGGCGGCATGCTCGTCGGGGAACTCATCGTGCACAGCTCCGACTGCCGGCCGAGCGGTCGGCAGCTGCGGAGCCGAAGGCGGCGGACCAGCAGGCGGAGGTGGCACGAGCCCTGCGCCTTTGGAGATTCGGGTGAGCCAGTGGCACTTCCGGGTTGTGTGGTTGGACGGCATCGTGCCGCTGTGGAACTTGCATGGGCGTCGAGAGTTTGCTCATAGGAGAAGGCCGGCTGCCAAGCCGCCCTGCCGCCCTTAGATTTCTTGGGCGCGGGCCGCCCTTCGAGCCGCTCGTCTTCTACGGTGGCCACCTGCCGACTGGTGGAGAGCGGCGCGGGGCCCTTGCGCTAGTGGTCGTTCTGGTACGGGCGTCGGCCGGAGTCCCCAGCCGGCGTCTTGGGCGCCGGGTTGATTACCTTCCCGGACGCGTCTACCCGGAGCTCAGTCTTCATTGAGGAGTCGGCGGTGGCGTACTTGTCCGCTATGATCAGAAGCTCGTCGAGGGTAGTCGGCTCGTCACAGAGGAGCTTGTGCTTAAGGAGGGTGCCTTCTCGGCATCCGGCAGTGAAGTATTCTATGGCTTGCACCTCGTGTACCCCTTCACAAGAGTTGCGGAGCTCGGCCCAGCGCGTGAGGTAGTCGCGAGTGGACTCGGCAGGGCCTTGTACGCACAAGGAGAGCTGTCTGGGCTCGGGAGCCCGCTTGTAGGTGCTGGTGAAGTTGCGGACGAAGGCTTCTGTGAAGTCTAGCCAGCTGTTGATGCTGTAGGGCCTGAGGCTATTGAGCCAGGTCCGCGCCGTGCCTTGCAGCATGAGGGGCACGTACTTCACGGCAACGCGCCTGTTGCCGTTTGCTATGCGAACCACTGTGGAGTAGTCGATCAACCAATCTTCCGGCTTCACGGAGCCGTTGTACTTGGGCGTGTCTCTTGGGAGTGAGAACCCTTTGGGGAAGGGCTCATCGCGGATGCGGGGGTCGAAGCAAGGCGGGCCGACATCATCTTCTTCTTCTAGCGCCAGGGATCACGCTAGGCGGTCGATCCGAGGGCGGGCGTCATTCTCGCCGACTCCTTCACGGAGACCTAGTTGGCCGCTGAGAGTCGGATGCGTGACAGGCGGCGGGGTGGGATATCTCTCCCCGCGAGGCGGGGGCGGAGGCGGGTTTCCCCGCCGCTCCACGGCCCGGGGACGGCCTTCTGCGTCTCGCTTGATGGAGGTCCGGGTTCGGCTTTGGCTGGCAGCCGGCTCCTTCTCGTGTCGTGCGCGGGTTTTACCCGCAGTCGGCGTCCGGGATGTCACGCCGTGCTCTCGGCGCGGGGGAGGGATTTCCGCGCGGGCGTCGGCTTCGTGCCGCTGTGCGGCTGCATCGATTAGTTGCTGGATGCGTCTGGTCATGTGGGGGAGTTCTTCGGCCCCCAGTCCGTCTAGCTCGTCTACGGCCGCCTGGGTGGCGCGCAGGTTCTCGAGTGGAGTGGCGTAGACTGGGCGGTCGACTCCTAGTGTGTCGGCGAGGGCAGCGCCGCGCTGTCTGACAATGCGGCTCGGCTTGGCCTGCCTGGGGGCGGCGTGCCAAAGGCGGCGCGGTCGGCTTCGCGCTGGTGGGCCTCGGTGAGGCGTCTCATGGAAGCCAGCTTCCGGCCTTCCGTGAGGAGGGCGAGGCGGCGAGCCTCCAGTGCTTCGGCATCGGCATCGGCCGGGAGGGGGATGGACAAGTCGTGGACCGCTGCATGCGGGGCGTCGAGGGCGTTCTCGCCAGAAGCGCCGCCGTGGCCAATGACCATCACCTCGGTGGTGGCGCCGTCACAGCCATCGGACCGGGGAAGAGGGTCGTTGTAGATCGCGACGTTGGTGGGGAAAGCGTCGAGCGAGGCCGTGTCACAGTCGACAGGCATCGGATCGGTCGAGCCAACAAACTCCAAGTCCACAGCAAGCTCGCCGGAGACGTGGAGCTGGCCGAGGAGGTTGACGAGGTGGTCAGTGCCTGCGTCAGAGGCGAGCTCGTCGGAGATGAGGGTCTCGTCAAGGAGATCGGCGAGGCCGCTCGCCGCGCAGACGTTGGCGACGCCTTGCAGCGCGTCGTGGCAAGCGCCATCGGGCGTGCCGGGCTGGCTACGCTCGCTGGGGAGGAAGAGGGTTCCCGTCCAGAACAGGTCTCCGGATGACGGTGCACCTGGCCCCATGGTGGGCGCCAAATGTCAGGTGGTAGGTGCGACATATGCCAATGGGTGGCTTATCATTGTGGGAGCCAGTAAGACGTCGCCGGTGCCTGGAAGCGGGATGAGGCGAAGACATGCACGCCGGCGAATCTTACCCAGCTTCGGGGCTCTCCGAGGAGATAACACCCCTACTGCTGCTCTGCGGGGTCTCCGCATGATCACTAGATGAATGAGTGGCTACAAGATGCTCCTTGAGCTGTTTGGCGAGAGGAGGAAGAAGGGCACGGCTTGCTCTCTTCTCCTCCCTATGTGGTGTCTAAAACTAGCACCGATCAACCCTTTGCATGGGTGCCCCAGGAGGTTTATATAGGCTCACCCCCCGCAGCGCGTCGTGGCAAGCGCCATCGGGCGTGTCGAGCTGGCTACGCTCGCTGGGGAGGAAGAAGGGTTCCCGTCCAGAACAGGTCTCCGGACGACGGTGCACCTGGCCCCACGGTGGGCGCCAAATGTCGGGTGGTAGGTGCGACATATGCCAACGGGTGTCTTATCATTGGGAGCCAGTAAGACGTCGCCGGTGCCTGGAAGCGGGATGAGGCGAAGACATGCACGCCGGCGAATCTTACCTAGCTTCGGGGCTCTCCGTGGAGAATAACACCCCTACTGCTGCTCTGCGGGGTCTTCGCATGATCACTAGATGATGAGTGGCTACAAGATGCTCCTTGAGATGTTTGGCGAGAGGAAGAAGAAGGGTACGTCTTGCTCTCCTCTCCTCTCTATGTGGTGTCTAAAACTAGCTCAGATCAACCCTTTGCATGGGTGCCCCGGGGGGTTTATATAGCCACCCCCCGGGGGTACAATGGTAACCCGGCTGGGCGTGGGCCCCAGCCGTCTGTGTCTACGCTCGCCGGCTTCTGCGTCGGCTTTACTGTAGCCACGCCCCGTCACATCGCCGTTTATGTGGATGCAGACTTCGAGGGTACGATCTTGACCGCTTGGTGGGAGCCAGCCTCTTGGAGTCAGCCTTCTCGTGGTCGGCTTCTTGGAGCCGGCCCTCCCGCGGCTTTCTTCATGAGGGCTAAAGTCGGGCCGCCTTCCGAAAGCCGGCCTGGATGACAGCCAGCAAGGGGAAGGCGGCCCCATGTCTTGGATTCTTGAGAGCCGGTTTTCAGAATGGCCAGGGGGAGCCGGCTAGGCTACCCGTGGTCATTTACTCCGACAATCTTCCACCAAATAAACCAACTAGCATCAACTACAAGGAGTAATTAACACTACTAGCAACCCACAGGTACCAATCCCGGACTTGGAGACAAGAATTGGATACAAGAGATGAACTAGGGTTTTGAAGGATGGTGCTGGTGAGATGTTGATGAGATTGCCCTCTCCCCGATGAGAGGAGCGTTGTCCCGATGAGAGGAGCGTTGGTGATGATGATGGCGATGATTTCCCCCTCCCGAAGGGAAGTTTCCCCGGCAGAACAGCTCTGCCAGAGCCCTAGATTGGTTCCGCCAAGGTTCCACCTCATGGCGGCGGAGTTTCGTCCGAGAAGATGGCTTATCATTTTTTCCTCATCGAAAGACTTCATATAGCAGAAGATGGCCATCGGAGGGCCACCAGGGGGCCCACAAGGTAGGGGGCGCACCCAGGGGGCAGGGCGCACCCCCCACCCTCGTGGGCAGGGTGTGGCCCCCCTGGTGAACTTCTTGCGCTCGGTATTATTTATATATTCTGAAAACGTCTTCTGAGAAGTTTCAGGACTTTTGGAGCTATGCAGAATAGGTCTCTAATATTTGCTCCTTTTCCAGCCCAGAATCCCAACTGTCGGCATTATCCCTCTTTATGTAAACCTTGTAAAATAAGAGAGAATAGGGATAAGTATTGTGACATAATGTGTAATAACAGCCCATAATGCAATAAATATCGATATAAAAGCATGATGCAAAATGGACATGTCAACTCCCCCAAGCTTAGACCTCGCTTGTCCTCAAGCGAAAGCCGAAATCGAAAAATATGTCCACATGTTTAGAGGTAGAGGTGTCGATAAAAGTAAAATACGGACATGAGGGCATCATGATCATTCTTAGAACAGCAACTTACATAATTCTTGTCATATTATTTCTTATGCTAGAGTAATAATTTAATCACAATTCCAAGTATGAATCGTAAACTTCATTGAAAACTAACAAACTATAATCCCAATCATTGGAGCAGTTGCAATTTATCATAACATAGGAAAGAATCAATATATAAGAGCTTTTCAGCAAGTCCACATACTCAATTATCATATAGTCTTTCACAATTGCTGACACTCACGCAATACTTATGGGTATGGAGTTTTAATCTAACACAGAGAAAGATAGGGGCTTATAGTTTTGCGTCCCAATGTTTTACCTCAAGGGTAATGTCAACAATAATAGTTCATGAAAACTCACATCCAATTAGCCATATATACCAGGATCTTTCCAACATACTATGCTTGCCAAAGGATAAAATGTAAAAAGGAAGGGTGAAGATCACCATGACTCTTATCCAAGGTAGGAGATAAAGGTAAAAGATAGGCCCTTCGCAGAGGGAAGCAGAGGTTGTCATGCCCTTTTATGGTTGGATGCACAAAATCTTAATGCGAAAGAACGTCACTTTATATTGCCACTTGTGATATGGACCTTTATTATGCAGTCTGTCGCTTTTATTTCTTCCATATCACACGATTGTATAAAGTTTATTTTCTCCCACACTAATAAGTCATACATATTTAGAGAGCAATTTTTATTGCTTTGCACCAATGACAACTTACTTGGAGGATCTTACTCAATCCATAGGTAGGTATGGTGGACTCTCATGGCAAAACTGGTATAAGGGTATTTGGAAGCACAAGTAGTATCTCTACTTGGTGCGATGAATTTGGCTAGCATGAGAGGGAAAGGCAAGCTCAACATGTTGGATGATCCATGACAATATAATTTATCTCAGATGTAAGAAAACATAACCCATTACGTTGTCTTCCTTGTCCAACATAAACTCTTTAGCATGTCATATTTTAATGAGTGCTCACAATCATAAAAGATGTCCAAGATAGTATATTTATATGTGAAGACCTCTCTTTCTTTATTACTTCCTATTAATTGCAACGATGACCAAAACTATGTTTGTCAACTCTGAGCAACTTTTATTCATCATACTCTTTCAATGTGAGCTCATTACTCTCCATAAGATCCATATGATCTCTTTGTTTCTTTTTATTTCTTTCTCTTTTCTTTTATTCACTTAGGATCATGGCAAAATAATCAAGCCCTTGACTCAACACTAATATTTATTATATAGCTCATGAACTCGATTACATAGAAGGATCATAAAGCAAAACTCAAAACTAGATCATGCCATAAACTTTATTCTACTAGATCGAAATATTACCAAAAGGATCGAACTAAGGAAAACGATAAAGATAAAAGTGATGGTGATACGATACCGGGGCACTCCCCCAAGCTTGGCAGTTGCCAAGGGGAGTGCCCATACCAGATACTCAAATCTTCTTTGTTGGTGAAGAAGGTGGAGTTGTTGATGATGGATAGTCACACATTGAGTGTAGGAGGTCTGCTAACTTGCGGATAATGCCTTTGAGTGCGATGATATGCTCCTTTAACAAAATATTTTCACGTGTGAGATACTTATTTTGTATACGAGCTAACTCAATCATCTTTAAAGCTTCGATCTCAGTTGGGGTAAGAAGATTGTGATCAAGTTGAAGGATGTCTTCTGTTGCCGGAACTTGGTCCTCCATGGCCTTCTTGATCCCTTCCTACTTGTTGATCTCCATGGGTTCTTCTCTCTTCAGCTCTATCTTCATTAGCCAAGCATCGTTGCCCTCATGGTTGGAAGAGGAGGGAGACGACATAGTTCTTGGCCTTGACAACCCTGACAGAAAACAGCTCGAAACAAAGACAAGAGATATTTGGGTGATACGGAGGTCAAAACCTTCGGGAGGTTATATAATGAATTTTTACCGACCAAAATATGTGTCGTGTAAGAAAACGGAGTCCGGAGAGCACACGAGGTGCCCACGAGATACGGGGGCGCGCCCAGGGGGTAGGGCGCGCCCTCCACCCTCGTGGAGCCCTCGTGTCCTTCCCGGACTGCTTCTTATTTTTCTATTTTTCTAAATATTCCAAAACGGAGAAATATTGCCTTAAAAACTGTTTTGGAGTTGGTTTACTTATTGTTGGGGATATTACTATCAGTCATGACCCGCCCAGGAGGGGCCGGGTCAGCCCCAATGGCGGGTTACGCAAGAGGCCCACTAAACATTCAAGGCGATAGTTTATTAAACCTTATAGAAGGCCCAAGGGCCTAGAGGCGGCTTAAGGCCCGATATTGTAAACCGCCATATGTAAGGAAAGACTTGTAAAGAAAGGCATGTAAAGGAAGCCACCGAGCTGGACACGAATATGAGCCGGTCGGGACTCTGTATGCCACCAGGCCTCAACCCATGTATATAAGGGGACAGCCCGGTGGCGGCTTAGGGCAAGAAACAACAAGTCGATAACCAAGCCGGCGAGTTGAGCCTCTTGGTGATCGAAACCCCAGCAATACCAATCCCAACTAGACGTAGGATTTTACCTTCATCGCAAGGGGCCAAACTAGTATAAAACCCTCTCGTGTCCTTTGTCCCGATTAACCCCTTTAAGCTTCCTAGTGCGATGGCCCTACGACTAATAAGTCCTTGCTCTAGAACATCTGCCGTGACAATTCCATGACAGTTGGTGCCCACCGTGGGGCCAGCACACGGTGGATTTGAGTTCTTGAAGGGCAACTTCGAAGGGCTCAAGGGATACGCTGTGGGCCGGATGACCAAGAGTCGTCGCAGCAAGCTCTACATCAATGACGAAGGCTGGGGCCCCGAGGCCGGCTCAATTGAGCACGGATATCAGGTCCCCTTCGGCGGAATTCACATCTTCATCGGCCGGATCGGCGAGTCAGGTCCTGAGCCGGACGTCCACACCAACCTCATCAAAACGGCTCGGCGCGCGAGGACCGCCCGTGTTCAATCTGCCGTGAAGCATGCCTTCGTAGGCTGCGTCCACGGCGATGAATACTCTGAAGGATCGGTGGAGGGCGGTGAGACGGCCATCTGTTCTGACACTGCATCATCAACGGGCGAGACGAACTCTTTGTACCGGCTGCAGGACGGCATGCTCGGGGGCTGTTCCGATGGCAGCAGTATTTCAGACCCTCTTGAGCCGCCGAATTGGGCCGGAGTCTTCATGGCAGGGACACACCCCGGGCAGAACTCTGCAGCAGCGGCGGCAACAGCCACTAGGTCGGCTGCAGCCGGGCCAGGAGACCCCGCGCGCCCCCCGGCTCAGATCTTGATGGACCTCATGGATAAACTGACGACTCTGTTGACTGGCGTGGTAGAGCCGGCGGATAAAGCCCAGCATGACACAGAGGTGGCACGCGTACGTGAAGAGATGGTGCAAGCTAAGGAAAATCTAGCCGCAGAGGAAGTCGGGATGGCAGCAGAGCGGGCGGCTTTGGACGTTCGTGCTCAATAGCTTCAAGCGGAGACCTTCCGGCTCTCGATGGATCTGAACGCGTTGAACGAGGTCATGAGGAGGAGGCATCAGAAAACCCAATCATGTCTGCCTCTGACGCAAAATCCTAGGAATCTTTTTCACACACCCGGAGCCGGGGGAAGTAACCCGCCGGAGGCACCCCGGATTACAACACCCGGCGCACCGGTCCAGCCGCGCGCCATGGATCCACCTCGTATAATTACCGCTCTGCCTCATTACGTCCCAACACTCCCGGGTCACTTCTCCAACCCTTTGGAAAACCTCATCGCAGCATCGGCTCGTCTGGCGGCTCTTCCGATGGAAGGTGACTCACCGGCGGCAATTGAAACACGGAGGGTAAGAGAACTTCTTCAAACAGCTCTGGTGCAGCAGGAGGCATACTCCTACAGTCGAGACAGGATCGATTCAACTCCTCGCCCAAGCCGGAGCCCGAGTTATAGTAGGCATATGGAATCCGCAATATGTCAAGCAATGCTCAACGCCACAACCGGCCATACAGGCATGAGCCGGTGCCGGCTGGAGCCCTTAACTTGGTGGATCAGGAGAGGATTCGTCAAGAGGAGGAACAAGCAGTTCAAATGGTAGCAGATCAGGCGGCTCATCAAACTTTTCCGGCTTATCCAGCAACCTCGGTCGAGGCAGGAGTGGCCACAAGAACCGGAGGCGTTCCTTGCTTGGTGCCGGCATACGTAATGAGCGTTTGCCAAAGGACTTTAAGGGGCCTTGTAAGGTGCCTAATTACACAGCTGACTTACAGCCAGGGGCTTGGATTGAGAGTTATGAGATGGCTATGGAGTTATTGGAGGTCAGCGATGCAGCAATGGCCAAGTATTTCACTATGATGTTAGATGGAACAGCTCGTACTTGGTTGAAGGGATTGCCACCCAATTCTATCGGCTCATGGGCGGAGTTGAAGGCCCGGTGCATCCAGAAATTTAAAGACACGTGTAAGCAGCCTATGTCGATTGTGGACCTGACCAATTGCAAGCAAGAGGATGGTGAATCCACAACCCATTGGGTGCGCCGGGTCAAAGAGATAATACATTCATCTGATAAGATGGATGCCGGCTCAGCAGTCTTAATGTTGGAGAAAAATTGTCGTTTCGAACCTCTGAAGCAGAAGCTGGGGCGGCTCAAGCGTGACTGTAATGACATGGGAACATTAATGGCAGCTCTCATCAAGTATGTTGATTCTAATACTACCAAGGACCCGGTGTCTGACGAAGAAAAGGCAATGAAGGGAAAGAAGAACGGCAACGGCAAGGGTCACCAGCATAACCCAGCGAATCAAGGAGGTAACAAACGTAAGGCTGATGAGTTTCTGCTAACACCAATGCATAGGGCGTAAATCAACGGCGCAAGGGTAGACAGCCCCCTCGGTCGGGCGGGTCAGGTCCCACCCTTGAGCAATTATTGAATGAGCCTTGTCCAAAGCACGGCACCCGGGAGAAGCCAGCCACCCACCTGTGGAAAGATTGTACGATCATGAAGGCGTTTAAAAATTGAAACGCGTTTGATGGAGGTCACGGCCCAGGTGGCGGCTCAGGTGGAGGCGGTTTCCAAGGCCCGGGCGCCAGCTTAGGTGGAGGAGGATTCCACGGTCAGGGCCATCCTGGTAACCAAGGAGGGTATAATCCGCAACCCGGCCAAGGTAATCAGCACCAGCAGTCCGGATATCAGAGCAACCTGAAGCAGCTGAATAGTGGGCAATACCATGTATTCACCACTAGCTTATGTAAGAGAGACCAGAAAGTTCACAAGAGGGTCGTCAATGCCGTTGAGCCGGTGGTTCCACGTTACTTAAGTTGGTCAGAGCAGCCTATTGTGTGGAGCAGAGAGGATCACCCACCCCGGGTCGATAATCCGGGTCACTTGGCTTTGGTGGTGGCGCCTTAGGTTGGTGGATACAAATTCACTAAGGTACCCATGGATGGACGCAGCAGCATCAACATCCTCTACTATGAGATGTTCCGCCGGATGGGATTAACTGATAAGAGTCTTAAACAATCCAACACTGTTTTTCACGGTGTGGTTCCTGGCAAGTCGGCATACCCAGTGGGTAAGATTGAACTGGAAGTAGCCTTTGGGGATGAGTATGACTCCAGAGCAGAAAAATTAACCTTTGAGGTGGTTAAGATCAAAAGCCCGTATCATGCTCTGTTTGGACGGCCGGCTTATGCCAAATTCATGGCTCAGTCGTGTTATGTGTATTTGCAGCTTAAGATGCCGGGTTATAAGGGCACCATTACAGTACACGGGAGCCGGAAAATAGCTTTGGAGTGTGAAGAAGGTGATGCTGCCTATGCTGAATCTGTTTGTGCAACAGAGGAGTTAAATTTTTACAAAGATCATGTTGACCCGGCAGACATGACGTCATTAAAGAAACCAACAACAAAGCATGAGCCGGTGTTGAAGTTCAAATCAGCTGATGACACCAAGATGGTTGACTTTGTGCCTGGTGACTCATCCAAGCAGTTCATCATCAGTGCTAACTTGGATCCAAAATAGGAAAGCGCGCTCATCGAGTTCATCCGTGAGAATTGGGACATCTTCGCATGGAAACCTTCAGACATGCCGGGTGTCCCGAGGGAACTCGCTGAGCACACTCTCAATATTGATCCAAAGTTTAAACCTGTTAGACAATTTCTCTGACGGTTCAATGAAGAAAGGCGCAAGGCCATTGGAGAAGAGGTGGCCCGGCTTTTGGCAGCTGGGTTCATTGTAGAAGTCTTTCACCCAGAGTGGTTAGCCAACCCGGTTCTTGTACTCAAAAAGAATGGCACCTGGTGTATGTGTGTGGATTACACCGATTTGAACAAGGCTTGTCCGGCTGATCCTTTTGCTCTCCCCCGTATTGATCAGATCATTGATGCTACGGCGGGCTGCGCACGGTTGAGTTTCTTGGATGCTTATTCTGGTTATCATCAGATCAAGATGGCAGTCAATGATCAGGAGAAGACGGCTTTTATCACTCCTTTTGGAGCTTTCTGCTATGTGTCTATGCCTTTTGGGCTTAAGAGTGCTCAGGCGACTTACCAACGGTGTGTGCGGAATTGTCTTCACTGTCAAATTGAGCGTAATGTTCATGCTTATGTGGATGATATAGTGGTAAAATCTAGGAAAGAGGAAACCTTGGTCACAGATCTGAAAGAGACTTTCGATAATCTCCGGGTCTACAAAATGATGCTTAACCCGGCCAAGTGTGTTTTTGGAGTCCCAGCCGGCAAGCTCTTGGGTTTTTTGGTGTCTAACTGAGGTATTGAGGCTAACCTGGAGAAAATCAAGGCAATTACATCCCTGGCCAAACCAACATGCATCAATGACGTTCAACGATTGGCGGGCCGTGTTGCTGCTTTGAGCCGGTTCATAAGCCGGTTAGGGGAGAAGGCAATGCCTCTGTATCAGATGATGAAGAAAACAGATGATTTTGTTTGGGGCGATGCTGCGAACTCTGCTTTTGAAGATCTGAAGACACGGCTTGCTGAGCCGCCGGTCCTGGCTGCTCCAGTTGAGAAAGAGCGGCTGCTGTTATACGTGGACACCAACTCACGAGCTGTTAGTGTGGCTATTTTGGTGGAGCACAAGGAGGCTGGCAAGGAGCATCCGGTTCAACGGCCGGTTTACTACGTCGGTGAGGTACTAATTGAATCCAAGCAACGATATCCACATTGGCAGAAGCTCGTATATGGGGTGTTCATGGGAAGCCGGAAGCTTAAGCATTATTATCAGGGACATCCAATCACCGTGATTAGCTCTGCTCCTTTGGGAGACATCATTCAAAACAGGGAAGCCACTGGACGAGTCGCCAAGTGGGCGATTGAGCTTGGGTCTCATGGGTTGAAGTATGTGCCACGTACCGCAATCAAATCTCAAGCAGTGGTTGACTTCATTAATGATTGGACAGAGATGCAGATGCCAGAAGAAAAACCAGACAACACATATTGGACTATTCATTTTGATGGGTCGAGACAGTTGGAAGGCTCGGGGGCTGGAGTTGTGTTAACCCCTCCGCGAGGTGACAAATTTTGTTATGTGTTACGGTTGATGTTTCCTTGCACTAACAACGTAGCAGAGTATGAAGCCTTGCTCCATGGTCTTCGAGTGGCAAAAGAGATGAGTTTGAGCCGGGTCAGATGTCTTGGCGACTCAGATCTAGTGGCTCAACAGGTATCAGGCAAGTGGGATTCCAGGGAGCCTCTCATGGCGGCTTATCACTGGGAGGTTGATGCTATTGCAGGGCATTTTAAAGGTTATCAGGTGGAGCACATCGACCATCAAAAGAACGAAGTGGCTGATGCTTTAAGCCGGTTGGGGTCTCAGCGTAAGCCGGTACCACCTAACACCTTTTTGGATGTTTTGCATAACCCGTCTACCAAGTTGCCCACAGAAGAAGATTTAGCTGTTCCTGACCCAGAGGCGCGGTTGGTGGCGGCTCTTCATGTCATCCCAGATTGGACAGTACCGTTCTTGGCTTACATGACCCGGGGAGAGTTGCCAGCGGATGAGACCCTGGCTCGACAAATAACCCGGCGATCTAAGTCAATGACGATTTCGGATGGAGAATTATACCATCGCAGCATCTCCGGAGCGTTTCAGCGGTGTGTTTCCCCTGAAGAAGGTCAAGAAATACTTCGTGAGATCCATGAAGGCGATTGTGGTCATCACACCAAGTCAAAATCTCTGGTGGCCAAGGCTTTTCGTCATGGTTTTTACTGGTTGACGGCTCACGCTGATGCAGAGGATCTAGTCAGCAGATGTGATGGATGTTAAAAGTTTGCATGACGAGCACATGTGCCGGCTCAAGAGCTCTGGATGATTCCAACCACTTGGCCATTTGCAGTTTGGGGGCTTGACATGGTGGGACCTTTCAAAAGGTCTAAGGATAAAAAGACACATCTCTTAGTGGCAGTTGATAAATTCACTAAGTGGGTTGAGGCGGAGCCAGTGAGTAAGTGTGACACGGCCACGGCGGTTCAGTTCATCAAAAAGGTGGTCTTTCATTTTGGTTTTCCACACAGCATCATCACTGACAATGGCACTAATCTGTCCCAAGGGGCTATGGAGGAGTTTTGTCAACGTGAGCACATCCGGCTTGATGTTTCTTCTGTAGCTCATCCTCAATCTAATGGTCAAGCTGAGAGAGCAAATCAGGAAATTTTAAAAGGTCTCAAAACCCGGCTTATGGTTCCCTTACAGCGAACGACGGGTTGTTGGGTAGAGGAATTACCCTCGGTGTTGTGGAGTATCAACACCACGCCTAACAGGTCTATAGGTTACACACCTTTCTTCATGGTTTATGGAGCAGAAGCAGTGTTGCCTAGTGACATCCGTCATGACTTGCCCCGTGTGGCGGCTTATGTTGAAGCTAATAATGAACAAGCCAGACAAGATGCACTTGACTTGTTGGATGAAGAAAGAGACTTAGCAGCGGCTCGGTCAGCAATTTATCAACAGGACCTGCGCCGCTATCACAGCCGCCGGGTCAAATCCAGGACTTTTTAGGAAGGCGACCTGGTGCTCCGGCTCATCCAGGATCTGTCAGATGCGCACAAGCTATCCCCAGCTTGGGAAGGACCCTTTGTGGTCAGCAAGAACTTAAACAACGGGTCATATTACCTCATTGACGTTCGAGAACAAAAAGATTCACGTAAGTCGGAGGAGGAGACTCGCTGGCCATGGAACATTGCTCAACTTCGGCCATACTGCACCTGAGCTACCGGCTCTCATCATGTACATACTTTAACACTGTATATACCATGATAAGTAATAAAGTAAGACCATCGGTCTCTTTTCTTTTCAAAGATTATGCATCTTTGTTATTTCTTATTCTCAAATGACTATTAAGGAGCTGATCATATTTGAATCAAGTCTAACCTTTTTTGGTCCAGCTTATGATTGTATTCGAATCTAGCTGCAATTATCATGGTCACTTGGGGGCTTCCTTTTCAAACATAGGCCGTATTTGAACCAAAGAGAACATAGCTGTCGTAACCCTCTTGATCGGCTCAAGGCCAAACTCACTATGGGGCTTCTTGATCGTATTCGAATCATAGCTTAACCCCTTTTGGGTCCGACTTGGATCATATTCGAATCAGGGTCGTTAAAAACCTCTCAAGGTCATTTGGGGGCTTCCTGTTCAAACATAGGTCGTATTCGAACCAAAGAGAACATAGCTGTCGGTACCCTCTTGATCGATGCAACGCCACAGCCACTGGGGGCTATATGGTTGTATTCGAACCTTAGTTTAACCCCTTTGGTCCGGTTTACTGATCGTATTCGAATCAGAAGCCACCAACCTTTAAATATAAGGTTAAATCATACTTGTTAACTATTATTTGCCTTTGAGTTTCTTGTTGCAAATAATTATCATGATCTTCTTCGCCGGTTTGTCTATTTGACAACATGGCTACCAAGGTATGACGATCATTGAAGTATTCAAAGGTATTGATTTCTCAGAAAGATTGAGTTATCGGCTTCATTACCCGGGTTACTCAAGCCGGTGGTCTAAGGATCAAAGGTACAAGTATGGCTATTATTTATATATAATTGTCTGCTGCATTAACTAAAGAGTTAGTTTTAGCCCTTGTCCTTTATTTATATATAATTGTCTGTTGCATTAACTAAAGAGTTAGTTTTAGCCCTTGTCCTTTATTTATATCTGCTTTCTGTTTTCTATTATGATAAACATATTGGATATAAGCCGGGTTTTCTAACCCGTTCGGTTCTAAGCCGCCAAGCCAGTCTTTTCTTGTCTCTACAGGGTATAGATTTAAAGTGTTGCAGAAACAATCATCAAATATAATGCATATATTGCCATCAGGAAACACGGAGTCACATACAGTGTTTTATGCATGATGGCATAAGCAAGGCATTTAGTGTTTTCATAGCTAACCTATTACACGGCTTTTCATAAGCCAATGAAGATGGTTATTATTCCTCCCTCGCCGGTTCACCGCCCTCTGTTTGCTGGAAGTTGGGTTTTGACCAGTCAAAACCATTCACGGCGACGAATTCTGCTTCATCGTCGATCAGGCCTGCCGGGTCAACTTCCGGGGCAAATGTATTTTCTCTTACAGGCGGGATCAAGTCTGTCACCTTGTACGAGGGAGTCGCCATCTTCTTATTTTCAGCATCAAAACCCAGCTGATATTTGTCAATATTGGTATCATCTCCAAGGGTAGTTGCCTGAGGCCGGACTCCGCGCACGCAAGCCATGAAGTCATCCTGCTCAAAGGGAGATCCGTCTTCCTTCACGGTGGGATAGCCTCTGGCCACGTCCGCCTGGTCTAGGTCTGGCACCCAAGCTTTGGAGCGGCTCAGGGCAGTCAAAGCCCCGGCTCGCGCACAGGAGCGTTTCACTTCTTGAAATCTAGCAGGCAGGATTGACAGTTTCTTCAGGACATCACTGAGCCGGTTGGGTCCTTGATTGGCAGGAGAGATGGCGGCAAGTGCCCGCTGTGCGCCGATATACAGTTGTTCTACCAAAGTATACACTGCCTTCAGTTTAATCAAAGGATATTGGCTCAGATTTTTGCTTCGTGGGCCTGCACATATTTTATACACAAAGTCAACTGGTGGCTTATACTCCGGATCAGCAAAAAGCACACAAAATTAAAGTCGGACGGCTTACCAAAGATGGCAGCCACCATTTGAGACACCCGGCCCTTTAAACCATTTAGCTCTGTTGAAATCTCTTCAAGGGTTGGTTCGGCCTTCTCAGCGCATTGGGCAGAAGCGTTTTTTCCTCTTCCCAGGTTTTCTTCTTGGCAGCGAAGCTGGTCTTTAAATTTTCCGTCTCAGAGAGACTTATTTGCAGTTTGGAGTTAGCAGATTTGATTTCTGCCTCCTGACTCGCTAGCCGGGTCTTCGCATCAGCCAATTGCGAGTTCAATTCAGATAAGGCATTCTGCAAAACATTCAGATGAGTCAAGATTTTGCTTCAAGTTCAAAAATCAAGATTCAAGTCTCAAGTACTTTACAAAAAACCACTTGACACTTGGGGGATAATGTATATTTTTATGATTCTAAAGACATACTTTAAGTCCCAAGTACTTTACAAAGTAACAACACTTGGCACTTGGGGGCTAATGTATGCAGTTCAGCAAGTTTCTCAAGGTTAAGATGGAGTATTCAGTCCTTTGAATACGGTACAAAACAATTTAAAGTACCGGCTCATTTATGATCAAAATGAACCGGCCCTTGGGGACTACAGGTGAAGCTCCGTTCTATTTTATTGAACTTAAGAAAGATTTCCAAGGAAAAAGTGTTGGCCAATATTATCAAGTCTAGAGATCATTCCGGTTCTCTCATAATTTGAAAACTTGGGGGCTGGTGGAATATATAGATAAGCCGGAAGAACATACCTCATATTTCAACTGCAACTGTTTGACCATTTCGATCTCAGAGTCGCGACTGGAGTGCACATGGCTGAGATAACCGGATAAAATATCATTGGCATTTAGATGGTTGTAATTGGCAACGTCAAAGCACACTTTTTGCCTCTCCAATGCCTCTTGTTTCGCAGTACACCGGGCCAGCACGGTTGGATTCCCCGGCTCAATAAAACAGCTCCCGGTGATCTGAACGTCTTGCAGACGGTGATGGCGGGTTGGCTGAGCTTGATGGTCCAGTTGCGGAAGGGTTTACAGTGGTCTTATCAAACGACGGCTCAGGAGGATTTGCTTCTGCATCAACAGGTGGGTCTTCTGGAGCGTCCGTTAATGGAGAAGATGGCCTGGCCGGGTCAGGTGCAAGCACTGGCGGGTCTTCTGCCGGTTTAGCTGCCTTTGCCTTCTTAGATTTAGCTTGGCCACTAAGAGAAATGTTGCAGGATTGTTAGTATAAAGATACAATTTGAACAAACCGGAAAAGGAGGATTTTCATTACCCAGGGGCAGTCTTGAAGGCCGGAAATTGCGTCTGCGATGAATCGCCAAAAGAGCGAGACACCTCCTGAAAAGATAAAACAAAGTTGAAGTAAGGCAGGGGAAAGGATCCATTAAACAGAGTTAAAGACAGAAAGAAGTGAACCACATTCGGGCGCTTCTGAGGAGTTTGTTGAAGAATGACAGCCGGCTCATCTTCAGTCCGAGCCTGACGGCGCCTTTCATGTTGCTGCTTTTTCAAACGAAAGGTGGGATCCAAGTGAGCTAAAGGGTTAGAAAACCTTACTTTACGGATCACTCGTCATTTTTTTGTCTTGGCAAGGGCTCTGAGTCGGAGGAAATGATAGTTACCTCTGCTTCCATAGCCTGACTGGCGCCAGTGTCATCCTAGTAATGATCAGTGTCAATAAGATTGTTAAAAAATTGGCCAAGGGAATCAAGGGCTACCTCTGAATCAGATGTATCATCAAGCTTCATCAAATCTTCAGCAGTGCTCTTTTTCTTCTTTTTCGACCTCCGGGTCATTTTCTTGGCGTTTATGGAGGCGGCTTTCGCTTTATTGGAAGCCTCGTGGTCATACTTAACTTTCCAGAAGTTAGAGTTGGCCTGCAGACAGGTAAAAACAAGATAAAGAGTCAGGCAGGTATTAAAAGAATACGGCTGGGAAAATACAAAGGAGAGAAATAACGACATCCTTACTTCCGGCACCAGGTTAAGCTGGCAGAAGGGGTTTATCCCAACGACACTGCAATCTTCGTATTCCCCGTTCACCAGAAGAGTTGACATTGAGACAATATCTTCTTCTGTCAATTGAACGGGGCTGTGACGAAGAGAGTCATCCGGGCCTCCACCATACTCATACATCAGCTTTGACCGGTGGCTCAAAGGGATGACCCGCCATGAGATCCAGCAGCGGGTCAGATCAACTCCAGTTAACCCATTCCCCAACAGAGCATTGATCCTTTTGGTGGATGGTATCAGCCTCTTGCATTTAGGGACGGTAAGCTTATCAGGAAGCGCGAACTTGGAGTCAAGACGATCGGGGGGGGTAACCCGGCAGTGGCTTCTCGTTTGCTGGTGAAGTGTCCTGGCAGTAGAACCAAGTCTGGTTCCAGTCCTTTGGGTGACTTGGTAAGACAATGAGGGGGAAGACGGCACCCTGCCGGCGCTGAATTGATATGCCTCCAAGCTCTAAGCTAAGGCCGTTGGTGCACTCGTTCTGCCGATTCAGATAAAAGTATTCTCTAAACAACTCCGCGGTCGGCTCTTGTTGAAGATATACTTCACAGAGTACTTGGAAGTTACATATGTTAGATATAGAATAAGGCCCGATATCTTGAAGATGGAGCTTGAAAAAGTGGAGGACCTCCCGGAAGAACTTTGAGCCGGGCGTGAGAAGCCACGGTTCATATGGTCAGTGAAAATGATCACTTCGTCGTCTCTTGGATTGGGCCATTCTTCTTCCGAGTCAGGGGCACGGTAAGACATGACGGTTTTCGCTGGCAGAAATCCTATGGTGAAGAACTCTTTCAAACGTTCCTCAGTTATGGTTGAGGGAACCCAGTTACAGATGGTTGGTGCTTTGGACGGCATGATGGGCAAAGAAGAACTGAAAAGAAAATCAACATGCCGGTTCAGTTTAATGGTGAGATTGACAGTTAAGTGATGAAGATGCAAACAAGTAATGGCGGCTTAGTTAAGGGCTAATGACATATAAGGAAAATTAAGCCGGCATGACTACAGATATTTGAAGAAGGCAATTTCAGCTAAGTATTGAGACAAACAAGTTTCCTAAATTGTTTGGTATTATTCCAGATCAAATGGCTATTCAAAATGAAAAAAATTCTAGACCTAAAAAGGTTCAGCGCAGAAGAGTATGTAAGTTCTAATGCAGCCTTTGAAATAGAGAAAGGGATCTGTGGATCAAGAAAAGGCACAAGAACACTACCGCACGAGCATATATGTATATTTTTGGATCAAGAAGAGGCCTGTAGTGGAAAAACTACAGGGGACTGCGATGAACTCAGAAGAACACGAAAGAATCTGGAAACCCTAAGTGCGGATCCGAGAAGTGAAAAGAAGAGAACTTATAGTCACAGGTCTTCTGCGGAGGTCGCCGCTGTTCTCTGGATCGGTTCATGTTGATGCAGCGGCCAACGTCGATGGAGACGGAGGTGAAGCGCGGCGGCGGCGAAGCTCGAGCAGCAGGGGGTGCGCGAGAGGAAGAAGATGGAGCAAGAGAGGAGAATGAGAAGGCCGAGGCGTGCCTATTTATAAGGAAAGATGTGAACAGACGGGCGCGAAAATCGAGGAGAGCCGAATAATGGTTATCTAGCTACATAGACGCCTCGATTCTCGGGAAGCATTAAAGATAAAAGATCCGTTGGGAGATGACGTCATGAAAGTTCTTTGCGTTTTCAAGAGATGACGTCAAAGCGGGTTACGAAAACTTCAACGAAGATAAGAAGATGCATTTTTGTATAAGTATTGAAGATTGACAAAGAATGAAATTCAAAGTCAACCTGGGGCCTAATGTTGGGGATATTACTATCAGTCATGACCCGCCCAGGAGGGGCCGGGTCAGCCCCAATGGCGGGTTACGCAAGAAGCCCAGTAAACATTCAAGGCGATAGTTTATTAAACCTTATAGAAGGCCCCAGGGCCTGGAGGCGGCTTAAGGCCCGATATTGTAAACCACCGTATGTAAGGAAAGACTTGTAAAGAAAGGCATGTAAAGGAAGCCACCGAGCCGGACACGATTATGAGCCGGACGGGACTCTGTATGCCACCAGGCGTCAACCCATGTATATAAGGGGACGACCCGGTGGCAGCTTAGGGCAAGAAACAACAAGTCGATAACCAAGCCGGCGAGTTGAGCCTCTTGGTGATCGAAACCCCAGCAAGACCAATCCCAACTAGACGTAGGCTTTTACCTTCATCGCAAGGGGCCAAACTAGTATAAAACCCTCTCGTGTCCTTTGTCCCGATTAACCCCTTTAAGCTTCCTAGTGCGATGGCCCTACGACTAAGTCTTGCTCTAGGACATCTGCCGTGACAATTCCACGACACTTACCGTACCACATACCTATTCCTTTTCGGAGTCTAAAATGTTCCGGGAAGTGTCCCTTATGTATTCCTCCAGGGTTACGGTTTCAATAACATTGGTTTCAACATTTATAGGATTACCTGAGATATAATGTTTAATTCTTTGACCGTTCACCACCTTCGGATTTGTGCCTTCAAAATTGTTGATTTTTATGGCACTGGAACGATAGACCTCCTCGATAACGTAAGGACATTCCCACTTAGAGAGAAGTTTTCCTGCAAAAAAACTTAAACGAGAGTTGTATAGCAATACATAATCACCTACATTAAACTCACGCTTTTGTATCCTTTTATCATGCCATCTTTTAAATTTTTCTTTAAACAACTTGGCATTTTCATAGGCTTGGGTTCTCCATTCATCAAGTGAGCTAATATCAAATAACCTCTTCTCACCGGCAAGTTTAAAATCATAATCGAGCTCTTTAATAACCCAATATGCCTTGTGTTCTAGTTCGAGAGGTAAGTGGCATTCTTTTCCATAAACCATTTTATACGGAGACATACCCATAGGATTTTTATATGAAATTCTATAGGCCCATAATGCATCATCAAGTTTCTTGGACCAATTCTTTCTAGACCTATTGACAGTCTTTTGCAAAATTAATTTGAGCTCTCTATTACTCAATTCTACTTGACCACTAGAGTGAGGGTGATAAGGAGATGCAATTCTATGATTAACATCATACTTAGCAAGCATTTTACTGAAAGCACCATGAATAAAATGTGAACCACCATCAGTCATTAAAATAACTTCTCTAAGCATTTTAATAGAAGTGTTATGATCAACACTACTAGTTGGAATAGCTTCTACCCACTTAGTAACGTAATCAACATCAACTAAAATATGTGTATATACATTAGAGGCAGGAAAAGGTCCCATATAGTCAAAGCCCCAAACATCAAATGGTTCAATAACGAGTGAATAGCTCATAGGCATTTCTTGACGTCTACTAATATTACCAATTCTTTGACGTTCATCACAAGATAAGACAAACTTACGGGCATCTTTGAAGAGAGTAGTCCAATAAAAACCGGATTGCAATGCCTTGTGTGCAGTTCTATCTCCAGCATGGTGTCCTCCATAAGCTTCGGAGTGACACTTGCATAGGATCTGTTCCTGTTCATGCTCAGGTACACAACGTCTAATAACACCATCTACTCCTTCTTTATAAAGATGTGGGTCATCCCAAAAGTAATGTCTCAAATCATAGAAGAACTTTTTCTTTTTCTGGTATGTGAAACTAGGTGGTATGAATTTGGCAACAATGTAATTAGCATAATCAGCATACCATGGAGCAGTATGAGAAGCATTTATGACATTTAGTTGCTCATCAGGAAAGCTATCATCAATAGGTAGTGGGTCATCAAGCACATTTTCTAACCTAGACAAGTTGTCTGCAACGGGGTTCTCAGCTCCCTTTCTATCAACAATATGTAAATCAAATTCTTGTAGCAAGAGAACCCATCTAATAAGTCTTGGTATAGCATCTTTCTTTTCCATAAGATATTTAATAGCAGCATGATCAGTGTGAATAGTTACTTTAGAATCAACAATATAAGGTCTGAACTTATCACAAGCAAATACAACTGCTAAGAATTCTTTGTCAGTAGTAGCATTATTTCTTTGAGCATTGTCTAGGGTTTTACTAGCATATTGAATAACGTTTAATTTCTTATCAACTCTTTGCCCTAGAACAGCACCTACATCATAATCACTAGCATCACACATAATTTCAAAGGGTAAATTCCAATCAGGTGGCTGAACAATGGGTGCAGAGATCAATGCTTTCTTTAGTATTTCAAATGCTTCTACATAATCATCATCAAAGACAAATGGTATATCTTTCTGTAATAAATTAGTCAGAGGCCGAGAAATTTTTGAGAAGTCCTTAATGAACCTCCTATAAAATCCGGCGTGACCAAGGAAACTTCTTATACCTTTAATGTCCTTGGGGCATGGCATCTTTTCAATAGCATCAACCTTGGCTTTATCCACTTCAATACCTCTTTCAGAAACTTTATGACCCAAGACAATACCTTCATTAACCATAAAGTGGCACTTTTCCTAATTCAAGACAAGATTAGTTTCTTCACATCTCTACAAAACTCGATCAAGGTTGCTCAAGCAATCATCAAAAGAAGATCCGTAGAAGGAGAAATCATTCATGAAAACCTCACAAATCTTTTCACAAAAGTCAGAGAATATAGCCATCACGCATCTTTAAAAGGTAGCAGGTGCATTACATAAACTAAAAGGCGTACGTCTATAAGAAAAAGTACCAAAAGGGCAAGTAAAAGTAGTCTTTGATTAATCCTTGGCTGACACAGGTATTTGAGAGAAACCAGAATAACCATCTAGAAAGCAAAAATGTGTATGTTTGGATAATCTTTCTAGCATTTTATCGATAAAAGGTAAGGGGTAATGATCATTTTTAGTAGCCTTATTTAATTTGCGGAAATCAATCACCATCCTATAACCTGTAATAATTTTTTGAGGAATCAATTCATCTTTATCATTAGGAACGACAGTGATACCTCCCTTCTTAGGGACACAATGGACATGACTTACCCACTGACTATCAGCAACGGGATAGATTATACCTGCCTCAAGGAGCTTTAGTATTTCCTTTCTTACCACTTCTTTCATTTTAGGATTCAGCCATCGTTGATGATCACGAACTGGTTTAGCGTCTTCTTCCAAATTTATTTTATGTTGACATAGAGTGGGACTAACGCCCTTAAGATCATCAAGAGTATACCCAATAGCAGCACGGTGCTTCTTTAGAGTTTTCAATAATCTCTCTTCCTCATGCTTTGAAAGGTTAGCACTAATAATAACAGGATAAATATTTTTCTCATCAAGATAAGCATATTTAAGAGTATCAGGTAACGGTTTGAGCTCAAACACGGGATCACCCTTGGGTGGAGGAGGATCCCCTGGGATGTCAACAGGCAAATTGTGTTTCAGAATAGGTTCCTGTTTAAAGAATACTTCATCTATTTCCCTTCTTTCATTCATAAACATATCATTTTCATGGTCTAGCAAATATTGTTCTAAAGGATCACTAGGAGGTACGACAATAGAAGCAAGACCAATAATTTCATCCTTAATAGGTAATTCTTCTTCATGGTGTTTTCTACTAAATTTAGAGAAATTAAATTCATGAGACATATCATCTAAACCGATAGTAACAACATCCTTTTTGCAATCTATCTTAGCATGAACACTTTTTAAGAAGGGTCTAGCAAATATAATGGGACAAAAGCTATCTTGTGGGGAACCAAGAAGAAGAAAATCAGCAGGATATTTAGTTTTCCCACACAAGACTTCAACATCTCTAACAATTCCCATTGGTGAAATAGTATCTCTATTGGCAAGTTTAATTGTGGCATCAATATCTTCTAACTCAACAGGTGCAATATCATGCATAATTTCTCTATATAGGTCAATAGGTATTGCACTAGCACTGGCACCCATATCACATAAGCCATGATAACAATGATCTCCTATTTTAACAGAAATAACATGCGTGCCTACCACAGGTCTAGGTTTATCTTTAGCACAAGGTTTAGCAATTCTAGCAGTTTCATCACAGAAATAAATAACATGCCCATCAATATTATCAGCCAAAAGATCTTTAACAATAGCAATATTAGGTTCAACTTTAACTTGCTCAGGAGGTGTATATGTTCTAATATTGCTTTTACGAACCACAGTTGAAGCTTTAGCATGATCCTTTATCCTAACAGGGAAAGGTGGTTTCTCAACATAAGAAGTAGGAACAATAGGATCATTATAAGTAATAATCTTTTCTTCAACTTTAATAGGTGCAGCTACTTTTACTTCTATGGGAGGATGATATTTAAACCACTTCTCCTTGGGGAAATCAACATAAGTAGAAAAAGATTCACAGAAAGAAGCTACTATCTCAGAGTCAAGTCCATATTCAGTGCTAAATTTACGGAAAACATTGGTATCCATAAAAGGTTTAACACAATCAAACTTAGGTGTCATACCTGACTCCTTACCATCGTCGAGATCCCAATCTTCAGAGTTGTGTTTAATTCTTTCCAATAAAACCCATTTGAATTCACTAGTCTACATCATAAAAGAGCCATCACAAGAAGTATCGAGCATGGTGCGATTGTTATCAGAAAGCCGAGCATATAAATTTTGAATAATTATTTCTCTTGAGAGCTCATGATTGGGGCACGAATATAACATTGATTTAAGACTCCCCCAAGCTTGAGCGATGCTTTCTCCTTTGCGAGGCCAAAATTTATAAATATATTTGCGATCACAATGAAGAAGATGCATAGGATAAAACTTCTGATGAAATTCCAATCGTTTGTAGTTCCATGACCCCGTATCATCACATAGCCTATACCATGTCAATGCATCTTCCTTCAAAGATAAAGGGAAGACCTTCTTAACAACATCCCCGGGTACACCTGCAAGCTTAAATAATCCACAAACTTCATCAACATATATTAGGTGCTCCTCAGGATGCATTGTTTCATCTCCTGCAAAAGGATTAGCTAGCAGTTTTTCTATCATACCCGAAGGAATTTCAAAGCAGACATTTTCATTTTCAGTAGGTTCAATAGGTTGAGGAGCAACTCTTTGCTCTACTGGTCGGGGTGAAGATACCTCGAACAAGCCCCTCGGAGGATTACTTTCCATAGTAACAAGTGATAGTAAATTTCAGCACACTATATAAATTTTCCTTACCAAATTCCACCTACCAAAGGCGCTTCACTCCCCGGCAACAGCGCCAGAAAAGAGTCTTGATGACCCACAAGTATAGGGGCTCTATCGTAGTCCTTTCGATAAGTAAGAGTGTCGAGCCCAACGAGGAGCAGAAGGAAATGATAAGCGGTTTCCAGCAAGGTATTCTCTGCAAGTACTGAAATAAGTGGTAACAGATAGTTTTGTGATAGGATAATTTGTAACGAGCAACAACTAAAAAAAGTAAATAAAGTGCAGCAAGGTGGCCCAATCCCTTTTGTAGCAAAGGACAAGCATGGACAAACTCTTATATAGAGAAAAGCGCTCCCGAGGACACATGGGAATATCGTCAAGCTAGTTTTCATCACGTTCATATGATTCGCGGTCGGTACTTTGATAATTTGGTATGTGGATGGACCGGTGCTTGGGTACTGTCCCTACTTGGAAAAGCATCCCACTTATGATTAACCTCTATTGCAAGCATCCGCGACTAGAACAAAAGTATTAAGGTAAACCTAACCATAGCATGAAACGTATGGATCCAAATCAGCCCCTTACAAAGCAACGCATAAACTAGGGTTTAAGCTTCTATCACTCTAGCAACCCATCATCTACTTATTACTTCCCAATGCCTTCCTCTAGGCCCAAATAATGGTGAAGTGTTATGTAGTCGATGTTCACATAACTGTTGGAAATATGCCCTAGAGGCAATAATAAATTAGTTATTATTATATATTTCATTGTTCATGATAATCGTTTATTATCCATGCTAGAATTGTATTGATAGGAAACTCAGATACATGTGTGGATACATAGACAACACCATGTCCCTAGTAAGCCTCTAGTTGACTAGCTCGTTGATCAATAGATGGTTACGGTTTCCTGACCATGGACATTGGATGTCATTGATAACGGGATCACATCATTAGGAGAATGATGTGATGGACAAGAGCCAATCCTAATCCTAGCACAAAGATCGTGTAGTTCGTATGCTAAAGCTTTTCTAATGTCAAGTATCATTTCCTTAGACCATGAGATTGCGCAACTCCCGGATACCGTAGGAATGGTTTGGGTGTACCAAATGTCACAACGTAACTGGGTGGCTATAAAGGTTCACTACAGGTATCTCCGAAAGTGTCTGTTGGGTTGGCACGAATCGAGACTGGGATTTGTCACTCCGTGTAAACGGAGAGGTATCTCTGGGCCCACTCGGTAGGACATCATCATAATGTGCACAATGTGACCAAGGAGTTGATCACGGGATGATGTGTTACGGAACGAGTAAAGAGACTTGCCGGTAACGAGATTGAACAAAGTATCGGGATACCGACGATCGAATCTCGGGCAAGTATCGTACCGCTAGACAAAGGGAATTGTATACGGGATTGATTAAGTCCTTGACATCATGGTTCATCCGATGAGATCATCGTGGAGCATGTGGGAGCCAACATGGGTATCCAGATCCCGCTATTGGTTATTGATCAGAGAGTTGTCTCGGTCATGTCTGCATGACTCCCGAACCCGTAGGGTCTACACACTTAAGGTTCGATGACGCTAGGGTTATAGGGAATAGATATACGTGGTTACCGAATGTTGTTCGGAGTACCGGATGAGATCCCGGACGTCACGAGGAGTTCCGGAATGGTCCGGAGGTAAAGATTTATATATGGGAAGTCATGTTTTGGTCGCCGGAAAAGTTTCAGGTTTTATCGGTAATGTACCGGGACCACCGGGAGGGTCCCGGTGGTCCACCAAGTGGGGCCACCAGCCCCGGAGGGCTGCATGGGCCAAGTGTGGGAGGGAACCAGCCCCAGGTGGGCTGGTGCGCCCCCCCACAAGGGCCCAAGGCGCCTAGGGTTTGGGGAGGGGGCGCCTCCACCTAGCTTGGGGGGCAAGTTTCCCCTCTCCCCCCCCTTTGACCGCCACCCTAGATGGGTTTGGGGCTGCCGCACCCCTTGGGGTGGAAACCCTAAAGGGGGCGCACCCCCTCACTCTCCCCTATATATACTTGAGGACTTTGGGGCTGCCAGCACATGAGTTTTGACCTCTCCATGGCGCAGCCCTGCCTCTCTCCCTCCTCCTCTCCCGCGGTGCTTGGCGAAGCCCTGCAGGATTGCCACGCTCCTCCACCACCACCACGCCGTCGTGCTGCTTCTAGATGGAGTCTTCCCCAACCTCTCCTTCTCCCCTTACTGGATCAAGGTGTAGGAGACGTCACCGGGCTGCACATGTGTTGAACGCGGAGGTGCCGTCCGTTCGGCACTAGGATCTCCGGTGATTTGAATCACGACGAGTACGACTCCATCAACCCCGTTCACTTAAACGCTTCCGCTTAGCGATCTACAAGGGTATGTAGATGCACTCCCCTTTCCTCATTGCTAGATTACTCCATAGATTGATCTTGGTGTTGTGTAGAAAATTTTGAATTTTTGCTACGATCCCCAACAGTGGCATCATGAGCTAGGTCTATGTGTAGTTTCTATGCACGAGTAGAACACAAAGCAGTTGTGGGCGTCGATTTTGTCAATTTACTTGCCGTTACTAGTCTTATCTTGATTCGGCGGCATCGTGGGATGAAGCGGCCCGGACCGACCTTACACGTACTCTTACGCGAGACTGGTTCCACCGACTGACATGCACTAGTTGCATAAGGTGGCTAGCGGGTGTCTGTCTCTCCCACTTAAGTCAGATCGGATTCGATGAAAAGGGTCCTTATGAAGGGTAAATAGAAATTGGCATATCACGTTGTGGTTTTGGCGTAGGTAAGAAACGTTCTTGCTAGAAACCTATAGCAGCCACGTAAAAACTTGCAACAACAATTAGGGGACGTCTAACTTGTTTTTGCAGCATATGCCTTGTGATGTGATATGGCCAAAAGGATGTGATGAATGATATATGTGATGTATGAGATTGATCATGTTCTTGTAATAGGAATCACGACTTGCATGTCGATGAGTATGACAACCGGCAGGAGCCATAGGAGTTGTCTTAATTTATCTATGACCTGTGTGTCAACATAAATGTCATGTAATTACTTTACTTTATTGCTATAGCGTTAGCCATAGTAGTAGAAGTAATAGATGACGAGACAACTTCAAGAAGACACGATGATGGAGATCATGATGATGGAGATCATGGTGTCATGCCGGTGACAACGATGATCATGGAGCCCCGAAGATGGAGATCAAAAGGAGCAAAATGATATTGGCCATATCATGTCACTATTTGATTGCATGTGATGTTTATCATGTTTTACATCTTATTTGCTTAGAACGGCGGTAGCTTAAATAAGATGATCCCTCGTAATAATTTCAAGAAAGTGTTCCCCCTAACTGTGCACTGTTGCGAAGGTTCGTTGTTTCGAAGCACCACGTGATGATCGGGTGTGATAGATTCTAACGTTCGAATACAACGGGTGTACGCCAGATTTACACACGCAATACACTTAGGTTGACTTGACGAGCCTAGCATGTACAGACATGGCCTCGGAACACAGAAGACCGAAAGGTCGAGCATGAGTCGTATAGAAGATACGATCAACATGAAGATGTTCACCGATGTTGACTAGTCCGTCTCACGTGATGATCGGACACGGCCTAGTTGACTCAAATCATGTTTCACTTAGATGACTAGAGGGATGTCTATCTGAGTGGGAGGTCATTAAATAATTTGATTAGATGAAATCAATTATCATGAACATAGTCTAAATTGTCTTTGCAAATATGTTGTAGATAAATAGCTCACGTTGCAGCTCCCTGTTTCAATACGTTCCTAGAGAAAGACCAAGTTGAAAGATATTGTAAGCACTAATGCGGACTAAGTCCGTAGTCCGAGGAGTGTCCTCACTGCTACACAGAAGGCTTACGTCTTTGATGCACCGCTCAATGTGCAAACCCCTACAACGTCGTCTGTGGATGTTGTGAACACCTGACAGACACATCCTGATGACTACTTGATAGTTTAGTGCACCATACTTTACGGCTTAGAATCGGGATTCCAATGACGTTTTGAACGCCATAGAACATATGAGATGTTCCAAGAGCTGAAATTGGGATTTCAGGCTCATGCCCGTGTTGAGAGGTGTGAGACCTCTGACAAGTTCTTTTGCCAACAAGATGGAGGAGAATAGCTCAGCTAGTGAGCATGTGCTCAGAATTTCTGGGTGCTACAATCACTTAAATCAAGTGGGATTTAAACTTCCAGATAAGATAGTGATTGATAGAGTTCTCTAGCCACTATCACTAAGCTACTAGATCTTCGTGATGAACTATGACATGCAAGGGATGGAGTTGATCCCGGAGCTGTTCGTGGTGCTTAAGACCGCAAAAGGTAGAAATCAAAGAAGGAGCATCAAGTGTTGATGGTTTAACAAGACCACTGGTTTCAAGAAGGGCAAGGGCTAGAAGGGAAACTTCATGGATGGCAAACCAGTTGCCGCTCTAGTGAAGGAACCCAAGGTTGAACCCAAACCCGAGACTAAGTGCTTCTATTGTAAGGGGAACGGTCACTGGTAGCGGAATTACCCCAAATGCATGGTAGATAAGAAGACTGGTAACTTCAACAAAATTTATACGTGTTATTAATGTGTACCTCACTAGTACTCCTGGTAGCACCTGGGTATTGGATACAGGTTCAGTTACTATTATTGGTGACTTGAAGCAAAAGCTACAGACTAAACAGAGACTGGCTGAGGGCGAGGTGACGATGTGTGTTGGAAGTGTTTCCAAAGTTGATGAGATCACCATTGCACGCTCCATCTGCCTTCGGGATTAGTAATGAACCTAGATAAATGTCATTAGGTGTCTACATTGAGCATGAATATGATTAGATCATGTTCATTGCAATACGGTCATTCGTTTAAGTTAGAGAATAATGGTTATTCTGTTTACATGAATGATACCTTTCATGGTCCTGCACCCTATGTGAATGGTTCATTGAATCTCGGTCGTGGTGATACACATGTTCATGCCAAAAGATGTAGAGTTAATAATGATAGTACCACTTTCTTGTGGCACTGTCGCTTAGGTCATATTGGCGTAAGATGCATGAAGAAACTCCATATCGATGGATGTTTGGAGTCACTTGATTCTGAATCGCTTGACACATGCGAGCCATGCCTCATGGGCAGGATGACTAAGACCCCATTTTCAGGTACAATGAAACGGGCAAGTGACTTGTTGGAAATCATACATGCAGATGTGTATGATCCAATGAGAATTGAAGCATGCGGTGGATATCGCTATTTTCTCATCTTCACTGACGATTTGAGTAGATATAGGTATATTTACTTAATGAAGCACAAGTCTGAAACATTTGAAAAGTTCAAGAGGTTTCAGAGTGAAGTTAAGAATCATCATAACAAGAAGATCAAATTCCTACGATCTGATCAATGAGAATTTCTGAGTTATGAGTTTGGCAAACACTTAAGACATTGTGGAATTGTTTCACAGTTGAAGCCACCTGGAACACCACAGGGTAATGGTGTGTCCGGACGTCATAAACGAACCTTATGAGATATGGTGCGATCTATGATGTCTCTTACCGATCTACCGTTTTCATTTTGAGGTTATGCGCTAGAGACAGCTGCATTCACTTTAGATAGGACACCATCTAAGTCAGTTGAGACGACGTCGTAAGAATATGGTTTGGCAAGAAACCAAAGTTGTCGTTTCTTAATGTTTGGGGCTGCGATGCTTAAGGCTTCAGCCGGAGAAGCTCGAACCCAAAGCGGACAAACACATCTTCATAGGATACCCAAGGGTGACAGTTGGGTCTACCTTCTATCTCAGATCCGAGGGCAAATTGTTTGTCGCTAAGAACGGGTCCTTTCTCGAGAAGGAGTTTCTCTCGAAAGAATTGAGTGGGAGGGAGATAGAACTTGATGAGGTTGTCGAACCTTTACTTCAACCAGAGAGTGATGCAACACAGCAAGATGTTTTCTATGGCGCCTACGTCTGTTGAATAGGAAGTTAATGATAGTGATCATGAATCTTCGGATCAAGTTGCTATCGAACCTCATAGGTCGACAAGCATATGTACTACTCCTAAGTGGTACGGTAATCCTGTCTTAGATATCATGTTGTTAGACAACAATGAACCTACGAGCTATGGAGAAGCGATGGTGGGCCCGTATTCCGACAAATGGTTAGAAGCCATGAAATCCGAGATAGGATCCATATATCAGAACAAAGTATGGACTTTGGTGGACTTGACCGATGATCGGCAAGCCATTGAGATAAATGGGTCTTTAAGAAGAAGATGTACGTGGGCGGTAATGTTACCGTCTATGAAGCTCGACTTGTGGGAAAGAGTCTTTTCACAAGTTCAAGGAGTTGACTACGATGAGAATTTCTCACCCGTAGCGATGCTTAAGTCCGTCGGAATCATGTTAGCATTAGCTGTATATTTCGATTATGAAATCTTATAGATGGATGTCAAAACAAGTTTTCTTACCAAGTTTTCATAAGAAAAGTTGTATGTGATACAATAAAAGGTTTTGCCGATCCTAAGGATGCTAAAAGGTACGCTGGCTCCAGCAATCCTTCTATGGACTAGAGCAAGCATCTCGGAATCGGAATATATGTTTTGATGGAGTGATCAAAGCTCTTAGGTTTATACAATGTTTGCAAGAAACTTGTATTTACAAGAAAGTGACTGGGAGCACTACAATATTTCTGATAAGTATATGTGGATGACATATTGTTGATCTGAAATAATGTAGAATTTCTGGAAAGCATAAAACGGTTGTTTGAAGAGTGATTCTCAAAGGAAGACCTGGATAAAGCTGCTTACATATTGGGCATCACGATCTATAGAAATAGATTAAGACGCTTGATGATAATTTCAAAGAACACACACCTTGACATGTTTTTGAAAGAGTTCAAAATAGATCAGTCAAAGAAGGGGTTCTTACCTGAGTTGTAAGGTGTGAAGTTGAGTAAGACTCAAAGCTTGACCACGGCATAAGAAAGAGAAAGGACGAAGCTCGTCCCCTATGCTTTTGTCATATGCTCTATACGGTATGCCACGCTGAAGTACCGCACCTGATGTGTGCCTTGACACATGTCTGGCAAGAGGGTACAAAGGTGATCTAGGAGTAGATCACCAGATAGCGGTCAAAATTATCCATAGAGGAATAAGGAAATGTTTCTCGGTTATGGAGGTGATAAAGAGTTCGACGTAAAGAGTTACGTCGATGCAAGCTTAACACCTATCCGGATAGCTCTGAGTAGAGATACCGGATACGTATAATGGAGCAACAATTTGGAATAGCTCCAAGTGGAACGTGGTAGCAGCATCTACGATATGACATAAAGTTTTGCGAAGTACATAGGGATCTGAATATGGCAAGACCCGTTGACTACAACCTCTCTCACAAGCATAACATGATCAAACCCAGAACTCATTGAGTATTAATCACATAGTGATGTGAACTAGATTAGTGACTCTAGTAAACTCTTTGGATGTTGGTCACATGGCGATGTGACCTGTGAGTGTTAATCACATGGCGATGTGAACTAGATTATTGACTCTAGTGCAAGTGGGAGACTGTTGGAAATATGCCCTAGAGGCAATAATAAATTAGTTATTATTATATATTTCATTGTTCATGATAATCGTTTATTATCCATGCTAGAATTGTATTGATAGGAAACTCAGATACATGTGTGGATACATAGACAACACCATGTCCCAAGTAAGCCTCTAGTTGACTAGCTCGTTGATCAATAGATGGTTACGGTTTCCTGACCATGGACATTGGATGTCATTGATAACGGGATCACATCATTAGGAGAATGATGTGATGGACAAGACCCAATCCTAAGCCTAGCACAAAGATCATGTAGTTCGTATGCTAAAGCTTTTCTAATGTCAAGTATCATTTCCTTAGACCATGAGATTGTGCAACTCCCGGATACCGTAGGAATGCTTTGGGTGTACCAAACGTCACAACGTAACTGGGTGGCTATAAAGGTTCACTACAGGTATCTCCGAAAGTGTCTGTTGGGTTGGCACGAATCGAGACTGGGATTTGTCACTCCGTGTAAACAGAGAGGTATCTCTGGGCCCACTCGATAGGACATCATCATAATGTGCAAAACGTGACCAAGGAGTTGATCACGGGATTATGTGTTACGGAACGAGTAAAGAGACTTGCCGGTAACGAGATTGAACAAAGTATCGGGATACCGACGATCGAATCTCGGGCAAGTATCGTACCGCTAGACAAAGGGAATTGTATACGGGATTGATTAAGTCCTTGACATCGTGGTTCATCCGATGAGATCATCGTGGAGCATGTGGGAGCCAACATGGGTATCCAGATCCCGCTGTTGGTTATTGACCGGAGAGTTGTCTCGGTCATGTCTGCATGACTCCCGAACCCGTAGGGTCTACACACTTAAGGTTCAATGATGCTAGGGTTATAGGGAATAGATATACATGGTTACTGAATGTTGTTCGGAGTCTCGGATGAGATCCCGGACGTCAAGAGGAGTTCCGGAATGGTCCGGAGGTAAAGATTTATATATGGGAAGTCCTGTTTTGGTCGCCGGAAAAGTTTCAGGTTTTATCGGTAATGTACCGGGACCACCGGGAGGGTCCCGGTGGTCCACCAAGTGGGGCCACCAGCCCCGGAGGGCTGCATGGGCCAAGTGTGGGAGGGGACCAGCCCCAGGTGGGCTGGTGCGCCCCCCCACAAGGGCCCAAGGCGCCTAGGGTTTGGGGAGGGGGCGCCTCCACCTAGCTTGGGGGGCAAGTTTCCCCTCTCCCCCCCTTTGGCCGCCACCCTAGATGGGTTTGGGGCTGCCGCACCCCTTGGGGTGGAAACCCTAAAGCGTGCGCACCCCCCTCCCTCTCCCCTATATATACTTGAGGACTTTGGGGCTGCCAACACATGAGTTTTGAACTCTCCATGGCGCATCCCTGCCTCTCTCCCTCCTCCTCTCCCGCGGTGCTTGGCGAAGCCCTGTAGGATTGCCACGCTCCTCCACCACCACCACGCCGTCGTGCTGCTGCTGGATGGAGTCTTCCCCAACCTCTCCTTCTCCCCTTGCTGGATCAAGGCGTAGGAGACGTCCCCGGGCTGCACGTGTGTTGAACGCGGAGGTGTCGTCCGTTTGGCACTAGGACCTCCGGTGATTTGAATCACGACGAGTACGATTCCATCAACCCCGTTCACTTAAACGCTTCCGCTTAGCGATCTACAAGGGTATGTAGATGCACTCCCCTTTCCTCGTTGCTAGATTACTCCATAGACTGATCTTGGTGCTGCATAGAAAATTTTGAATTTCTGCTACGATCCCCAACAATAACACCACTAGAGGAGAGACAACATACATCTCATCAAAATATCGAACGAATACCAAATTCACATGACTACTAATAGCAAGACTTCTCCCATGTCCTCAGGAACAAACGTAACTACTCACAAAGCATATTCATGTTCATAATCAGAGGGGTATTAATATGCATATAGGATCTGAACATATGATCTTCCACCAATTAAACCAACTAGCATCAACTACAAGGAGTAATTAGCACTATTAGCAATCCACAGGTACCAATCCCGGACTTGGAGACAAGAATTGGTTACAAGACATGAACTAGGGTTTTGAGAGGAGATGGTGCTGGTGTAGATGTTGATAGAGATTGCCCTCTCCCAATGAGAGGAGCGTTGGTAATGACGATGGCGATGATTTCCCCTCCCGGAGGGAAGTTTCCCCGGCAGAACAGCTCCGCCAGAGCCCTAGATTGGTTCCGCCAAGGTTCCGCCTCGTGGCGGCGGAGTTTCGTCCGAGAAGATGGCTTATGATTTTTTTCCTCATCGAAAGACTTCATATAGCAGAAGATGGCCATCGGAGGGCCACCAGGGGGCCCTCGAGGTAGGTGCGCGCCCAAGGGCGTAGGGCGTGCCCCCCACCCTCGTGGGCAGGGTGTGGCCCCCCTGGTGAACTTCTTGCACTTGGTATTTTTTTTATATTCTGAAAACGTCTTCCGTGAAATTTCAGGACTTTTGGAGCTGTGCAGAATAGGTCTCTAATAATTGCTCCTTTTCCAGCTCAGAATCCCAGCTGACGGCATTCTCCCCCTTTATGTAAACCTTGTAAAATAAGAGAGAATAGGCATAAGTATTGTGACATAATGTGTAATAACATCCCATAATGCAATAAATATCGATATAAAAGCATGATGCAAAATGGACGTATCACGAATCATAAACTTCATTGAAAACTAACAAACTATAATCTCAGTCATTGGAGCAATTGCAATTTATCATAACATAGGAAAGAGTCAATATAATAGCTTTTCAGCAAGTCCACATACTCAACTATCATATAGTATTTCACAATTGCTAACACTCACGCAATACTTATGGGTATGGAGTTTTAATCGGACACAGAGAAAGATAGGGGCTTATAGTTTTGCGTCCCAACGTTTTACCTCAATGGTAATGTCAACAATAATAGTTCATGGAAACTCACATCCAATTAGCCATATATACCAGGATCTTTCCAACATGTTGTGCTTGCCAAAAGATAAAATTTAAAAAGGAAGGGTGAAGATCACCATGACTCTTATGCAAGGTAGGAGATAAAAGTAAAAGATAGGCCCTTCGCAGAGGGAAGCAGAGGTTGTCATGCCCTTTTATGGTTGGATGCACAAAATCTTAATGCGAAAGAACGTCACTTTATATTGCCACTTGTGATATGGACCTTTATTATGCAGTTCGTCGCTTTTATTTCTTCCATATCACACGATCGTATAAAGCTTATTTTCTCCCACACTAATAAGTCATACATATTTTGAGAGCAATTTTTATTGCTTGCACCGATGACAACTTACTTGGAGGATCTTACTCAATCCATAGGTAGGTATGGTGGACTCTCATGGCAAAACTGGTTTAAGGGTGTTTGGAAGTACAAGTAGTATCTCTACTTAGTGCAAAGAATTTGGCTAGCATGAGGGGGAAAGGCAAGCTCAACCATGTTGGATGATCCGTGACAATATAATTTATCTCAGATGTAAGAAAACATAACCCATTACGTTGTCTTCCTTGTCCAATGTCAACTCTTTAGCATGTCATATTTTAATGAGTGCTCACAATCATAAAAGATGTCCAAGATAGTATATTTATATGTGAAGACCTCTCATTCTTTATTACTTCCTATTAATTGCAACGATGACCAAAATTATGCTTGTCAACTCTCAACAACGTTTATTCATCATACTTTTTATATGTGAGCTCATTACTCTCCATAAGATCCATATGATCTCTTTTATTCTTTTTATTCTTTCTCTTTTCTTTTATTCACTCAAGATCATGGAAAAATAATCAAGCCCTTGACTCAACACTAATCTTTATTGTATATAGCTCACGGACTCGATTACATAGAAGGATCATAAAGCAAAACTCACAACTAGATCATACTAAAAGATTTATACTACTAGATCAAGATATTACCAAAAGGATCTAACTAAGAGAAACGGTAAAGATAAAAGTGATGGTGATACGATACCGGGGCACTCCCCCAAGCTTGGCAGTTGCCAAGGGGAGTGACCATACCCATGTGATTATGTCTCCTTTGTTGGTGAAGAAGTTGATGGTTTTGTTGATGGCATAGGCTTGTTGTCCTTCTTCCAAGGCATAGGCTCACCATCATAGAAAGATGATCGAGTCTCCTGAAACCTCAAATCTGCAGCCAAACTCATCCTCTTGATCTATATTCATACTCACAGTTTTGATTTGTAGGTCATAGATTTGGGCTTGGAGGTGCTCGATTTTCTCATGAAGCTTGAAGATGGCCTCCCCAATGTCCTTGACGTCCAGCTTGTGGTTGTTGGTGAACTTCGTGATCATAATGTGATTGGAATCGAGTCCACGCTCCACCATCTCCTGACACTTGAAAACTTCTTGCTCCAATGCCTCGAGCCTTGCCTCTGTGCTTCCGGTCTTCCTTGGTCCCTCAACATCGCGGATGTGCAACAACCCCTCACGCATCTCAATGGTTTGAGGGTGTTGCAGCACTAGGGGTTGATGACATTCTCGAAGAACTGGTCCTTTGGGGCACTTGAAGACGACATGACGACCTGGATCTGTCAGAAAAATAGCTCGAAACAAATACATAAGATTTTTGCGTGATACGGTGATCAAAACCTTTGGGAGGTTATATAATGAATTTTTACCGACCAAAATACGTGACGTGTAAGAAAACGGAGTCCGGAGAGCACACGAGGTGCCCATGAGGTAGGGGGCGCGCCCTCCACCCTCGTGGAGGCCTCGTGTCCTTTCCGGACTACTTCTTATTTTTCTATTTTTCTAAATATTCCAAAACGGAGAAAAATTGCCATAAAAACTGTTTTGGAGTCGGTTTACTTACCGTACCACAAGCCTATTCCTTTTCGGAGTCTGAAACGTTCCAGAAAGTGTCCCTTATGTATTCCTCTGGGGTTATGGTTTCAATAACATTGGTTTCAACATTTATGGTATTACCTGAGATATAATGTTTGATTCTTTGACCGTTCACCACCTTCGGATTTGTGCCTTCGAAATTGTTGATTTTTATGGCACCGGAACGATAGACCTCCTCGATAACGTAAGGGTCTTCCCATTTAGAGAGAAGTTTTCCTACAAAAAATATTAAATGAGAGTTGTATAGCAATACATAATCACCTACATTAAACTCACGCTTTTGTATTCTTTTGTCATGCCATCTTTTAACTTTTTCTTTAAACAACTTGGCATTCTCGTAGGCTTGGGTTCTCCATTCATCAAGTGAGCTAATATCAAATAACCTTTTCTCACCGGCAAGTTTGAAATCATAATTGAGCTCTTTAATATCCCAATAAGCCTTATGTTCTAGTTCGAGAGGTAAGTGACATGCTTTTCCATAAACCATTTTATACGGAGACATACCCATAGGATTTTTATATGCAGTTCTATAGGCCCATAATGCATCATCAAGTTTCTTGGACCAATTCTTTCTAGATCTATTAATAGTCTTTTGCAAAATTAATTTGAGTTCTCTATTACTCAATTCTACTTGACCACTAGACTGTGGGTGATAAGGAGATGCAATTCTATGATTAACATCATATTTAGCAAGCATTTTACGGAAAGCACCATGAATAAAATGTGAACCACCATGAGTCATTAAATATCTAGGGACTCCAAACCTTGGAAAAATAACTTCTTTAAGCATCTTAATAGAGGTGTTATGATCAGCACTACTAGTTGGAATAGCTTCTGCCCACTTAGTAACGTAATCAACAGCAACTAAAATATGTGTATATCCATTACAGGAAGGAAACGGTCCCATATAAACAAAGCCCCAAACATCAAATGGTTCAATAAAAAGTGAATAATTCATAGGCATTTCTTGACGTCTACTAATATTACCTTTCTTTGACATTCATCACAAGATACAACAAACTTACGGGCATCCTTGAAGAGAGTAGGCCAATAAAAACCGGATTGCAATACCTTGCGTGCAGTTCTATCTCCAGCATGGTGTCCTCCATAATCCTCGGAGTGACACTTGCGTAGGATCTGTTCCTGTTCATGCTAAGGTACACAACGTCTAATAATACCATCTACTCCTTCTTTATAAAGATGTGGGTCATCCCAAAAGTAATGTCTCAAATCATAGAAGAACTTTTTCTTTTGCTGGTATGTGAAAGTAGGTGGTATAAATTTAGCAACAATGTAATTAGCATAATCAGCATACCATGGAGCAATATGAGAAGCATTTATGACACTTAGTTGTTCATTGAGAAAGCTATCATCAATAGGTAGTGGGTCATCAAGGACATTCTCTAGCCTAGACAAGTTGTCTGCAACGGGGTTCTCAGCTCCCTTTCTATCAATAATATGCAAATCAAATTCTTGTAGTAAGAGAACCCATCTAATAAGTCTAGGCTTAGCATCTTTCTTTTCCATAAGATATTTAATAGCAGCATGATCCATGTGAATAGTTACTTTAGAATCAACAATATATGGTCTAAACTTATCACAAGCAAATACAACTGCTAGGAATTCCTTTTCAGTAGTAGCATAATTTCTCTGAGCATTGTCTAGAGCTTTACTAGCATATTGAATAAAATTTAATTTCTTATCAACTCTTTGCCCTAGAACAGCACCTACAGCATAATCACTAGCATCACACATAATTTCAAAGGGTAGATTCCAATCAGGTGGCTGAACAATCGGTGCAGAGATCAATACTTTCTTAAGTATTTAAAATGCTTCTACACAATCATCATCAAAGACAAATGGTATATCTTTTTGTAATAAATTAGTCAGAGGCCGAGAAATTTCTTAGAAGTCCTTAATGAACCTCCTATAAAAACCAGCATGACCAAGGAAACTTCTTATTCTTTTAATGTCCTTGGGACATGGCATCTTTTCAATAGCATCAACCTTGGCTTTCTCAACCTCAATACCTCTTTCAGAAACTTTATGCCCCAAGACAATACCTTCATTAACCATAAAGTGGCACTTTTCCCAATTCAAGACAAGATTAGTTTCTTCACATCTCTGCAAAACTCGGTCAAGGTTGCTTAACAATCATCAAAAGAGGATCCATAGACGGAAAAATCGTCCATGAAAACCTCACAAATCTTTTCACATAAGTCATAGAATATAGCCGTCATGCATCTTTGAAAGGTAGCAGGTGTATTACATAAACCAAAAGGCATATGTCTATAAGCAAAATTACCAAAAGGGAAAGTAAAAGTAGTCTTTGATTGATCATTGGCTAACACCGGTATTTGAGAGAAACCAGAATAACCATCTAGAAAGCAAAAATGTGTGTGTTTGGATAATCTTTCTAGCATTTGATCGATAAAAGGTAAGGGGTAATGATCTTTTTTAGTAGCTTTATTTAATTTGCGGAAATCAATTACCATCCTATAACCTGTAATAATTCTTTGAGGGATCAACTCATCTTTATCATTAGGAATGACAGTAATACCTCCCTTCTTAGGGACGCAATGGACAGGACTTGCCCACTGACTATCAGCAACGGGATAAATTATACCTACCTCAAGAAGCTTTAGTAGTTCCTTTCTTACCACTTCCTTCATCTTAGGATTCGTCCGTCATTGATGATCACGAACTGGTTTGGTATCTTCCTCCAAATTTATTTTGTGTTCACACAGAGTGGGACTAATGCCCTTAAGATCATCAAGAGTATATCCAATAGCAGCACGGTGCTTCTTCAGAGTTTTCAATAATCTCTCTTCTTCATGCTCTGAAAGGTTAGCACTAATAATAACATGATATATCTTTCTCTCATCAAGATAAGCATATTTAAGAGTATCAGGTAACGATTTAAGCTCAAACACGGGATCACCCTTGGGTGGAGGAGGATTGCTACCTCTTGAGCTTGCGTTGGATTTCCCCAAAGAGGAAGGGATGATGCAGCAGAGTAGCGTAAGTATTTCCCTCAGTTTTTGAGAACCAAGGTATCAATCCAGTAGGAGGCCACGCTCAAGTCCCTCGTACATGCACAAAACGATAGCTACTCGCAACCAACGCGATTAGGGGTTGTCAATCCCTTCACGGTCACTTACGAGAGTGAGATCTAATAGATATAATATTTTTGGTGTTTTTGGTATAGAGATGCAAAGTAAAAAGTAAAAGGCAAAGTAAAAAAGCAAAGCAAGATTAAAGTGATGGAGATTGATATGATGAGAATAGACCCGGGGGCCATAGGTTTCACTAGTGGCTTCTCTCAAGAGCATAAGTATTCTACGGTGGGTGAACAAATTACTATTGAGCAATTGACAGAATTGAGCATAGTTATGAGAATATCTAGTCATGATCATGTATATAGGCATCACGTCCGTGACAAGTAGACCAAAATGATTCTGCATCTACTACTATTACTCCACTCATCGATCGCTATCCAGCATGCATCTAGAGTATTAAGTTAAAAACAGAGTAACGCTTTAAGCAAGATGACATGATGTAGAGAGATAAATTCATGCAATATGAAATAAACCCCATCTTGTTATCCTCGATGGCAACGATGCAATACATGCCTTGCTGCCCCTTCTGTCACTGGGAAAGGACACCGCAAGATCGAACCCAAAGCTAAGCACTTCTCCCATGGCAAGAACTACCAATCTAGTTGGCCAAACCAAACGGATAATTCGAAGAGACTTGCAAAGATAACCAATCATACATAAAAGAATTCAGAGAAGATTCAAATATTATTCATAGATAGACTTGATCATAAACCCACAATTCATCGGTCTCAATAAACACACCGCAAAAAGAAGATTACATCGAATAGATCTCCACAAGAGAGGGGGAGAACTTTGTATTGAGATCCAAAAAGAGATAAGAAGCCATCTAGCTACTAGCTATGGACCCGAAGGTTTGAGGTAAACTACTCACACTTCATCGGAGAGGCTATGATGATGTAGAAGCCCTCCGTGATGACGGCCCTCTCCGGCGGAGCTCCGGAACAGGCCCCAAGATAGGATCTCGTGGATACAGAAAGTTGCGGCGGTGGAATTAGGTTTTTGGCTCCTTTTCTGGTCGTTTGGGGGTACGTAGGTATATATAGGAGGAAGGAGTACGTCGGTGGAGCACCGAGGGGCCCACGAGGCAGGGGGCGCGCCCTAGGGGGGTGGGCGCGCCGCCCACCCTCGTGACCGCCTCTTTGACTCCTTGGAGTAGGGTCCAAGTCTCCTGGATCACGTTCGGTGAGAAAATCACGTTCCCGAAGGTTTTATTCCGTTTGGACTCCGTTTGATATTCTGTTTCTCCGAAATACTGAAATAGGCAAAAAACAGCAATTCTGGGTTGGGCCTCCGGTTAATAGGTTAGTCCCAAAAATAATATAAAAGTGGAAAATAAAGCCCAATATAGTCCAAAACAGTAGATAATATAGCATGGAGCAATCAAAAATTATAGATACGTTGGAGACGTATCAGGCATCCCCAAGCTTAATTCCTGCTCGTCCTCGAGTAGGTAAATGCTAAAAAGAGAATTTTTGATGCGGAGTGCTACTTGGCATAATTTCAATGCAAATCTTCTTAATTGTGATATGAATATTCAGATTCGAAAGATTCAAGACAAAATCTTATATTGACATAAAAATATTAATACTTCAAGCATACTAACAAAGCAATTATGTCTTCTCAAAATAACATGGCCAATGAAAGTTATCGCTACAAAATCATATAGTCTGGCTATGCTCTATCTTCACCACACAAAGTATTTAAATCATGCACAACCCCAATGACAAGCCAAGAAATTGTTTCATACTCTAACTTTTTCAAAACTTTTTTAATCTTCACGCAATACATGAGCGTGAGCCATGGATATAACACTATAGGTGGAATAGAATGGTGGTTGTGGAGAAGACAAAAAGGAGAAGATAGTCTCACATCAACTAGGCGTATCAACGGGCTATGGAGATGCCCATCAATAGATACCAATGTGAGTGAGTAGGGGTTGCCATGCAACGGATGCACTAGAGCTATAAGTATATGAAAGCTCAAAAATAAACTAAGTGGGTGTGCATCCAACTTGCTTGCTCATGAAGAGCTAGGGCAATTTGAGGAAGCCCATCATTGGAATATACAAGCCAAGTTCTATAATGAAAGATTCCCACTAGTACATGAAAGTGACATAACGAGAGACTCTCTACCATGAAGATCATGGTGCTACTTTGAAGCACAAGTATGGTAAAAGGATAGTAACATTGTCCCTTCTTTCTTTTTCTCTCATTTTTTTATTTGGGCCTTTTCTCTTTTTTATGGCCTCTTTTCTTTCTCTCTTTTTTTGGTGCTTCTTTGGCCTCTTTTATTTATTTTTCGTCCGGAGTCTCATCCCGACTTGTGGGGGAATCATAGTCTCCATCATCCTTTCCTCACTGGGACAATGCTCTAATAATGATGATCATCACACTTTTATTTTTCTTACAACTCAACAATTACAACTCGATACTTAGAACAAAATATGACTCTATATGAATGCCTCCGGCGGTGTACCAGGATATGCAATATGACAATGATGGAGTGTGTCATAATAAACGGAACGGTGGAAAGTTGCATGGCAATATATCTCGGAATGGCTATGGAAATGCCATAAGAGGTAGGTATGGTGGCTGTTTTGAGGAAGGTATATGGTAGGTGTATGATACCGGCGAAGGGTGTGCGGTATTAGAGAGGCTAGCAAAGGTGGAAGGATGGGGAAAAGTGCATATAATCCATGGACTCAACATTAGTCATAAAGAACTCATACACTTATTGCAAAAATCTAGAAGTTATCAAAGCAAAGTATTGCACGCATGCTCCTAGGGGGATAGATTGGTAGGAAAAGACCATCGCTCGTCCCCGACCACCACTCATAAGGAAGACAATCAATAAATAAATCATGCTCCGACTTCATCACATAACAGTTCACCATACGTGCATGCTACGGGAATCACAAACTCTAAAACAAGTATTCTTTAAACAACTACTCAACTAGCATGACTCTAATATTATCACCTCCATATCTCAAAACAATTATCATGCTTCAATCTTTTCTTAGTATTCAACACACTCAAAAGAAAGTTTCACAAATCTCGAATACCAAGCATATTATTATTAAGCAAATTACCATGCTATTACCACGCTCAAGTATCTCGTACATGCACAAAACGATAGCTACTCGCAACCAACGCGATTAGGGGTTGTCAATCCCTTCACGGTCACTTACGAGAGTGAGATCTGATAGATATAATATTTTTGGTATTTTTGGTATAGAGATGCAAAGTAGAAAGTAAAACGCAAAGTAAAAAGCAAAGCAAGATTAAAGTGATGGAGATTGATATGATGAGAATAGACCCCGGGGGCCATAGGTTTCACTAGTGGCTTCTCTCAAGAGCATAAGTATTCTATGGTGGGTGAACAAATTACTGTTGAGCAATTGACAGAATTGAGCATAGTTATGAGAATATCTAGGCATGATCATGTATATAGGAATCACGTCCGTGACAAGTAGACCCAAACGATTCTGCATCTACTACTATTACTCCACTCATCGACCGCTATCCAGCATGCATCTAGAGTATTAAGTTAAAACAGAGTAATGCTTTAAGCAAGATGACATGATGTAGAGAGATAAATTCATGCAATATGAAATAAACCCCATCTTGTTATCCTCGATGGCAACGATGCAATACGTGCCTTGCCGCCCCGTCTGTCACTGGGAAAGGACACCGCAAGATCGAACCCAAAGCTAAGCACTTCTCCCATGGCAAGAACTACCAATCTAGTTGGCCAAACCAAACGGATAATTCGAAGAGACTTGCAAATATAACCAATCATACATAAAATAATTCAGAGAAGATTCAAATATTATTCATAGATAGACTTGATCATAAACCCACAATTCATCGGTCTCAACAAACACACCGCAAAAAGAAGATTACATCGAATAGATCTCTACAAGAGAGGGGGAGAACTTTGTATTGAGATCCAAAAAGAGAGAAGAAGCCATCTAGCTACTAACTATGGACCCGAAGGTCTGAGGTAAACTACTCACACTTCATCGGAGAGGCTATGATGATGTAGAAGCCCTCCGTGATGACGGCCCTCTCCGGCGGAGCTCCCGAACAGGCCCCAAGATGGGATCTCATGGATATAGAAAGTTGCGGCGGTGGAATTAGGTTTTTGGCTCCTTTTCTGATCGTTTGGGGTACGTAGGTCTATATGGGAGGAAGGAGTACGTCGGTGGAGCACCGAGGGGCCCACGAGGCAGGGGGCGCGCCCTAGGGGGGTGGGCGCGCCCCCCACCCTCGTGACCCCCTCTTTGACTCCTTGGAGTAGGATCCAAGTCTTGTGGATCGCGTTCGGTGAGAAAATCACGTTCCTGAAGGTTTTATTCCATTTGGACTCCGTTTGATATTCTGTTTCTCCGAAATACTGAAATAGGCAAAAAAAATAGCAATTCCGGGCTGGGCCTCCGGTTAATAGGTTAGTCCCAAAAAAATATATAAGTGGAAAATAAGGCCCAATATAATCCAAAACAGTAGATAATATAGCATGGAGCAATCAAAAATTATAGATACATTGGAGACGTATCAAGGATCCCCTAGGATTTCAATAGGCAAATTGTGTTTCGGGATGGGTTCCTGTTTAAACAATACTTCATCTATTTCCCTTCTTTCATTCATAAACATATCATTTTCATGGTCTAGCAAGTATTGTTCTAAAGGATCACTAGGAGGCACGACAATAGAAGCAAGACCAATAATTTCATCTTTACTAGGCAATTCCTCTTCACGGTGTTATCTACGGAATTTAGAGAAATTAAATTCATGAGACATATCACCTAAACCAATAGTAACAACATCCTTTTTGCAATCTATCTTAGCATTAACTGTGTTCAAGAAGGGTCTACCAAATATAATGGGACAAAAGCTATCTTGTGGGGAACCAAGAACAAGAAAATCAGCAGGATATTTAGTTTTCCCACACAAGACTTCAACATATCTAACAATTCCCATTGGTGAAATAGTATCTCTATTGGAAAGTTTAATTGTGACATCAATATCTTCTAACTCAGCAGGTGCAATATCATGCATAATTTCTCTGTATAAGTCAATAGGTATTGCACTAGCACTAGCACCCATATCACACAGGCCATGATAACAATGATCTCCTATTTTAACAGAAATAATAGGCATGCCTACCACAGGTCTAGGTTTATCTTTATCACAAGGTTTAGCAATTCTAGCAGTTTCATCACAGAAATAAATAACATGCCCATCAGTATTATCAGACAAGAGATCTTTAACAATAGCAATATTAGTTTCAACTTTAACTTGCTCAGGAGGTGTATAAGTTCTAATATTGCTTTTACGAACCACAGTTGAACCTTTAGCATGATCTTTTATCCTAACAGGAAAAGGTGGTTTCTCAACATAAGCAGTAGGAACAATAGGATCATTATAAGTGACAGTATTTTCTTCAACTTTAATAGGTGCAGCTACTTTTACTTCTATGGGAGGATGATATTTAAACCCCTTCTCCTTAGGGAGATCGATATGAGCAGCAAAAGATTCACAGAAAGAGGCTACTATCTCAGAGTCAAGTCCATATTTAGTGCTAAATTCACGGAAAACATCGGTATCCATAAAAGATTTAACACAATCATACTTAGGTGTCATACCTGACTCCTTACCTTTGTCGAGGTCCCAATCTTCAGAGTTGCGTTTAATTCTTTCCAATAAATCCCATTTGAATTCAATAGTATTCATCATAAAAGAGCCAGCATAAGAAGTATCGAGCATGGTGCGATTGTTATCAGAAAGACGAGCATAAAAAGTTTGAATAATCATTTCTCTTGAGAGCTCATGATTGGGGCATGAATATAACATTGATTTAAGCCTCCCCCAAGCTTCAGCGATGCTTTCTCCTTTGATAGGCCAGAAATTATATATATAATTGTGATCACGATGAACAAGATGCATAGGATAAAACTTCTGATGAAATTCCAATTTCAATCGTTTGTAGTTCCATGACCCCGTATCATCACATAGCCTATACCATGTCAATGCATCTCCCTTCAAAGATAAAGGGAAGGCCTTCTTGTTAATAACATCTCCGGGCACACCTGCAAGCTTAAATAATCCACAAACTTCATCCACATATATTAGGTGCTCATCAGGATGCTTTGTTCCATCTCCTGCAAAAGGATTAGCTAGCAGTTTTTCTATCATACCCGAAGGAATTTCAAAGCAGACATTTTCATTTTCAGTAGGTTCAATAGGTTGAGGAGTAACTCTTTGCTCTAATGGTCGGGGTGAAGATACCCCGAACAAGCCCCTCAGAGGATTACTTTCCATAGTAACAAGTGACAGTAAATTTCAGCACACTATATAAATTTTTCCTTACCAAATTCCACCTACCAAAGGCGCTTCACTCCCCGGCAACGGTGCCAGAAAAGAGTCTTGATAACCCACAAGTATAGGGGATCTATCGTAGTCCTTTCAATAAGTAAGAGTGTCGAACCCAACGAGGAGCAGAAGGAAATGATAAGCGGTTTTCAGCAAGGTATTCTCTGCAAGCACTGAAATTATAGGTAACAGATAGTTTTGTGATAAGATAATTGGTAACGAGCAACAAGTAACAAAAGTAAATAAAGTGCAGCAAGGTGGCCCAATCCTTTTTGTAGCAAAGGAAAAGCCTAGACAAACTCTTATATAGAGAAAAGCGCTCCCGAGGACACATGGGAATATCGTCAAGCTAGTTTTCATCACGTTCATATGATTCGCGTTCAGTACTTTGATAATTTGGTATGTGGGTGGACCGGTGCTTGGGTGTTGTCCTTACTTGGACAAGCATCCCACTTATGATTAACCTCTATTGCAAGCATCCGCAACTAAAACAAAAGTATTAAGGTAAACCTAACCATAGCATGAAACATGTGGATCCAAATCAGCCCCTTACGAAGCAACGCATAAACTAGGGTTTAAGCTTCTGTCACTCTAGCAACCCATCATCTACTTATTACTTCCCAATGCCTTCCTCTAGGCCCAAATAATGGTGAAGTGTCATGTAGTCGACGTTCACATAACACCACTAGAGGATAGACAACATACATCTCATCAAAATATCGAACGAATACCAAATTCACATGACTACTAATAGCAAGACTTCTCCCATGTCCTCAGGAACAAACGTAACTACTCACAAAGCATATTCATGTTCATAATCAGAGGTGTATTAATATGCATATAGGATCTGAACATATGATCTTCCACCAAGTAAACCAACTAGCATCAACTACAAGGAGTAACTAACACTACTAGCAACCCACAGGTACCAATCCCGGACTTAGAGAAAAGAATTGGATACAAGAGATGAACTAGGGTTTGAGAGGAGATGGTGTTGGTGAAGATGTTGATGGAGATTGACCCCCTCCTGATGAGAGGATCATTGGTGATGACGATGGCGATGATTTCCCCCTCCCGGAGGGAAGTTTCCCCGGCAGAATAGCTCCGCCAGAGCCCTAGATTGGTTCCGCCAAGGTTCTGCCTCGTGGCGGCGGAGTCTCGTCCGGAAAGATGGCTTCTGATTTTTTTTCCTCATCGAAAGACTCCATATAGCAGAAGATGGGCATCAGAGGGACACCAGGGGGCCCACGAGGTACCTGGGCGCGCCCCCACCCTCGTGGGCAGGGTGTGGCCCCCTAGGTGAACTTCTTGCGCTCAGTATTTTTTATATATTCTGAAAATGACTTTGTGAAGTTTCATGACTTTTGGAGTTGTGCAGAATAGGTCTCTAATATTTGCTCCCTTTCTAGCCCAGAATCCCAGCTGCCGGCATTCTCCCTATTTATGTAAACCTTGTAAAATAAGAGAGAATAGGCAAAAGTATTGTGACATAATGTGTAATAACAGCCCATAATGCAACAAATATCGATATAAAAGCATGATGCAAAATGACCGTATCAGCGGCCTCCGCGATCTGGCCATGGAAAGGTCCTATACCCAAGGTATGTCTCAAGCCAATTATGTTGTCAGATTTATTTTTGTCGGATTCTTGGACTACAGTAACTAGAAAGAAGAAGAAGAGGATGGTTCGACCGGTGGCGACGCCGGTGGCCATCACGGCGGCCGAGATCCGGGCGGCTAGGGCATCTCGTTTGAATCAACTATTGGGCCAAACTGGGCCTGAGGATGATGGGGCCGACGTGGGATCATGCATGATTGGGTATGTGGCCCAGCATGCGATTTGTGAGTCATTGGGCCCATCAGACGTGATATCTTTAGCATCGATCGATGTCGACGTATCTCAGCGGATCGGGCCGGAATTAGCTGGGTATGAGGCCCAGGGAAAACCAGACACAACTAAGGGCGATCACGTGGCCGCATGCACGGTTTCGTCCTGTCATCGTGATCATAGCCCTGTTCCGCCGCCACCTAGGTTTCGTCCACGCCGCACCGTGCCCGGGTTCCCTGCGTGCAAGCCGGGCCGAGCTGCGTGCATTCCTCCCCTTGCGGCGGCCACGTGATAACCCACAATTATAGGAGATCGCAACAGTTTTCGAGGGTAGAATATTCAACCCAAATTTATTGATTCGACACAAGGGGAGCCAAAGAATATTCTCAAGTATTAGCAGCTGAGTTGTCAATTAAACCACACCTAGAAACTTAATATCTGCAGCAAAGTATTTAGTACCAAAGTAATATGATAGTAGTGGTAACGGTAGCAAAAGGTAATGATAGCGAAAGTAATGTTTCTGGTATTTTATAATGATGGTAACAATAGCAACGGAAAAGGAAATAAGCGAAGAACAATATATGGAAAGCTCATAGGCAATGGATCGGTGATAGAGAATTATGCCAGATGCGGTTCATCATGTAACAGTCATAACCTAGGGTGACACGGAACTAGCTCCAATTCATCAATGTAATGTAGGCATGTATTCCGAATATAGTCATACGTGCTTATGGAAAAGAACTTGCATGACATCTTTTGTCCTACCCTCCCGTGGCAGCGGAGTCCTAGTGGAAACTAAGGGATATTAAGGCCTCCTTTTAATAGAGTACCGGACCAAAGCATTAACACATAGTGAATACACGAACTCCTCAAACTATGGTCATCACCGGGAGTGGTCCCAATTATTGTCACTTCGGGGTTGCCAGATCATAACACATAGTTGGTGACTATAGACTTGCAAGATAGGATCAAGAACACACATATATTCATGAAAACATAATAGGTTCAGATCTGAAATCATGGCACTCGGGCCCTAGTGACAAGCATTAAGCATAGCAAAGTCATAGCAACATCAATCTCAGAACATAGTGGATACTAGGGATCAAACCCTAAAAAACTAACTCGATTACATGATAAATCTCATCCAACCCATCACCGTCCAGCAAGCCTATGATGGAATTACTCACGCACGGCGGTGAACATCATGAAATTGGTGATGGAGGAAGGTTGATAATGACGATGGCGACGGATTCCCCTCTCCGCAGCCCCGAACAGACTCCAGATCAGTCCTTCTGAGAGGTTTTAGGGCTTGGCGGCGGCTCCGTATCGTAAAACATGATGAATCCTTCTCTTCTATTTTTTTCTCCGCGAAAGCAAATATATAGAATTGGAGTTGAGGTCGGAGGAGCTCCAGGGGGCCCAGGAGGTAGGGGCGCGCCCAGGGGGGCAGGCGCGCCCCCACCCTCGTGGCTAGGGTGTGGGCCCCCTGGTCTTCATCTTTTGCAAAGATTTTTTATTATTTCCAAAAAGACGTTCCGTGAAGTTTCAGGTCATTCTGAGAACTTTTGTTTCTGCACATAAATAACACCATGGCAATTCTGCTGAAAACAGCGTCAGTCCGGGTTACTTCGATTCAAATCATGCCAGTTAGAGTCCAAAACAAGGGCAAAAGTGTTTGGAAAAGTAGATACGACGGAGACGTATCAACTCCCCCAAGCTTAAACCTTTGCTTGTCCTCAAGCAATTCAGTTGACAAACTGAAAGTGATAAAGAAAAACTTTTACAAAATCTGTTTGCTCTTGTTGTTGTAAATATGTAAAGCCAGCATTCAAGTTTTCAGTAAAGATTATAAACTAACCATATTCACAATAACGCTTAAATCTCATGTTTACTCATATCAATGGCATAATCAACTAGCGAGCAATAATGATAAATCTCGGATGACAACACTTTCTCAATATAATCATAATATGATATAACAAGATGGTATCTCGCTAGCCCTTCCTGAGACCACAAAACATAAATGCAGAGCACCTTTAAAGATCAAGGACTGACTAGACATTGTAATTCATGGTAAAAGAGATCCAGTCAAGTCATACTCGATGTAAACTAACAGTAATGAATGCAAATGACAACTGTGCTCTCCAACTGGTGCTCTTTAATAAGAGGATGATGACTCAACGTGAAAGTCAATAGATAGGCCCTTCGTAGAGGGAAGCAGGGATTTGTAGAGGTGCCAGAGCTCGGTTTTGAAATAGAGGTGAATAATATTTTGAGCGGTATACTTTCATTGTCAACATAGCAACCAAGAGATGGCAATATCTTCCATGCTACACACATTATAGGCGGCTCCCAAACAGAATGGTAAAGTTTATACTCCCCCTCCACCAACAAGCATCAATCCATGGCTTGCTTGAAACAACGAGTGCCTCCAACTAACAAGAGTCCCAGGGGGAGTTTTGTTTGCAATTTTTTGATTTAGTTTGCATAAAGCATGGGACTGGGCATCCTGGTGACCAGCCACTTTATCATGAGTGAGGAACGGAGTCCACTCCTCTTGAGAATAACCCGCCTAACATGGAAGATACGGACAGCCCTAGTTGATACATGAGCTATTCGAGCATACAAAACAGGATATTTATTTGAAGGTTTAGAGTTTGGCACATACAAATTTACTTGGAACAGCAGGTAGATACCATATATAGGTAGGTATGGTGGACTCATATGGAACAACTTTGGGGTTTACGAAATTGGATGCACAAGCAGTATTCCCGCTTAGTACAAGTGAAGGCTAGCAAAAGAATGGGAAGTGACCAGCTAGAGAGCGACAACAGTCATGAACATGCATTAAAATTAATCAACACCGAATGCAAGCATGAGTAGGATATAATCCACCATGAACATAAATATCGTGAAGGCTATGTTGATTTTGTTTCAACTACATGCATGAACATGTGTCGAGTCAAGTCACTTAAATCATTCAGAGGAGGATACCACCCTATCATACCACATCACAACCATTTTAATAGCATGTTGGCACGCAAGGTAAACCATTATAAGCTCCTAGCTAATTAAGCATGGCACAAGAAACTATGATCTCTAATTGTCATTGCAAACATGTTTATTCATAATAGGCTGAATCAGGAACGATGAACTAATCATATTTACAAAAACAAGAGAGGTCGAGTTCATACCAGCTTTTCTCATCTCAATAAGTTCATAATATAATCATCATTATTGTCTTTCACTTGCACGACCGAACGATGTGGATAATAATAATAGTGCACGTGCATTGGACTAAGCTAGAAGCTGTAAGCATTCAATAAACAGGAGAAGACAAGGCAATATGGGCTCTTTGTCAGATCAACAATAATGCATATAAGAGCCACTTCAACAATTTAATTATGGTCTTCTCCTATCGACCACCAAAGAAAAGAAAAGAAATAAAACTATTTACATGGGAAAGCTCCCAACAAGCAAAAAGAAGAACAATAAATCTTTTTGGGTTTTCTTTTTAATTACTACTACAAGCATGGAAATTAAAACTAGCTAAAAGCTACAACTATTTTTTTCTTAAGGTTTATTAAACACACAAGAAGAAAGGATAAAAAGGAAATAAACTAGCATGGATGATACAATGAAAAAGTATGAGCACCGACATCTAGCAATGAGTGTGTGAACATAAATGTAATGTCGGTGAGAACTACGTAATCCCCCAAGCTTAGGCTTTTGGCCTAAGTTGGTCTATGGCCATGGTGTTGGAAATATGCCCTAGAGGCAATAATAAAAGCATTATTATTATATTTCTTTGTTCATGATAATTGTCTTTATTCATGCTATAACTGTATTATCCGGAAATCGTAATACACGTGTGAATACATAGACCATAATATGTCCCTAGTAAGCCTCTAGTTGACTAGCTCGTTGATCAACAGATAGTCATGGTTTCCTGGCTATGGACATTGGATGTCATTGATAACGGGATCACATCATTAGGAGAATGATGTGATGGACAGGACCTAATCCTAAGCATAGCACAAGATCGTGTAGTTCGTTTGCTAGAGCTTTTCCAATGTCAAGTATCTTTTCCTTTGACCATGAGGATCGTGTAACTCCCGGATACCGTAGGAGTGCTTTGGGTGTATCAAACGTCACAACGTAACTGGGTGACTATAAAGGTGCATTACAGGTATCTCCGAAAGTGTCTGTTGGGTTGACACGGATCGAGACTGGGATTTGTCACTCCGGATAACGGAGAGGTATCACTGGGCCCACTCGGTAATGCATCATCATTATGAGCTCAAGGTGACCAAGTGGTTGATCACGGGATCATGCATTACGGTACGAGTAAAGTGACTTGCCGGTAACGAGATTGAACAAGGTATTGGGATACCGACGATCGAGTCTCGGGCAAGTAACATACCGATTGACAAAGGGAATTGTATACGGGGTTGATTAATCCTCGACATCGTGGTTCATCCGATGAGATCATCGTGGAGCATGTGGGAGCCATCATGGGTATCCAGATCCCGCTGTTGGTTATTGACCGGAGAGTCGTCTCGGTCATGTCTGCTTGTCTCCCGAACCCGTAGGGTCTACACACTTAAGGTTCGGTGACGCTAGGGTTATGAAGATATGTATATGCAGTAAACCCGAATGTTGTTCGGAGTCCCGGATGAGATCCCGGACGTCACGAGGAGTTCCGGAATGGTCCGGAGGTAAAGAATTATATATAGGAAGTGCTGTTTCGGCCATCGGGACAAGTTTCGGGGTTATCGGTATTGTACCGGGACCACCGGAGGGGTCCCGGGGGCCCACCGGGTGGGGCCACCTATCCCGAGGGGCCACATGGGCTGTAGGGGGTGCGCCTTGGCCTATATGGGCCAAGGGCACCAGCCCCTATAGGCCCATGCGCCTAGGGTTTCCATGGGGGAGGAGTCCCACTAGTGGAAGGCATCCCTGAGTGCCTTGGGGGGAGGGAAACCTCCCCTGGCCGTCGCACCTAGGAGATTAGATCTCCTAGGCTGGCGCACCCCCCCCTTGGCCCTCCTATATATAGTTGAGGAGAGGGAGGACTTCAGACCTCAGCCTTTGGTGCTTCCCTCTCTCCCTGTTACGTCTCTCTCTCGTAGTATAGGCGAAGCCCTGCTACTGTGACGCCCTGCATCCACCACCACGCCGTCGTGCTGCTGGATCTTCATCAACCTCTCTTCCCCCCTTGCTGGATCAAGAAAGGAGGAGACGTCATCCGTTCCGTACGTGTGTTGAACGCGGAGGCACCGTCCGTTCGGTGCTAAGATCATCGGTGATTTGAATCACGTCGTGTTCGACTACATCATCCCCGTTCTTTGAACGCTTCCGCTCGCGATCTACAAGGTACGTAGATGCATCTAATCACTCGTTGCTAGATGAACTCCTAGATGGATCTTGGTGAAACGAGTAGGAAATTTTTTGTTTTCTGCAACGTTCCCCAACAGTAGCATCATGAGCTAGGTCTATGCGTAGTTCTCTTGCACCAGTAGAACACAAAGTAGTTGTGGGCGTTGATTTTGTTCAATATGCTTGCCGTTACTAGTCCTATCTTGATTCGGCGGCATCGTGGGATGAAGCGGCCCGGACCGACCTTACACGTACTCTTACGTGAGACAGGTTCCACCGACTGACATGCACTAGTTGCATAAGGTGGCTAGCGGGTGTCTGTCTCTCCTACTTTAGTCGGATCGGATTCGATGAAAAGGGTCCTTATGAAGGGTAAATAGCAATTAGCATATCACGTTGTGGTCTTTGCGTAGGTAAGAAACGTTCTTGCTAGAAACCCATAGCAGCCACGTAAAACATGCAAACAACAATTAGAGGACGTCTAACTTGTTTTTGCAGGGTATGCTATGTGATGTGATATGGCCAAAAGGATGTGATGAATGATATATGTGATGTATGAGATTGATCATGTTCTTGTAATAGGAATCACGACTTACATGTCGATGAGTATGACGGTGACAGGATGATCATGGAGCCCCAAGATGGAGATCAAAGGAGCTATGTGATATTGGCCATATCATGTCACTATTATTATTTGATTGCATGTGATGTTTATCATGTTTTGCATCTTGTTTACTTAAAACGACGGTAGTAAATAAGATGATCCCTTACAACAATTTCAAGAAGTGTTCTCCCCTAACTGTGCACCGTTGCTACAGTTCGTCGTTTCGAAGCACGCCGTGATGATCGGGTGTGATAGATCCTTACGTTCACATACAACGGGTGTAAGACAGTTTTACACATGCAAAAACTCTTAGGGTTAACTTGACGAGCCTAGCATGTACAGACATGGCCTCGGAACACAGAAGACCGAAAGGTCGAGCATGAGTCGTATAGAAGATACGATCAACATGAAGATGTTCACCGACATTGACTAGTCCGTCTCACGTGATGCTCGGACACGGTCAAGTTCACTCGGATCATGTAATACTTAGATGACTAGAGGGATGTCTAATCTAAGTGGGAGTTCATTAATAATTTGATTAGATGAACTTAATTATCATGAACTTAGTCTAAAATCTTTACAATATGTCATGTAGATCAAATGGCCAACGTTGTATTCAATTTCAACGCGTTCCTAGAGAAAACCAAGCTGAAAGACGATGGCAGCAACTATACGGACTGGGTCCGAAACCTGAGGATCATCCTCATAGCTGCCAAGAAAGATTATGTCCTACAAGCACCGCTAGGTGATCCACCCATCCCACAGAACCAAGATGCTATGAACGCTTGGCAGACACGTACTGATGACTACTCCCTCGTTCAGTGCGGCATGCTTTACAGCTTAGAGCCGGGGCTCCAAAAGCGTTTTGAGAGACATGGAGCATATGAGATGTTCGAAGAGCTGAAAATGGTTTTTCAAGCTCATGCCCGGATCGAGAGATATGAAGTCTCCGATAAGTTCTTCAGCTGTAAGATGGAGGAAAATAGTTCTGTCAGTGAGCACATACTCACTATGTCTGGGTTACATAACCGCTTGACTCAGCTGGGAGTTAATCTCCCAGATGACGCGGTCATTGACAGAATCCTCCAGTCGCTTCCACCAAGCTACAAGAGCTTTGTGATGAACTTCAATATGCAGGGGATGGTAAAGACCATTCCTGAAGTATTTGCTATGCTGAAATCAGCAGAGGTAGAAGTCAAGAAGGAACATCAAGTGTTGATGATGAATAAAACCACTAAGTTCAAGAAGGGCAAGGGTAAAAAGAACTTCAAGAAGGACGGCAAGGAAGTTGCTGCGCCCGGCAAGCAAGCTGCTGGGAAGAAGTCAAAGAATGGACCCAAGCCTGAGACAGAGTGCTTTTATTGCAAAGGGAAGGGTCACTGGAAGCGGAACTGCCCCAAATACTTAGCGGACAAGAAGGCCGGCAACACCAAAGGTATATTTGATATACATGTAATTGATGTGTACCTTACCAGTACTCGTAGTAACTCCTGGGTATTTGATACCGGTGTCGTTGCTCATATTTGTAACTCACCGCAGGAGCTGCGGAATAAACGAAAACTGGAGAAGGACGAGGTGACGATGCGCGTCGGGAATGGTTCCAAGGTCGATGTGATCGCCGTCGGCACGCTACCTCTACATTTACCTACGGGATTAGTTATAAACCTCAATAATTGTTATTTAGTGCCATGTTTGAGCATGAACATTGTATCAGGATCTCGTTTAATACGAGATGGCTACTCATTTAAATCCGAGAATAATGGTTGTTCTATTTATATGAGAGATATGTTTTATGGTCATGCTCCGATAGTCAATGGTTTATTCTTAATGAATCTCGAGCGTATTACTACACATGTTCATAGTGTGAGTACCAAAAGATGTAAGGTTGATAATGATAGTCCCACATACTTGTGGCACTGCCGCCTTGGTCACATAGGTGTCAAACGCATGAAGAAGCTCCATGCAGATGGACTTTTAGAGTCTCTTAATTATGAATCATTTGACACGTGCGAACCATGCCTCATGGGAAAAATGACCAAGACTCCGTTCTCAGGAATAATGGAGCGAGCAACCAACTTATTGGAAATCATACATACAGATGTGTGCGGTCCAATGAGTGTTGAGGCTCGCGGTGGCTATCGTTATGTTCTCACCCTCACTAATGACTTGAGTAGATATGGGTATGTCTACTTAATGAAACACAAGTCTGAAACCTTTGAAAAGTTCAAGGAATTTCAGAGTGAGGTTGAAAATCAACGTGACAGGAAAATCAAGTTTCTACGATCAGATCGTGGAGGAGAATACTTGGATCACGAATTTGGCACACACTTAAGAAAATGTGGAATAGTTTCACAACTCACGCCGCCTGGAACACCTCAGCGTAACGGTGTGTCCGAACGTCGTAATCGCACTCTATTAGATATGGTGCGATCTATGATGTCTCTTACCGATTTACCGCTATCTTTTTGGGGCTATGCTTTAGAGACTGCCGCATTCACTTTAAATAGGGCTCCGTCGAAATCCGTTGAGACGACACCGTATGAATTATGGTTTGGGAAGAAACCTAAGCTGTCGTTTCTAAAAGTTTGGGGATGCGATGCTTATGTCAAGAAACTTCAACCTGAAAAGCTCGAACCCAAGTCGGAAAAATGCGTCTTCATAGGATACCCTAAAGAAACTATTGGGTATACCTTCTACCTAAGATCCGAAGGCAAGATCTTTGTTGACAAAGACGGACTCTTTCTAGAGAAAGAGTTTCTCTCGAAAGAAGTAAGTGGGAGGAAATTAGAACTTGATGAAGTATTGCCTCTTGAACCGGAAAATGGCGCAACTCAAGAAAATGTTCCTGAGGTGCCTGCACCGACTAGAGAGGAAGTTAATGATAATGATCAAGATACTTCTGATCAAGCTCCTACTGAAATTCGAAGGTCCACAAGGACACGTTCCGCACCAGAATGGTACGGCAACCTTGTCTTGGAAATCATGTTGTTAGACAACGGTGAACCTTCGAACTATGAAGAAGCGATGGCGGGTCCGGATTCCGACAAATGGCTGGAAGCCATGAAATCCGAGATAGGATCCATGTATGAAAACGAAGTACGGACTTTGACTGACTTGCCCGTTAAAAGGCGAGCCATAGAAAATAAATGGATCTTTAAGAAGAAGACAGACGCGGATGGTAATGTGACCATCTATAAAGCTAGGCTTGTCGCTAAGGGTTATCGACAAGTTCAAGGGGTTGACTACGATGAGACTTTCTCACCGGTGGCGAAGCTGAAGTCCGTCCGAATCATGTTAGCAATTGCCGCATTCTACGATTATGAAATATGGCAAATGGACGTCAAAACAGCATTCCTTAATGGTTTCCTTAAGGAAGAATTGTATATGATGCAGCCGGAAGGTTTTGTCGATCCTAAGAATGCTGACAAGGTGTGCAAGCTCCAACGCTCGATTTATGGGCTAGTGCAAGCATCTCGGAGTTGGAACATTCGCTTTGATGAGATGATCAAAGCGTTTGGGTTTACGCAGACTTATGGAGAAGCCTGCGTTTACAAGAAAGTGAGTGGGAGCTCTGTAGCATTTCTCATACTATATGTAGATGACATACTTTTGATGGGAAATGATATAGAACTCTTGGACAGCATCAAGGCCTACTTGAATAAGAGTTTTTCAATGAAGGACCTTGGAGAAGCTGCTTATATATTAGGCATCAAGATCTATAGAGATAGATCAAGACGCCTCATAGGTCTTTCACAAAGCACATACCTTGATAAGATTTTGAAGAAATTCAAAATGGATCAGTCCAAGAAAGGGTTCTTGCCTGTTTTGCAAGGTGTGAGATTGAGCTCGGCTCAATGCCCGACCACGGCAGAAGATATAGAAGAGATGACTGTCATCCCCTATGCCTCAGCCATAGGTTCTATTATGTATGCCATGCTGTGTACCAGACCTGATGTAAACCTTGCCATAAGTTTGGTAGGAAGGTACCAAAGTAATCCCGGCAAGGAACACTGGACAGCGGTCAAGAATATCCTGAAGTACCTAAAAAGGACTAAGGAAATGTTTCTCGTTTATGGAGGTGACGAAGAGCTCGTCGTAAAGGGTTACGTCGACGCTAGCTTCGACACAGATCTGGATGACTCTAAGTCACAAACCGGATACGTGTATATGTTGAATGGTGGAGTAGTGAGCTGGTGCAGCTGCAAGCAGAGCGTCGTGGCGGGATCTACATGTGAAGCGGAGTACATGGCAGCCTCGGAGGCAGCACATGAAGCAATATGGGTGAAGGAGTTCATCACCGACCTAGGAGTCATACCCAATGCGTCGGGGCCAATCAAACTCTTTTGTGACAACACTGGAGCTATTGCACTTGCCAAGGAGCCCAGGTTTCACAAGAAGACAAGGCACATAAAGCGTCGCTTCAACTCCATTCGTGAAAATGTTCAAAATGGAGACATAGAGATTTTTAAAGTACATACGGACCTGAATATAGCAGATCCGTTGACTAAACCTCTCCCTAGGGCAAAACATGATCAACACAAGAATTCCATGGGTGTTCGATTCATCACAATGTAACTAGATTATTGACTCTAGTGCAAGTGGGAGACTGTTGGAAATATGCCCTAGAGGCAATAATAAAAGCATTATTATTATATTTATTTGTTCATGATAATTGTCTTTATTCATGCTATAACTGTATTATCCGGAAATCGTAATACACGTGTGAATACATAGACCATAATATGTCCCTAATAAGCCTCTAGTTGACTAGCTCGTTGATCAACAGATAGTCATGGTTTCCTGGCTATGGACATTGGATGTCATTGATAACGGGATCACATCATTAGGAGAATGATGTGATGGACAAGACCTAATCCTAAGCATAGCACAAGATCGTGTAGTTCGTTTGCTAGAGCTTTTCCAATGTCAAGTATCTTTTCCTTTGACCATGAGATCGTGTAACTCCCGGATACCGTAGGAGTGCTTTGGGTGTATCAAACGTCACAACGTAACTGGGTGACTATAAAGGTGCACTACAGGTATCTCCGAAAGTGTCTGTTGGGTTGACACGGATCGAGACTGGGATTTGTCACTCCATATAACGGAGAGGTATCACTGGGCCCACTCGGTAATACATCATCATTATGAGCTCAAGGTGACCAAGTGGTTGATCACGGGATCATGCATTATGGTACGAGTAAAGTGACTTGCCGGTAACGAGATTGAACAAGGTATTGGGATACCAACGATCGAGTCTCGGGCAAGTAACATACCGATTGACAAAGGGAATTGTATACGGGGTTGATTAAATCCTCGACATCGTGGTTCATCCGATGAGATCATCGTGTAGCATGTGGGAGCCAACATGGGTATCCAGATCCCGCTGTTGGTTATTGACCGGAGAGTCATCTCGGTCATGTCTGCTTGTCTCCCGAACCCGTAGGGTCTACACACTTAAGGATCGGTGACGCTAGGGTTGTGAAGATATGTATATGCAGTAACCCGAATGTTGTTCGGAGTCCCGGATGAGATCCCGGACGTCACGAGGAGTTCCGGAATGGTCCGGAGGTAAAGAATTATATATAGGAAGTGCAGTTTCGGCCATCGGGACAAGTTTCGGGGTTATCGGTATTGTACCGGGACCACCGGAGAGGTCCCGGGGGCCCACCGGGTGGGGCCACCTGTCCCGGGGGGGCACATGGGCTGTAGGGGGTGCGCCTTGGCCTATATGGGCCAAGGGCACCAGCCCCTATAGGCCCATGCGCCTAGGGTTTCCATGGGGGAGGAGTCCCACTAGTGGAAGGCACCCCTGAGTGCCTTGGGGGGGGGAGGGAAACCTCCCCTGGCCGCCGCACCTAGGAGATTAGATCTCCTACGCTGGCGCACCCCCCCCTTGGCCCTCCTATATATAGTTGAGGAGAGGGAGGACTTCAGACCTCAGCCTTTGGTGCTTCCCTCTCTCCCTGTTACGTCTCTCTCTCGTAGTATAGGCGAAGCCCTGCTACTGTGACGCCCTGCATCCACCACCACGCCGTCGTGCTGCTGGATCTTCATCAACCTCTCTTCCCCCCTTGCTGGATCAAGAAAGGAGGAGACGTCATCCGTTCCGTACGTGTGTTGAACGCGGAGGCACCATCCGTTCGGTGCTAAGATCATCGGTGATTTGAATCACGTCGTGTTCGACTACATCATCCCCATTCTTTGAACGCTTCCGCTCGCGATCTACAAGGTACGTAGATGCATCTAATCACTCGTTGCTAGATGAACTCCTAGATGGATCTTGGTGAAACGAGTAGGAAAATTTTTGTTTTCTGCAACGTTCCCCAACACATGGCTGGCCTGGCGGATATCCAAAGTTGTAACCGGGGTCGTACTGCGATGCAGCAGCTATTGCCTCATGAGCTTCCGCTTAGAGATGGGTCGTCTCCATCCTCCTCTTATACACATCTGCCTCCTCCCTAGTTATAACATATCTCCCTTTTGCCTGAAAGTCAAAGAAAGCAGGAGCAGGGAGAGCGACGTGACAAGTGCGTCGTCTGTCAAAGATTAGTCGGTACTAGAGGACCTGATCGTTCCTCTCAACAAACTGATGATGAACCATGGCCTCATAATCCAAATAAGCAGGGGGCAACTCAATATCATCTTCATGTATGGTTATACCAAGAAAATTAGCTATGCGGGTTGCATAAATTCCACCAAAGAAATCTCCATTAAATCTATTAAGATGCAACCTACGTGCAACAATGGCTCCCAAATTATAAGATTTATCTCCTAACACAGCACTCCTAAGAATACTGAGGTCAGGGACACACATGTGACATGCCTCATATTTACCATTAATGCATCTACCTATGAAGAGAGCAAAATAATGTATAGCAGGAAAGTGAATGCTCCCTATGGTAGCTTGTGTTATATCTCTAGATTCCCCCACAGTTATACTAGCAAGAAAATCTCTAAATTCAGATTTGCGAGGTTCCCTGCCACTACCCCATTGTGGAAGTTTGCAAGCAGTGGTAAAATCCTCTAAGTCCATCGTATAAGATTTTTCATAAAGATCAAACAGGACAGTTGGAGAATTGCGTGAAGATGAAAATTCAAACCTCCTCACAAAGGAACTAGTGAGACAGTGGTACTGGCGGCACTTTTCCTCCTCGAAGCTCACAAGATCAGCATTACGCAAATATGCGTTAAATTCTTCCTTGATTTCCGCTCGATCCATAAAGTCCTCTGAAGGCCATTCATAGGGCCGCACTGGGGCGTCCCTTGGTGGCTCATCATCAGCATCACTTATTGCAAGCCTGGGTTCTTGTTTCCTTGAAGAGCCACCTTGGTACATTTTCCTAAACATATTTCTTCCTCTGAAAAATTTCTAAAATTTTTAGTAACTTAAAATAAAAGTGAACCAAACTCAACAATATTGATAGCAACTACTCCTACAAGTGCCTAGAGCCTATATCATTTATCAAAACTACTTGGAACCATATAAATTTGACATGCAAGCTCAAGAATAGGGTCGCCTAGGAAGTGCCAATTTGCAATGAATAAAACACTAGAACAAAAACTAATTGGACCAATGGAGGAGTCACATACCAAGGAACAATCCCCCAAAGCAATTTTGTGAGAGGTGCTTTGAGCAAGGAGATCGAAAATCGCAGCAAAATGAGCTAGAACTCGTGCTTGAGCTGGATAATGGTGTTTGTGCGAGGAAGAAGGAGTGTGTGGGTGCAGGAATAAGTGGAGGAGGGCCACCGTTGGCCCACGAGGCAGGGAGGCGCGCCCAGGGGGTAGGGCGCGCCCTCCACCCTCGTGGCTAGGTGGATGCCCCCCTTGCTGTATTCTCAGTGCCAAATATTCCAGAAAAAATCATATTTAAATTTCAGGGCATTTGGAGAACTTTTATTTTCAGGGTATTTTTATATTGCACGGATAATTCAGATAACAGACAGAAAATACTATTTTTATTTTATTTAATTTAAATAACAGAAAGTAAAAGGAGGGTACAGAGAGTTGTGTTTTCTAAATTCATCCATCTCATGATCATCAAAAGGAATCCACTAACAAGGTTGATCAGGTCTTGTTAACAAACTCATTCCGAATAACATGGAACTGGAGAATTCTCGAATAACGCTAGGTTACCTCAACGGGGATATGCACATCCCCAACAATAAAAATATCATATTTCTTCTTGACAGTTGGAAGAGGAAATTTAAAACCTCCAAAAATAATCGATGGAATTTTTCCAATAGAATTAATATTGTGGACTTGAGGTTGTTTCCTCGGAAAGTGTACCGTATGCTCATTACCATTAACATGAAAAGTGATATTGCCTTTGTTGCAATCAATAACAGCCCCTGCAGTATTCAAAAAGGGTCTTCCAAGAATAATGGACATACTATCGTCCTCAGGAATATCAAGAATAACAAAGTCTGTTAAAATAGTAACGTTTGCAACCACAACAGGCACATCCTCACAAATACCGACAGGTATAGCAGTTGATTTATCAGCCATTTGCAAAGATATTTCAGTAGGTGCCAACTTATTCAAATCAAGTCTACGATATAATGAGAGAGGCATAAAACTAACACCGGCTCCAAGATCACATAACGCAGTTTTAACATAGTTTCTTTTAATGGAGCATGGTATAGTGGGTACTCCTGGATCTCCAAGTTTCTTTGGTATTCCACCCTTAAAAGTATAATTAGCAAGCATGGTGGAAATTTCAGCTTCCGGTATCTATCTTTTATTAGTAACAATTTATTTCATGTACTTAGCATAAGGATTCATTTTAAGCATATCAGTTAATTGCATACGCAAAAAGATAGGTCTAATCATTTCAGCAAAGCGCTCAAAATCCTCATCATCCTTTTTCTTGGATGGTTTGGGAGGAAAAGGCATGGGTTTCTGAACCCATGGTTCTCTTTCTTTACCATGTTTCCTAGCAACAAAGTATTTCTTATCATAACATTGATTCTTTGATTGTGGGTTATCAAGATCAACAGCAGGTTCAATTTCTATATCATTATCATTTCTAGGTTGAGCATCAACATGAACATTATCATTAACATTATCACTAGTTTCAGGTTCATTAACAGATTGTGTTTCAGCATCACAAATAGAAATATCATTTGGATTCTCAGGTGTTTCAGTAATAGGTTCACTAGAAGCATGCAAAGTCCTATCATTTTTCTTTTTCTTCCTTTTAGAAGGACTAAGTGCATCTATATTATTTCTCTGAGAATCTTGCTCAATTCTCTTAGGGTGGCCTTCAGGATACAAAGGTTACTGAGTCATTCTACCAGTTCTAGTAGCCACTCTAACAGCATAATCATTATTCTTACTATTCAATTCATTGAGCAAATCATTTTGAGCTTTAAGTACTTGTTCTACTTGAGTGGTGACCATAGAAGCATGTTTACTAATAAGTTTAAGTTCACCTTTGACATTAGCCATATAATCACCCAAGTGTTCAAGCATATCAGCACTGCGTTTTAATTCTCTACCAAAATAAGCATTGAAGTCTTCTTGCTTAACCATAAATTTATCAAACTCATCTAAGCATGGGCTAGCAAACTTAGTAAATGGGATTTCAGCTTTATCATATCTATAGAGATAATTTACCTTTACTACCTGTGTCGGGTTATCAAGACCATGTATTTCTTCAATAGGAGATGGATTAAAACTATGCATTTCTTCGATAGGCGGTAAATTAAGACCATGTATTTCTTCAATAGGAGGTAAATTCTTAACATCTTCAGCTTTAATACCCTTTTCTTTCATGGATTTCTTTGCCTATTGCATATCTTCAGGACTGAGAAATAGAACACCTCTCTTCTTCGGAGTTGGTTTAGGAATAGGCTCAGGAAGTGTCCAATTATTTGCATTAGTCAACATATTATTTAATAGAATTTCAGCTTCATCCGGTGTTCTTTCCCTGAAAACAGAACTAGCACAACTATCCAGGTAAACTCTGGAAACATCGGTTAGTCCATTATAAAAGATATCAAGTATTTCATTTTTCTTAAGAGGATGATTAGGCAAAGCATTAAGTAATTGGAGAAGCCTCCCCCAAGCTTGTGGGAGACTCTCTTCTTCAATTTGCACAAAATTATATATATATATATCCCTTAAAGCAGTTTGTTTCTTATGAGCAGGGAAATATTTAGCAGATAAGTGATAAATCATATCCTAGGGACTACGCACACAACCAGGATCAAGAGAATTAAACCATATCTTAGCATCACCCTTTAATGAGAACGGAAATATTTTAAGAATATAAAAGTAACGTGTTCTCTCATCATTAGTGAATAGGGTGGCTATATCATTTAATTTAGTAAGATGTGCCACAACAGTTTCGGATTCATAGCCATAAAAAGGATCAGATTCAACCAAAGTAATTATATCAGGATCAACAGAGAATTCATAATCCTTATCAGTAACACAGATAGGTGAAGTAGCAAAAGCAGGGTCAGGTTCCATTCTAGCATTAAGGGATTGCTGCTTCCATTTAGCTAATAACCTCTTTAGATCATATCTATCATCGCAAGCTAAAATAGCTCTAGCAGGTTTTTCATCCAGAACATAACCCTCAGGAACAACAGGCAATTCATATTTATTAGGGGGAGAGACTTCATCATCACTTTCATCAATATTATCAGTTTCAATAATTTCATTCTCTCTAACCCTAGCAAGTTGTTCATCAAGAAATTCACCAAGTGGCATAGTAGTATCAAGCATAGAAGCAGTTTCATCATAAGTATCATGCATAGCAGAAGTGGCATCATCAATAACATGCGACATATCAGAATCAATAGCAGAAGCAGGTTTAGGTGTCGCAAGCTTACTCAAAATAGAAGGTGAATCAAGTGCAGAGCTAGATGGCAGTTCCTTACCTCCCCTCGTAGTTGAGGGATAAATCTTGGTTTTTGGATCTCTCAAGTTCTTCATAATGATAAGTAGATATAAATCCCAAGTGACACAAAGAATAGAGCTATGCTCCCCGGCAACGGCGCCAAAAAAGTCTTGATAACCCACAAGTATAGGGGATCGCAATAGTTTTCGAGGGTAGAGTATTCAACCCAAATTTATTGATTCGACACAAAGGGAGCCAAAGAATATTCTCAAGTATTAGCAGCTGAGTTGTCAATTCAACCACACCTGGAAACTTAATATCTGCAACAAAGTATTTAGTAGCAAAGTAATATGATAGGAGTGGTAACGGTAGAAAAAGGTAATGATAGCGAAAGTAATGTTTTTGGTATTTTGTAATGATTGTAACAATAGCAACGAAAAAGTAAATAAGCGAAGAACAATATATGGAAAGTTCGTAGGCAATGGATCGGTGATAGAGAATTATGTCGGATGCGGTTCATCATGTAACAGTCATAACCTAGGGTGACACAGAACTAGCTCCAATTCATCATTGTAATGTACGCATGTATTCCGAATATAGTCATACGTGCTTATGGAAAAGAACTTGCATGACATCTTTTGTCCTACCCTCCCGTGGCAGCGGGGTCCTAGCGGAAACTAAGGGATATTAAGGCCTCCTTTTAATAGAGTACCGGACCAAAGCATTAACACATAGTGAATACACAAACTCCTCAAACTACGGTCACCACTGGGAGTGGTCCCGATTATTGTCACTTCAGGGTTGCTGGATCATAACACATAGTAGGTGACTATAGACTTCCAAGATAGGATCAAGAACTCACATATATTCATGAAAACATAATAAGTTCAGATCTGAAATCATGGCACTCGGGCCCTAGTGACAAGCATTAAGCATAGCAAAGTCATAGCAACATCAATCTCAGAACATAGTGGATACTAGGGATCAAACCCTAACAAAACTAACTCGATTGCATGATAAATCTCATCCAACCCATCACCGTCCAGCAATCCTACGATGGAATTACTCACGCACGGCGGTGAGAATCATGAAATTGGTGATGGAGGAAGGTTGATGATGACGATGGTGATGGATTCCCCTCTCCGGAGCCCCGAAGGGACTCTAGATCAGCCCTCCCGAGAGGTTTTAGGGCTTGGCGGCGGCTCCATATCGTAAAACACGATGAATCCTTCTCTTCTATTTTTTCTCCCCGAAAGCAAATATATAGAGTTGGAGTTGACGTTGGAGGAGCTCCAGGGGGCGCGCTTGCCCCCTGGGCGCGCCCCCCACCCTCATGGCTAGGGCGTGGGCCCCCTGGTCTTCATCTTTTGCAAGGATTTTTTTATTATTTCCAAAAAGATGTTCCGTGAAGTTTTAGGTCATTCCGAGAACTTTTGTTTCTGCACATAAATAACACCATGGCAATTCTACTGAAAACAGCGTCAGTCCGGGTTAGTTCCATTCAAATCATGCAAGTTAGAGTCCAAAACAAGGGCAAAAGTGTTTGGAAAAGTAGATACGACGGAGACGTATCACCATGGCGGGTCACGGAGGTGGTGGTCCACCGGGGCCTAGACTCTCGGCTCCAATGCCGGCCGCTGCGACGCCTCGGGCGCCTTTGCGCGCTCAGTTGCCACTGCCCCGTGCGGGGGCTGCTCAACAGCCGCAGCTCCGTGCGGGGGGAGCTTCGCAGGCGCCGGCACCGGTGCAGCAGCCCAAGGGCGCTCCTCCACCGCATGTGGTCGCGCAGCCTCAGCCGCGCCGGGCGGAGCCGGCGCAAGCGGTGTTAGCGGGACAGCCTCCCGCCGCAGCTAGGGCCGCCGGCGCATCGAGGTGGCGGCGGCGGTGGCACGGGTTTTCATCACTACCCAGCTTACCAAGGCAGAGAAGCTAGCCATGCTAGTCATGGTCCACCTTGGGCTCAATGGGGGGATGACAGATATGACGCATATGGCGAGGGTCAGCATCGCGGTTCGTCATCATCAGGCAGACGTCGCGGTTATGCTTAATAGAGCGATGGAACGATGGAGCGTCCGTTTTACGGTCCTCCGGGAGGTTTTGTTGAGGGGGCATCTGGCCCGGACTACCGACGGAGAGGTGGTTACAGAGGTGTTCGTGCTGGCCGCGGTGGCAAGAACTGCAACCGTCAGCCTCCGCCGCCCGCTACTACCGCTTCCGACGTCGCTGAGCCGACGGTGTCCTCAAAGGTGCTTATTGTGCAGACGCAGGCGTTGTCTGGGCAGGTCATGGTGGCGGTTTCGGCCCTGGCTAATGCGGCAGTGCCCACGAGTGAGCCGGCAGTGGCGGGTGTTGTTGGTGTTTCTGACAAACTAGATGGTGAGAGAGCTAGCAAGTGGGCCCGTAAGAAAGAGAAAATGATTTTCTATTGCTGTGGTGAGCAGGGGCACTTCATTGTTGAATGTACTGTTGAACTGTGTGATACTTGCTACAAACCGGTGCATGCTACGGGGGAGTGCCCGCTATTGCATGAACCGATGCCCGGTGTTACAATTTATGGTGTGTGCTACGTTGAGTCGATGTTTTTCGAGTCTCCTAGTGCTATGGAGATCCCAAATGCGCCTTAGAGTGCGACCATGGGGGTGGTGAAAGTGACCAAGGGTGACTTGTCTGAAGCACAGGTCATGCACAGGCTTAATGAGCTGGCTCCAGGTAACCTTCAGTGGGAGCTTATTCGGCTCGAGGCTAACATGTATAAGGTTGATTTTCCCTCGGCTGAGGACTTGCAGCGGCTACTAAGTTTTGGGTTGTGCAGAGTTCCTGGCACTGAGCGTATCCTCGAGTTTCATGAGTGTAAGAAGGTTGAGCCGAAGGGCAAGCCTCTCACTCAGGTTTGGCTCCGATTCTTGGGGGCACCTTCGAAGCCGCTAAATGATGTTCGAGTTGCGGCTATCTTGGGGACACTGGTTGGGAAAACCGAGAGGGTAGATATGGCCTTTACCCGAGCAAATAGGGTGGCCAGATTGCTTGTCAGTATCCTGGATATCGAGTATGTACCAGATGTGGTTAAGTGGACTCATAGAGGCTTGATTTACAACCTCGAGATTGAGTTCGAGGACACCGGGCTTTTTTTAGAGGCCTTGGCAGGGAATGATGTTGATATGCTTGATAAGGATGATGGTTAGGGTAACAAGGAGGTGCGAGAGGATGACCGCGGGCGTGATGTGTCTAACATCCCAGGTTCCGACGCGCCAGTGCCCGGGAAAGGGACTACACTCTCGACTGCTGCACACATGACCACGTTGAGATTTGGTTCATTTGAGCCTGCCTCTGCTCCTCCTAGATTGTGGAGCGATCTGGTGGAGTGTGATGATTTGCATGAGCGAACGCTTCTGCCCCTGGATTTTGCTGTTGCTGACGCACTGGGGGTGGTGGTTCCGATGAGTTTGTTGTTGTGATAACCTTAGTGGAGAGTACAACGACTTCACCGGCAGTGATCGGTTTGGCACTCGGTTGTGCTTCGATGGTAGGGATGATCTTGAGCAGGCGGCCGTTCGATCCTCCTCTCTGACTGGCGCGTCCACACCGACGAGGAGTCCGGCGATGATTGGTGCGGCGATGGTCATGCCGCGGGCTAGCTGTGCGGCCGGATCGGGAGGAGGCGCGGGCAGGAGGCCTCCGCCCCTGCCTCTCCTATGGTGCGCATGGCGATGGCCGTGCCGCAAGCCAGTGGTACGGCCGGACTGGGAGCAGGGCATGCGTAGGAGGCCTCTGCCCCGACCTCTCCCATGGCGCACACGGCTACGGTGGCCGGACCAGGAGGGGGGCGCGGGCAGGAGGCATCCGCCCCTGCCTCTCCTATGGCTCATACGGCTGTGGCGGTGTCCGCGGCGTCTTCTGGACTCGGGCTCTCGACACCCTCTCGGAGTGTTGCCTCGCAGCAGGTGACAAGCCCTGTTGGGGGTTGGGCAGGAGGCCCCACCCCAAACGGGGCCACTGAAGGAAATATGCCCTAGAGGCAATAATAAAGTTGTTATTTATATTTCCTTATATCATGATAAATGTTTATTATTCATGCTAGAATTGTATTAACCGGAAACTTAGTACATGTGTGAATACATAGACAAACAGAGTGTCACTAGTATGCCTCGACTAGCTCGTTAATCAAAGATGGTTAAGTTTGCTAGCCATGGACAAAGAGTTGTCATTTGATGAATGGGATCACATCATTAGAGAATGATGTGATTGACTTGACCCATCCGTTAGCTTAGCACTTTGATCGCTTAGTTCATTGTTATTGCTTTCTCCATAACTTATACATGTTCCTATGACTATGAGATTATGCAACTCCTGAATATCGGAGGAACACTTAGTGTGCTATCAAACATCACAACATAACTGGGTGACTATAAAGATGCTCTACAGGTGTCTCTGATGGTGTTTTTTGAGTTGGCATAGATCGAGATTAGGATTTGTCACTCCGTGTATTGGAGAGGCATCTCTGGGCCCTCTTGGTAATGCACATCACTATAAGCCTTGCAAGCAATGTGACTAATGAGTTAGTTACGGGATGTTGCATTACGAAACAAGTAAAGAGACTTGCTGGTAACGAGATTGAACTAGGTATTGAGATACCAATGATAGAATCTTGGGCAAGTAACATACCGATGACAAAGGGAACAACGTATATTGTTATGCTTTTTGACCGATAAAGATCTTCGTAGAATATGTAGGAACCAATATGAGCATACAGGTTCCGCTATTGGTTATTGACCAGAGATGAGTCTCAGTCATGTCTACATAGTTCTTGAACCCGTAGGGTCCGCACGCTTAACGTTCGGTGACGATCGGTATTATGAGTTTATGTGTTTTGATGTACCAAAGGTTGTTCGGAGTCCCGGATGTGATCACGGGCATGACGAGGAGTCTCGAAATGGTCGAGACATAAAGATCGATATATTGGAAGCATATGTTTGGACATCAGAATAGTTCCGGGTGAGCCGGGCATTTACCGGAGTACTGGGGGGTTACCGGAACCCCCCGGTGAGTATATGGGCTTTATTGGGCCTTAGTGGAAAGAGAGAGGGGAAGCCAGGGCAGGCCGCACGCCCCCTCCCCCTTGGGTCCGAATTTGACTAGGGAAGGGGGGCGGCGCCCCCTTTCCTTCTCCCTCTTTCTTCCTTCCTTCCTCTCCTACTCTAACTAGGGAAAGGGGGGAATCCTCCTCTCGGTGGGAGTAGGACTCCACCTAGGGCACTCCATAGATAGGGTCGGCCCTCCCCTCCTCCACTCCTTTATATACGGGGGAGGGGGCACCCCATACACACACAAGTTGAACACTTAGCCGTGTGCGGTGCCCCCCTCCATAGATTTCCACCTCGGTCATATTGTTGTAGTGCTTAGGCGAAGCCCAGCGTCGGTAACTTCATCATTACCGTCATCACGCCGTCGTGCTGATGAAGCTCTCCCCCGACACTCAGTTGGATCTAGAGTTCGTGGGACGTCGCCGAGCTGAACGTGTGTAGATCGCGGAGGTGCCGTATCTTTGGTACTAGGATCGGTCGGATCGTAAAGATGTATGACTACATCAACCACGTTGTCATAAAGCTTCCGCTTACGGTCTACAAGGGTACGTGGACAACACTCTCTCCTCTCATTGCTATGCATCACCTAGATGGATCTTGCGTGTGCGTAGGAAAATATTTTGAAATTACTGCGTTCCCCAACAGTGGCATCTGAGCCAGGTCTATGCGTAGATGTTATATGCACAAGTAGAACACAGAGGAGTTGTGGGCGTGGGTATATACATATTGCTTGCCGTCACTAGTTGATTCTTGATTCAGCGGTATTGTTGGATGAAGCGGCTCAGACCGACATTACGTGTACGCTTACGCGAGACTGTTCTACCAACGTGCTTCGCACACAGGTGGCTGGTGGGTGTCAGTTTCTCCAACTTTAGTTGAATCGGATTCAATGAACAGGGTTCTTTCTGAAGATCAAAAAGCAATCACTATACCGCCTTGTGGTTTTTGATGCGTAGGTAAGAACGGTTCTTGCTCAACCCCTAGCAGCCACGTAAAACTTCCAACAACAAAGTAGAAGATGTCTAACTTGTTTTTGCAGGGCATATTGTGATGTGATATGGTCAAGACATGATGCTAAATTTAATTGTATGAGATGATCATGTTTTGTAACAGAGTTATCGGCAACTGGCAGGAGCCATATCGTTGTCGCTTTATTGTATGAAATGCAATCGTCATGTAATTGCTTTACCTTATCACTAAGCGGTAGCGATAGTTGTAGAAGCAATAGTTGGCGAGACGACAATGATGCTTCGATGGAGATCAAGGTGTCAAGCCGGTGACGATGGTGATCATGACGGTGCTTTGGAGATGGAGACCAAAGACACAAGATGATGATGGCCATATCATATCACTTATATTGATTGCATGTGATGTTTATCCTTTATGCATCTTATTTTGCTTAGTTCGGCGGTAGCATTTTAAGATGATCTCTCACTAAATTTCAAGGTATAAGTGTTCTCCCTGAGTATGCACCATTGCTACAGTTCGTCGTGCCGAGACACCACGTGATGATTGGGTGTGATAAGCTCTACATTCACATACAACGGGTGCAAGCCAGTTTTGCACACGTGGAATACTCGAGTTAAACTTGACGAGCCTAGAATATACAGATATGGCCTCGCAACACTGAGACCGTAAGGTCGAGCGTGAATCATATAGTAGATATGATGAACATAGTGATGTTCACCATTGAAAACTACTCCATCTCACGTGATGACCGGACATGGTTTAGTTGATATGGATCACGTGATCACTTAGATGATTAGAGAGATGTCTATCTAAGTGGGAGTTCTTAAGCAATTTGATTAATTGAACTTTAATTTATCATGAACTTAGTACCTGATAGTATTTTGCATGTCTATGTTGTTGTAGATAGATGGCCCGTGTTGTTGTTTCGTTGAATTTTACTGTGTTCCTAGAGAAAGCTAAGTTGAAAGATGATGGTAGCAACTACACGGACTGGGTTCATAACTTGAGGATTATCCTCATTGCTGCACAGAAGAATTATGTCATGGAAGCACCGCTAGGTGACAACCCCGCTGAGGAGCAACACCAGATGTTATGAATGTCTGGCAGAGCAAAGCCGATGACTACTCGATAGTTCAGTGTGCCATGCTTTACGGCTTAGAACCGGGACTTCAACGACGTTTTGAACGCCATGGAGCATATGAGATGTTCCAGGAGTTGAAGTTAATATTTCAAGCAAATGCCCGGATTGAGAGATATGAAGTCTCCAATAAGTTCTACAGCTGCAAAATGGAGGAGAATAGTTCTGTCAGTGAACATATACTCAGAATGTCTGGGTACCACAACCACTTGACTCAACTGGGAGTTAATCTTCCTGATGATAGTGTCATTGACAGAGTTCTTCAATCACTGCCACCAAGCTACAAGAGCTTCGTGATGAACTATAATATGCAAGGGATTGATAAGACAATTCTCGAGCTCTTCGCAATGGTAAAGGTTGCGGAGGTAGAAATCAAGAAGGAGCATCAAATGTAGATGGTCAACAAGACCACCAGTTTCAAGAAAAAGGGTAAAGGGAAGAAAGGGAACTTCAAGAAGAACGGCAAGAAAGTTGCTTCTCAAGTGAAGAAGCCCAATTCTAGACCCAAGCCTGAGACTGAGTGCTTCTACTGCGAAAGGACTGGTCACTGGAAGCGGAACTGCCCCAAGTATTTGGCGGAGAAGAAGGATGGCAAAGTGAAAGGTATATTTGATATACATGTTATTGATGTGTACCTTCCTAATGCTCGTAGTAGCGCCTGGGTATTTGATACTGGTTATGTTGCTAATATTTGCATCTCGAAACAGGGGCTATGGATTAAGCAAAGATTGGCTAAGGATGAGGTGACGATGCGCGTGGGAAATGGTTCCAAACTCGATGTGATCATCGTCGGCATGCTACCTCTACATCTACCTTCGGGATTAGTTTTAGACCTAAATAATTGTTATTTGGTGCCAGCGTTGAGCATGAACATTATGTCTGGATCTTGTTTAATGCGAGACGGTTATTCATTTAAATCAGAGAATAATGGTTGTTCTATTTATATGAGTAATATCTTTTATGGTCATGCACCCTTGATGAGTGGTCTATTTTTACTAAATCTTGATAGTAGTGATACACATGTTCATAGTATTGAAACCAAAAGATATAAGTTTAATAATGATAGTGCAACTTATTTGTGGCACTGTCGTTTAGGTCATATAGGTGTAAAGCGCATAAAGAAACTCCATGCTGATGGACTTTTGGAATCACTTGATTATGAATCACTTGATGCTTGCGAACCATGCCTCATGGGCAAGATGACTAAGACTCCGTTCTCTGGAACAATGGAGCGAGCAACAGACTTGTTGTAAATAATACATACTGATGTATACGGTCCGATGAGTGTTGATGCTCGCGGCGGGTATCGTTATTTTCTTACCTTCACAGATGATTTGAGCAGATATGGATATATCTACTTGATGAAACATAAGTCTGAAACATTTGAAAGTTCAAAGAATTTTAGAGTGAAGTGGAAAATCATCGTAACAAGAAAATTAAGTTTCTACGATCTGATCGTGGAGGAGAATATTTGAGTTACGAGCTTCGTCTTCATTTGAAACAATGCGGAATAGTTTCACAACTCACGCCACCTGGAACACCACGGCATAATGGTGTGTCAGAATGTTGTAACCGCTCTTTATTATATATGGTGCGAACTATGATATCTCTCACTGATTTACCACTATGTTTTGCGGATATGCTTTAGAGACGGTTGCATTCACGTAAAATAGGGCACCATTGAAATCCATTGAGACGACACCTTATGAACTGTGGTTTGGCAAGAAACCCAAGTTGTCGTTTCTTAAAGTTTGGGGCTGCGATGCTTATGTGAAAAGGCTTCAACCTGATAAGCTCGAACCCAAATCGGAGAAATGTGTCTTCATAGGATACCCAAAAGAGACTGTTGGGTACACCTTCTATCACAGATCCGAAGGCAAGATATTCGTTGCTAAGAATGGATCCTTTCTAGAGAAGGAGTTTCTCTCGAAAGAAATGAGTGGGAGGAAAGTACAACTTTATGAGGTAATTGTACCTACTCCCTTATTGGAAAGTAGTTCATCACAGAAATCAGTTCCAGTGATTCCTACATCAGTAAGTGAGGAAGCTAATGATGATGATCATGAAACTTCTGATCAAGTTTCTACCGAACCTCATAGGTCAACCAGAGTAAGATCCGCACCAGAGTGGTATGGTAATCCTGTTCTGGAGGTCATGTTACTTGACCATGATGAACCTACGAACTATGAGGAAGCGATGATGAGCCCAGATTCCGCAAAATGGCTTGAGGCCATGAAATCGGAGATGGGATCCATGTATGAGAACAAAGTATGGACTTTGGTTGACTTGCCCGATGATCGGCAGGCCATAGAGAATAAATGGATCTTCAAGAAGAAGACTGACGCTGACGGTAATGTTACTGTCTACAAAGCTTGACTTGTTACAAAAGGTTTTCAACAAGTTCAAGGAGTTGAATACGATGAGACCTTCTCACCCGTAGCAATGCTTAAGTCCGTCCTAATCATGTTAGCAATTGCCGCATTTTATGATTATGAAATTTGGCAAATGGATGTCAAAACTGCATTCCTTAATGGATATCTTAAAGAAGAGTTGTATATGATGCAACCAGAAGGTTTTATCGATCCAAAAGGTGCTAACAAAGTGTGCAAGCTCCAGCGATCCATTTATGAACTGGTGCAAGCCTCTCGGAGTTGGAATATACGCTTTGGTAGTGTGATCAAAGCATATGGTTTTATACAGGCTTTTGGAGAAGCTTGTATTTACAAGAAAGTGAGTGGGAGCTCTGTAGCATTTCTGATATTATATGTAGATGACATATTGCTGATCGGAAATGATACTGAATTTCTGAATAGCATAAAAGGATACTTGAATAAGAATTTTTCAATGAAAGACCTCGGTGAAGCTGCTTATATATTGGGCATCAAGATCTATAGAGATAGATCAAGACGCTGAATTGGACTTTCACAAAGCACATACCTTGATAAAGTTTTGAAGAAGTTCAAAATGGATCAAGCAAAGAAAGGGTTCTTGCCTGTGTTACAAGGTGTGAAGTTGAGTCAGACTCAATGCCCGACCACTGCAGAAGATAGAGAGAAAATGAAAGTCATTCCCTATGCTTCAGCCATAGGTTCTATCATGTATGCAATGCTGTGTACCAGACCTGATGTGTGCCTTGCTATTAGTTTAGCAGGGAGGTACCAAAGTAATCTAGGAGTGGATCACTGGACAGCGGTCAGGAACATCCTGAAATACCTGAAACGGACTAAGGATATGTTTCTCGCTTATGGAGGTGACAAAGAGCTCGTTGTAAACGGTTACGTAGATGCAAGCTTTGACACTGATCCCGATGACTCTAAGTCAGAAACCGGGTACGTATTTTTATTGAATGGTGGAGCTGTCACTTGGTGCAGTACCAAGCAGAGCGTCATGGCGGGATCTACGTGTGAAGCGGAGTACATAGCTACTTCGGAAGCAGCAAATGAAGGAGTTCATATCTGATCTAGGTGGCATACCTACTGCATCAGGTCCTATGAAAATCTTTTATGACAATATGGTGCAATTGCCTTGGCAAAGGAATCTAGATTTCACAAGAGAACCAAGCACATCAAGAGACGCTTCAATTCCATCCGCGGTCAAGTCAAGGAGGGAGACATAGAGATTTGCAAGATACATACAGATATAAATGTTGCAGACCTGTTAACTAAGCCTCTCTCACGAGCAAAACATGACCAGCACCAAGACTCCATGGGTGCTAAAGTCATCACAATGTAATCTTGATTATTGACTCTAATGCAAGTGGGAGACTGAAGGACATATGCCATAGAGGAAATAATAAAGTTGGTATTTATATTTCCTTATATCATGATAAATGTTTATTATTCATGCTAGAATTGTATTAACCTGAAACTTAGTACATGTGTGAATACATAGACAAACAGAGTGTCACTAGTATGCCTCTACTTGACTAGCTTGTTAATCAAAGATGGTTAAGTTTGCTAGCCATGGACAAAGAGTTGTCATTTGATGAATGGGATCACATCATTAGAGAATGATGTGATTGACTTGACCCATCTGTTCGCTTAGCACTTTGATCGTTTAGTTTATTGCTATTGCTTTCTCCATAACTTATACATGTTCCTATGACTATGAGATTATGCAACTCCCAAATACCGGAGGAACACTTAGTGTGCTATAAAACGTCGCAACGTAATTGGGTGACTATAAAGATACTCTACAGGTGTCTCCGATGGTGTTTGTTGAGTTGGCATAGATCGAGATTAGGATTTGTCACTCCGTGTATCGGAGAGCTATCTCTGGGCCCTCTCGGTAATGCACATCACTATAAGCCTTGCAAGCAATGTGACTAATGAGTTAGTTATGGGATGTTGCATTACGGAACGAGTAAAGAGACTACCGATAATGAGATTGAAGTAGGTATTGAGATACCGACGATCGAATCTCGGGCAAGTAACATACCGATGACAAAGGGAACAACGTATATTGTTATGCGGTTTGACCGATAAAGATCTTCGTAGAATATGTAGAAACCAATATGAGCATCCAGGTTCTACTATTTCTTATTGACCGGAGATGAGTCTCGGTCATGTCTACATAGTTCTCGAACTCGTAGGGTCCGCACGCTTAACGTTCGGTGACGATCGGTATTATGAGTTTATGTGTTTTGATGTACCGAAGGTTGTTCAGAGTCCCGGATGTGATCACGGGCATGACGAGGAGTCTCAAAATGGTCGAGACATAAAGATCGATATATTGGAAGCATATGTTTGGGCATCGGAATAGTTCCGGGGTGAGTACGGGAATTTACTGGAGTACCGGGGGGTTACCGGAACCCCCCAGGGAGTATATGGGCCTTATTGGACCTTAGTGGAAAGACAGAGGGGAAGCCAGGGCAGGCCGCGCGCCCCCTCCCCCTTGGGTCTGAATTGGACTAGGGAAGGGGGGCGGCGCCCCCCTTTCCTTCTCTCTCTTTCTTCCTTCCTTCCTCTCCTACTCCAACTAGGGAAATGGGGGAATTGTTGGGGAACACGGTAATTTCAAAAAAATTCCTACGCACATGCAAGATCATAGTGATGCATAGCAACAAGAGGGAAGAGTGTTGTCTATGTACCCTCGTAGATCATAAGCGGAAGCGTTATGACAACGCAGTTGATGTAGTCGTACGTCTTCACGATCGACTGATCCTAGCACCGAAGGTACGGCACCTCCGCGATCTGCACACGTTCGGCTCGATGACGTCGCACGAACTCACGATCCAGTAGAGTGTCAAGGGAGAGCTTCGTCAGCACGACGGCGTGATGATGGTGATGATGATGCTACCGGAACAGGGCTTCGCCTAAGCACCGCTATGATATGACCGAGGTGGATTATGGTGGAGGGGGGCACCGCACACGGCTAAAAGATCAATGATCAACTTGTGTGTCTATGGGGTGCCCCCCTCCCCCGTATATAAAGGAGTGGAGGAGGGGAGGGGCCGGCCTTCTCTATGGCGCGCCCTAGGGGAGTCCTACTCCCACCGGGAGTAGGATTCCCCCCTTCCCTAGTTGGAGTAGGAGAGGAAGGGAAGGAGGAGTAGGAGAGAAGGAAAGCCCCCCCCCCAAACCTATTCCAATTCGGCCTCCTGCCCAAGGGGGGCACTACACCAGCCCCTTGAGGGCTGGTGTGTTTCCTTCTTATGGCCCATAAGGCCCATAACTTCTCCCGGGGGGTTCCGGTAACCTCCCGATACTCCAGAAAAATGCCCAAACCACTCGGAACCATTCTGATGTCCAAACATAGGCTTCCAATATATCGATCTTTATTTCTCGACCATTTCGAGACTCCTTGTCATGCCCGTGATCACATCCGGGACTCCGAACAACCTTCGGTTCATCAAAACACATAAACTCATAATATCGATCGTCACCGAACGTTAAGCGTGCGGACCCTACGGGTTCGAGAACTATGTAGACATGACCGAGACTCACTTCCGCTCAATAACCAATAGCGGAACCTGGATGCTCATCTTGGTTCCTACATATTCTACGAAGATCTTTATCGGTCAAACCGCATAACAACATATGTTGTTCCCTTTGTCATCGGTATGTTACTTGCCCGAGATTCGATCGTCTATATCTCAATACCTAGTTCAATCTCGTTACCGGCAAGTCTCTTTACTCGTTCCGTAATGCATCATCCTGCAACTAACTCATTAGTCACAATGCTTGCAAGGCTTATAGTGATGTGCATTACTGAGAGGGCCCAGAGATACATCTCCGATACTCGGAGTGACAAATCTTAATCTCGATCTATGCCAACTCAACAAACACCATTGGAGACACCTGTAGAGCACCTTTATAATCACCCAGTTACGTTGTGAAGTTTGGTAGCACACAAAGTGTTCCTCCGGCATTCAGGAGTTGCATGATCTCATGGTCATAGGAACATGTATAAGTTATGGAGAAAGCAATAGCAACAAACTAAACGATCATCGTGCTAAGCTAACGGATGGGTCAAGTCAACAATCACATCATTCTCTAATTCTGTGATCCCGTTAATCAAATGACAACTCATGTTTATGGTTAGGAAACATAACCATCATTGATTCAACGTGCTAGTCAAGTAGAGGCAAACTAGTGACACTCTGTTTGTCTATGTATTCACACATGTACTAAGTTTCCGGTTAATACAATTCTAGCATGAATAATAAACATTTATCATAATATAAGGAAATAAATAATAACTTTATTATTGCCTCTAGGGCATATTTCCTTCGGGAATCCTACTCCCGATGGGAGTAGGACTCCCCCTAGGGTGTGCCATAGAGAGGGCCGGCCCTCCCCTCCTCCACTCCTTTATATACGGGGGAGGGGCACCCCATAGACACACAAGTTGATCTCTTAGCCGTGTGCGGTGCCCCCCTCCACAGATTTCCACCTCGGTCATATCGTTGGAGTGCTTAGGCGAAGCCTTGCATCGGTAACTTCATCATCACCGTCATCACACCGTCGTGCTAACACTACAAGAAATATGTCAACTTGTGACCACCACTATTGGTCACTGAAAGGTCATGGTTTTTCATTTGTGACCAAAAACAGAAGGTCAAAAGCTGGCGGTCATAAACTGACTATAGCGACCTTTCTTCTGGAATGGTCGAAGACGTTTATGACCAAAATACGTCTACTGTGGCGTTTTGGTCACTAGCAACCTCCCCAGGCCATGTAGGCATCCAGCGTGGCAATCTGACGTGGCACAAGATTCAGCCCGGTCCAATTCGATTTTCTACATGGGCCTAGCCCAACAATTCAGCCTATTTGTGTTTTTTCTGTCTGTCAATTTTTGGTTGGGTTCATGGGCCAAGCCCAATATTGCAGCCTTTTTATTGTTGGGTTGTGGCCTTTTTGTTTAAACGAATTTAGTTTTTTTCCAAAATAAGGGTCCACTAGTCAGATGGGTCCCAGTTGTCAGGTTCTAGTAATAGGTTCCCATTTGTCATGTTGTGGTAAGTGGGTCCCATCAATTGAGACTCATATTCTTCACATTTCAAGCATTATTTAGATTTTCAGAGACAAAAACACACATGATACTTAAATAAGAGCAACCAGATCACATAATACAAGCTCTATCCATTCCAATACAAAAGACCGTACTGCTTTACAAGCTCTACAATTGCAATATAGTACTGCTTTACAAGCTCCTTCCATGTGATCACAAACTACCTGCTCCTGTCGTGAACATACTGGACTCGCTGGATGAACATAGTTGCCAACAAACAAAAGTAAGAAAAATAGGGTGAGTTCTTAGATTCAGACTCCTAACAAGCTCTACTAGATGAACAACATGCCGGACTCGCTCGACGACCATAGTCAGGGCTGGGAACAAACAAAACAACAACATGGCTTCCACTGTCATCTTGTTACATGAATCAGAGAAGAATTAGAATAATTGGGGAAAATATATGTCGTAGCTAACAAAGTAAGAAACAATAGTTAACAAGTCTGGGTCGTAGAAACTAGAAGTGTCCCTTCAGAGAGACAAGAACTTAGAATTGATGCATGGATTTTATTCTAAACAGCATAAACACCATGGCAATAACAAATTAACAGTAACAAGATCAGTGTTAGCAGAATTAAGTACAAGGCAATCACGGGTACCAATCCAGTGCAAGTTAATAGAAAAAATATGTCAAAGTTACTCAGATTTACTAATGTGTTTTTCATACTACCAAATTGAAGGTAAAAGATGTGTACTGATTCAACACTGCAAACTGATTTCTGAAAGCTTTACCAAAACATTGTTTAGTCGCTTGGTGCTAAAGCGATAGATGTTGAACACTAACTGCCAGCGATAGTAACAACCAGCAGATACTGCACCTGCGACCGCCATCACTAGCTTGGAAGCAATAAGCACAGCATAGGTAGGATAGGAATCATCCTGGTTGTGTGTTGACGAATCACCTACATGTACCAGACCCCACCTACCTATCCAAATTGGTAAACAATTCAGATCTGCTCAATGACCTTGCAGGCTAAAGTTAGAGAATATGCCCAGAATGACAATGCCAAACCGTTTACATGTACCAGACTCCATCCACTGGTCCAAATTGCTAGCTAATCAGTTCACATATACTTGCAGAATATCAACAAACATGAACAACATGGCCAACTCAAATCAGAGCGTTTGGTCGGTCCCAGGCATGGATTTGGCACACAGATAAGCAGTAAATTAGGAATCTGTGCTAGGTAAGGAGGGATTGAGACCAGAGAACATTACCATCCGGAGATCCCAGCTCGCAGAGGTGCTCTCCTCAAGGTTGGGTCGTGCGCGGATCATAGCTACATTGATGTTGCATCCAGCAATTTGCAGGCGGCCTGTCGTGAACATGAACATATTATGTCAGGGAAAGCGGATACTTCGTCTAAATAAATACATCTTATTGCAGGAACATTTCGTTGATTCCATGGCGGAAACGTATAACACAGATGATGATACACTAATACACTGTGCATACTTGAAAATGCCAGAAGAGTTAAAATTATTAAACTGAGAGCAGTCACAGCAACACAACATACTTGAAAATGCCAGATTTAGCATACCTCTATTCCTACGTACTACTACACATAGGTTAACAACTAGGAGAGCAAAAGAGCATGCCAAGACTGCAATTGGCCGACTGATTGCTTTAGGTCATAGTGCCAAGAACAATGCTACATGTACAAGTACAACAAAATAAGAATCTCAGGCCTCTATAATTCTCTAGTTACTTAGGCAACAAACATCATTGCAAATTTTGATGAAATGCATAGGTCCAGCCGATGATTACACAGCAGCAACTACTGCAGACATTGGCTGGAGAAATGCTCATCTTTTTATTCATTTTAAAAGAAATTTTGAGTTCAAGCAGTAGTACTAGTTACTGACTACACATGTAGGTGCATATGCAGGTTCATACTACAGACTACAGTACAACACCAACTTGACACCCGAGTAGTCCAACTTGATAGGTGGGAGTAACATTTACAGTATCAAGCTTGGACTTGCATCCCACATGTCAATTCTTCTACTACCTAGAAGCTAGAGCATGCATATGCAGGTGGTATAGCATAACATAAAGAGCAACGACTTGATAAGTCTGCCCCAATAGTCTAAGTCGTGGAAAACCAAATATTTCAACTGATCGAGAAAGACCTTGCAGAAATGGCCTCGTCCACGCCTTTTCTTGGCCCCAAACTGAGGCCTTCCATCATCCACTCGAATTCGCCATTGTTGCTCAATGTACAAAAGGTGCCTGCCAAGAGGACAAAATCAAATGAATAAGAACCCCACATAAACAAAGAGGCTATACAATGATTCTGCAAAGTATATTCACATAAGTTTTCTTATGAAGCCAGAGCTAACAATCTAAAAATTCAGAATCATAGTGCCTCATTCGATAAATTATTGTATACACATGAATATTGTGGAGCTTCTAAGATAGGACACATGTGAAATGTATAGTACAATACTGTATACTTGTTGTGTGCATATGTATAATTAACCTTTAGTGTATCGCATCTCGAATACAACTAGACTACTAGTACCTAGAAATCATATGCAACTCTGTTTTTGCTCTAGACCAGCCACAAGATCATAAAAGAAATCATAAGTATCTGGTGCATTTGATATAATAAAGCAGTTGCCTGAACAAACAGAAGTTCTACATCTTCACTCTGTAGCAACATTTCATGACAAATGGTGATATTTACTCTGTAGAAACATGTGATCATCTAAATTAACATGCTCCAAACTGAACCAGGCACTAAATTTACATTCTGACAACATTGCAGTGAATTTCCTTATATTTTTTGTACTACTACTAGGAGTTAGAAGATGATAATTGGTTTGGACGAGCAGTGCGTCTATCCCGGCAAGCCAATGATTAGCATTTAACACTTTTGAGCAAAGAGGCAAAATGAAGACTGGTGGGAAGGGCTCTAAACTACAATCCAGCACCTGATTCCTCAGCCTCAGATGCAGCCGCCCACCTGCGGTGCTTTCTCACGCAATCGTTACCAAGGTGCAGCGGCGGAGATCCTGGTGGGTGCCGGTGGTCTCGTCCCTGACGGAACATTGCAGCGACGCATTAGTCAGATCGGGACTAAGCAATTCACAAATCGGGAGGGGGTGGGATCAGGGCGCGCGCGTGCGCGATACCTTGGGGTACTGCTGCTGGTGGTGCTGGGGCGGCGGCCTTCTTGCTGGCCCTGCATGGCTTGTTGGGGTCCTCGTCGTCTCCTCACGCACGGGCGCGCCAGCCGTCGTGGTTCCGGCGACCTCGGACGAAGAGGAGGGCGTCAGCGTCCTTGGAGTGGAAGCAGAGGAGACCGATGGAGCGGAGACCAATGGCGGGGTCGGAGACGAGCACGAACGCGTTGCTGGAGTTGCAGACGGTGAAGACGGGTGTGCTGGTGAGTGCGTGCGCGACCTCGTTGGGCCCGAACGTGAGGGACTGAGCGGCACTACAGGGCCCCGGCGAGCGCGGGACGGCGAAGCGAGAGGTGAGGTTGGAGAGTAGTGCTGGAGGAAGGAGGAACGAGAGTAGTCAGCGGTGGATGCGTCGCCGCAGAAGCTCCAAAGGAGCACGGTGCGCGGCGGTGGGACGCGGGAGCTTCGAGAGGTGGGAGGGAGAGGGGAGGGGGAGCTCAATCTAAGGGAGGGAGACGGCGGTGGCAGGGATCGAGGGGAGCGCCATCGATGGCGGCGGCGAGGAGATGGGGGGAGGAGGGGTGCGATGGGAGGAGGGGATTGATGGGATCTGGGTAGGGTTTGTGTTGGGGATATCACTACTGGGCGTAAACCGGCCTATCTGGGCCAGGTTAACTTCGTCAGTAGTTAAGTATGTTAAAGCCCAAGAAGGCAGATGAGGGCTCAAGGTCCATAGTCGGTTCAAGGCCTGTAGCCGTAAACCGGCATTGGTATTTAACTTGTATTGTAAGTTAGGAATAAGTAGAGACCAAACCGGACACATCTATGAGCCGGTATTGGGACTCTGTGAACCGACGGGCGTCACCCGTGTATATAAGGGGACGACCCGGCGGCGGTTCAAGGACAACAGACAACAACTCGAGACATAGGTGAAGCTTGTTTGCTCCCTGGTCATCGAAACCCCATCAATTCCATCACAACTAGACATAGGCTTTTACCTTCATCGAAGGGGCCGAACTAGTATAAACTCTCTTGCGTCCCTGTGTCCGCTTTAACCCCTTCAAGCTAACCCGTCGCGATGGCTCCACGACTAAGTCCTTTCTCTAGGACATCTGCCGTGACAAAACCACGACAGTTGGCACCCACCGTGGGGCAATCACACGATGGTTTCAAGTTCTTGGAGGGCCGCTTTGAAGGACTCGAGGGCTACGCCGTAGGCCGGATGACTAAGAGTCGTCGCAGCAAGCTTTACATCGACGATGCAGGCTGGGGCCCCGAGGCCGGCTCAGTTGAGTACGGGTACCGGGTCCCCTTTGGTGGCATACACGTTTTCATCGGCAAGATCGGAGAACCGGGCCCTGAGCCGGATATCTGCACCGACCTCCTCGAAACGGCTCAGCGTGCGCGATCTGCCCGGGTTAAACCGGCCATGAAGCGTGCCTTCGTGGGAGTCATCCATGGAGGAGGTCATGAGGATGGATCGGGATCTGGCGGCGAGACCGTCATTTACTCCGGGGATGAGTCATCAACCGGAGAAACCGAATCTCTATATCAGCTACAAGATGGCCGGATTGGGGGCTGTTCCGACGGCGACAGTATTCCGGACCCCTCTGATCTGCCCAACCGAGTTGGAATATTCATGGCCGGCACACAAGAAGCGCTTCATTCTTCGACCGCTGCGGCAACAACCTCCGGTTCAGCAGCGGCGACGGCTGCCGGGGTAGGAGGCCCTGTGCGCCTGCCGGCTTAAGTTCTATCAGAGCTATTTGATGCATTGGCTGTGCTTATGGCGGAAGCTAATCCGGCGGATCAGGACGTCCACAACGCGGAGATTGCAAAGGTAAGGGAATAGATCACCCAGGCCAAGGCGGACCTGGCAGCTGAGGATACCAAGATGGCTACAGAGCGGGCCGCTCTAGACGCACAAGCCTACAGGCTCATGCTGGACCAGAACGCGTTGCATGAAGTCATGAGGAGGAAGTACCAATCCCGTTTGCCTCTGGTTTTCGAGGCCAGAGACCTTTTCAACACCCCAGGAGCAGGAACCAGTAATCCGGTGGAGGGAAACCGGGTGGAAGCTCCTGGGACCGGTGCGCCGGTTCAGCCTCGTCGGATGGATCCGCCTCGTCAAAACACCATTATACCTCAGGCTGTTTCAACACCTCCGGGTCACTACTCTAACCCAATGGACAATCTCGTCGCCGCTGCTGCACGGCTGGAGGCCATTCCAATTGAAGGTGACTCACCGCAGGCGATAGAGACGCGACGGGTCAAGGAGCTTCTTAGGACAGCTTTGGACCAACAGGAAGCATACTCGTATAGCCGTGACCGGATCCACTCGACCCCTCGACCAAGCCGGAGCTATAGCGGGCGTATGGAGGAACCGGCAGTGTGAAGTAATGAACGACGTGGAGCACCCCGCGGCAACAACCCGGCGGGTGGTGCTGATAACGCTCAGGAAGTGGTGGACCGGGCCCGAGCACGCAGGGAGGCCGAGTTAGCCGCACAATATCAGGCTCGATAGCTTACGCCGGTTCGTCCAACTATTTCGGTCGAACCCGGTGTTACTTCTAGCTCTTTGGGGGTGCCTTGCCTTGTCCCCGCTTTACGCAATGTGCGCCTGCCCAAGGATTTCAAGGGCCCGCGCAAGGTACCAAATTACACGGCGGATCAACCCCCAGAGACATGGGTGGAGAGCTATGAGATGGCCATGGAGATGCTGGATGTGGATGATGCGGCATGTGCGAAATACTTCACCATGATGCTTGAAGGAACGGCCCGCACTTGGTTAAAAAGCTTACCGGCCAATTCTATCAGTTCATGGGCCCAATTACGAGCCCGGTTTATCAATAATTTCAAGGATACATGTAAGCAGCCCATGTCGATAGTAGACTTAGCTGCCTGTGTCCAGGAGGAAGGAGAATCAATGACTCATTGGGTGCGCCGGGTCTCACAAGTGTTGCATTCATCAGACCGCATCAACGCTGACACCGCAGTCTTAACCCTAGAAGGCAACTGCCGGTTTGGGCCCCTAAAGCTGAAGTTGGGACGGATGAAGCGCCATTGCACTGACATGGGGACCCTCATGGCTGCTTTGGTAAAGTATGCTGATTCTGATAGTACCAAGGATCCCGAATCTGATGATGACAAGGCAGGGAAGGGAAAGAGGAATAGCAACTCCAAAGGTCAGCAGCATCACTGGGCAGGCAATGGTGGTGGAGACAAGCGTAAAGCGGATGGTAACATGGACTTTGTGGCTAATACCAACGTGCAGGACAATGGCCAGCGACGCAAGGGTAAACCGAAAAATCGCAGTGGGGCACCCAACCCTAACCCGGACCACCTAAATTATCTACTGAGCCAGCCCTGTCCAAGACATGGGACGAAGGAGGTGCCAGCAAACCACCTTTGGAAGGATTGCTTCATTATGCAGGAGTTCAAGAATTCTAATGCTTTCCGGTATGATCACGGCTCCGGCGGTGGCTCAGGATCCGAGCCGGGTTATGGTGGAGGAAATTCCGGTTCAGGATTTAACGGTAATCCGGGCGGACATAACAGTCAAAATAATCAGAACAACCAGGGTGGTTACAACCAGCAACAGTCAGGTTACCAGAGCAACCCAAAGCAATTGAATAGTGGGCAGTACCATGTCTTTACCACTAGCTTGGACAAGCGAGACCGGAAGGTTCAGAGGCGGGCAGTCAACTCTGTTGAACCGGCCGTGCCCCGTTATCTACGCTGGTCTGAACAGCCAATCATATGGAGCAGAGAGGATCACCCTCCCCAGGTTGATAATCCGGGTCAGTTGGCTCTGGTGGTGGCGCCTCAGGTGGGAGGTTACAAGTTTACCAAAGTGCTCATGGATGGAGGGAGCAGCATTAATATCTTATACTATGAGACCTTCCGTCGTATGGGACTAACAGATAAAAATCTCAAACCGTCTAATACGGTGTTCCACGGTGTGGTGCCTGGCAAGTCAGCATACCCTGTTGGTAAGATAGCTCTGGAAGTGGCCTTTGGAGATGATCATGATTCCAGGTCGGAAACATTGACGTTTGAAGTAGTAAAAATCCAAAGTCCATATCACGCCCTGTTTGGGCGACCGGCCTACGCCAAGTTTATGGCACGGCCTTGTTATGTGTATTTGCAGCTCAAGATGCCGGGTCACAAGGGGACAATAACGGTTCATGGAAACCGTAAAATTGCTTTGGAATGCGAGGAAGGAGATGCGACCTACACAGAGTCGGTTTGTGCCACGGAGGAGCTGAAGTATTATAAGGACAATGTTGATCCGGCGGACATGACTCCATTATAGAAGCCAACTACAGAGCATGATCCGGCCCTAAAGTTCAAATCGGCAGCAGAAACTAAGCTTGTTGACTTCGTACCTGGTGATTCGTCCAAGCAGTTCAGCATCAGTGCCAACTTGGACCCGAAATAGGAAAGCGCGCTCATCGAGTTCATCCGTGAGAATCGGGACATTTTTGCATGGAAGCCCTCTGACATGCCAGGTGTACCGAGGCAACTCGCCGAGCACACCCTTAATGTGGATCCTAAATACAAACCGGTGAAACAGTTCCTCCGCCGGTTTAACAAAGGAAGACGCAAGGCGATTGGAGAAGAGGTAGCCAGGCTCTTAGCAGCTGGCTTTATTGTTGAAGTTTTTCATCCTGAATGGCTTTCCAATCCGGTGCTGGTCCTTAAGAAAAACGGCACCTGGCGCATGTGTGTGGATTACACAGATCTTAATAAGGCTTGTCCAGCAGATCCTTTTGCCCTCCCCCATATTGATCAAATTATTGATGCTACGGCGGGTTGTGGGCGTTTAAGTTTTCTGGATGCATATTCTGGCTATCATCAGATCAAAATGGCAGTTAAAGACCAGGAGAAAACGGCATTCATAACTCCCTTTGGAGCCTTCTGCTATGTGTCTATGCCCTTTGGGCTCAAGAGTGCCCAGGCAACTTATCAACGGTGTGTACAAAATTGTCTTCACAAGCAGATTGGCCGTAATGTACATGCTTACGTGGATGATATCATGGTTAAGTCCAGGGAGAAGGAGACTCTGGTTGACGATTCGAAGGAAACCTTTGATAACCTAGGGACGTACAAGATGATGCTTAATCCGGCCAAGTGTGTCTTTGGTGTACCGGCAGGCAAGTTATTGGGTTTTCTGGTGTCCAACAGGGGAATTGAGGCTAATCCGGAGAAGATCACAGCCATCACCTCCTTGGCTAAACCGAAATGTATCAATGATGTTCAACGCCTGGCAGGCCGGATTGCTGCGTTAAGCCGGTTTATCAGCCGCCTTGGTGAGAAGGCAATCCCTTTCTATCAAATGTTGAAGAAGACGGATCAGTTTGTCTGGAGTTCCGCTGCTGATGAAGCGTTTGAGGACTTAAAGCAGAAATTGGTCAATCCGCCTGTGCTCGCCGCTCCCATTGACAAGGAGCCGTTATTACTATATGTTGCTGCTAATGCTCGTGCGGTCAGCGTGGCTATTGTGGTGGAGCGAAAGGAGGCAGGTAAGGAGCATTCAGTTCAACGTCCGGTCTATTATATCAGCGAGGTACTCATTGAGTCCAAGCAAAGGTATCCGCATTGGCAGAAGCTGGTATACGGAGTTTTTATGGCAAGCCGGAAGCTTAAGCAATACTTCCAAGGGCACCCGATTACGGTGGTCAGTTCTGCTCCTTTGGGGGATATCATCTAGAACCGGGAAGCGACTGGCTTGATTGCCAAGTGGGCTATAGAACTTGGGCCGCACGGATTGAAGTATGTGCCTCGGACGGCGGTTAAGTCTCAAGCACTTGTTGATTTCATCAATGATTGGACGGAACTGCAAGCACCTGAAGAAAAGCCGGATCACACATATTGGACCATCCATTTTGACGGATCCAGGCAATTGGAAGGCTCGGGGGCTGGAGTCGTATTAACTTCCCCACGAGGTGATAAGTTTTGTTATGTTCTCTGCTTAATGTTCCCTTGTACTAACAATGCAGCTGAGTATGAAGCCTTGCTCCATGGTCTACGGATGGCTAAGGAGATGAATCTAAGTCGAGTTAAGTGCTTCGGTGACTCGGACCTCGTGGCTCAACAAGTATCTGGCACTTGGCATTCCAAGGACCCACTCATGGCAGCGTATCGTCGTGAGGTGGATATTGTTGCAGGTCACTTTAAAGGCTATCAGGTGGACCACGTGGACCGATGGAAGAATGAAGCGGCAGACGCTCTAAGCCGGCTGGGCTCTCAGCGCAAACCGGTTCCGCCCAATGTTTTTTTGGATGTGCTGCACAACCCGTCGGTCAAGCTCCCTGGTGAAGCGGATTTGGCTATTCCTGATCCGGAGGCTCAATTGGTGGCAGCTCTTCATGTCATTCCGGATTGGATGCTTCCTTATCTGGCGTACATGAACCGGGGCGAGTTACCAGAGCATGAGACTCTGGCTCGACAGATAATCCGGCGGTCCAAGTCCATGACTATTGTCAATGGCGAGTTGCATCATTGCAGTGTATCAGGGGCGTTTCAACGCTGTGTGTCTCCTGAAGAAGGCTGTGAAATTTTGCGTGAGATCCACGAAGGAGATTGTGGTCACCACGCCGGTTCGAAATCTTTTGTAGCTAAAGCGTTTTGCCATGGCTTCTATTGGTTAACTGCTCATGCTGATGCGGAGGATCTGGTCAGACGATGTGACGGTTGCCAAAAGTTTTCAAGACATGCTCATGTGCCGGCTCAAGAATTGAGAATGATTCCAATTACTTGGCCGTTTGCAACTTGGGGGCTGGATATGGTCGGGCCTTTCAAAAGGTCCAAAGATAAGAAGACTCACCTCTTGGTGGCAGTTGACAAGTTTACAAAGTGGGTGGAGGCAGAACCTGTTAGCAAGTGTGACATAGCCACGGCAGTTCAGTTCATCAAAAAAGTGATTTTTCGGTTTGGCTTTCCACACAGTATCATCACAGATAATGGTACCAATTTGTCCAAGGGTGCCATGAAGGAGTTCTGTGACCGGGAGCACATCCGGCTTGACGTTTCATTCGTAGCACACCCACAGTCCAATGGTCAAGCAGAAAGGGCTAATCAGCAGATTTTGAGAGGCATCAAGCCCCGGCTTATGGTTCCTTTGCAGAGAACACCGGGTTGTTGGGTAGAAGAATTACCATCTGTGTTATGGAGCATCAATACCACACCCAACAGATCAACAGGATACACACCATTCTTCATGGTCGATGGAGCGGAGGCGGTTCTCCTCAGTGATATCCGTCATGATTCACCTCGTGTGACGGCTTATGTTGAAGCGGGCAACGAGACAGCACGGCAAGATGCTTTGGACCGGTTGGATGAAGAGTGTGACATAGCAGCTGCTCGCTCAGCGATTTACCAACAGGATCTTCATCTTTATCACAGTCGCCGAGTTAAAACCAGAACCTTTCAAGAGGGAGATTTGGTGCTTTGGCTCATCCAAGACCAGACTGATATGCATAAGCTATCCCCACCTTGGGAGGGACCTTTTGCGGTCAGCAAGAATCTGCACAACGGGTCATACTATCTGATCGATATTCGAGAGCATAAAGACTCACGTACATCAGAGGAAGAGACCAACAGGCTGTGGAGCATAGCTCATCCTCGGCCTTACTATACCTGAGCCATTGGCTCCACTTATGTACATATTACGATGATGTATATATTATGATTAAATATAATAAACCAAAACCTCAGCTAAAGCGGGGTATCTGTTCTTTTACATCATGTGTGGTTACACGGAATTGTTCTAAAGCGGCCTCCTGTTTACCCCTTGAGTTAGCTTTCCAAAAGCATCATGTTATATCACTTGGGGGCTTGGTCGTGTCCGAACCAATGCAATACCTCTTGATAGGCGAGAGCCACTAGATCACTTGGGGACTTGGTCACGTCTGAACCAGTCATGCCTCTTGATCGGCCTAAGGCCACAGAATCACTTGGGGGCTTGGTCGAACCCGAACCATTGCCATGCCACTTGATCGGCATAAATGCCACGGTTTCATTTGGGGACCTGGCTGACTTGAACCATAGCTACACCTATCAGGAGCTTGGTCGTGTCCGACCATGGTAACGCCATCTGATCAGCTCAAATAAGCCTCTTTTTGCAAACGGTTTTGTCATTGCCTTTGCTTCACATTTTTCTTTGAAAGATATTTCTTTCTTTTTATTGCGTTATTTAAACCGACAAAGTTTTAAGCCGGTTCAAACTGTCAATTGACGGAACATGGTCCATTTTAATTCGGAGACTATTTGCTCGGTTTGATTTTTTGTTAACATCCTATTACGGAGTAACACGGTGTTTATTATAACCCGGCACGGTTTACATGGTAAACCAGCATCATATATATATAGGAGCTGCTATCTCCTCCAACAGTGTGGGTTTATAAAACTCCGCTTTAAGATTGGCCAAGCCAACTTCACGTCCAACGATGGCAGGTATTATGTATCTCAAAATTTGGTCATATACTTAAAAATTTCGGATGTTTCGATTTCATGTATGCAGACATCATATTCCGCCTGACGGTACAACCGCGGTGGCACTTTAAGATTTTTATTGCAGAAAGTACTTTGGAAAGTTCATCACCCAAAGGAAGAGCAAGTTGCAGTAATTATGCACGAAGGCAAATCAGCATCAAAAGTATCAGCTAGCCTATTACAAGGCAACACGGTGCCCATAATAATATCATTGTTTTTCGCAAGGGAGAAGCAGTTTTAAACCGGCTTCCGGTTCAAGCTTGGTCACCAGCCCGGCCTGATGGTTGTGGGTCATCCCGCGCCGCTTCAGCTTCAGTTTCTCTACCCAACGGCTGGAAATCAATAGTTGTCCAGTCGATTCCCATTAATGCTTGAAAGACAGCTTCATCATGGATCAGCAACGACGGGTCAATATCGGGAGCGTAAGTATGCTTATGGATTGGAGGGATAAGATTTTCCGCTTCATGAATTGGTGCAGCTACTCGCTTGTTTTGATTGTCATATTGGGCTTGATAATGAGACAAGTCTGCTTCTTCAGCCAATTGACAAGCTAGCGGACGCACCTCCCTGTTTATTGCTCGCAGATCTGCTTCACTAAACTCGGACCCGTCTTCCTTCAAGCTGGGATAGCCCTGAGCCGCTTCAATAGGGTCAAAATCCGGCACCCAAGCTTTTGCCCGGATTAAGGCATTGATCGCACCGGTTCGAGTAGCAGATTTCTTCAGCTCTTCAACCCGGGCAGGAAGCACCGACAGTTTCATCAGAGTGTCCTGAATCAAAGTGGGCGCCGGCTTGTTGTGGGATGCAGTACAGATGATCCGTTGTGCACCAGTGTACAGTTGTTCGATCAACATGTAGGCAGCTTTCAATTTCTTCCGCACATCTGACCCCAAGTGACCAATGCGTGTCCCTGAAATATCACCAAGGGTTAACAAACCAGTAGCTCTGTAAGACGGTAGAATCAATTCAAAAATCAAACTGGCTTACCAAAGATAGCAGCGGTCATGGCATGCACGTGCCGCTTTATGCTGGTCAGTTCATCCACCACCGGTTTTAGTGCAGCCTCGGCGTCTTCTGCTTGTTTGTTTAAAGTGGATTTTTCAGTAGCCCAATCCGCCTGCTCCTTCTTGAAATCCTTCTTAAGCTGTTCCATGACGCTTAAGGCGCTGATCGACTCCTCTTTTGCTTTTGAGGTTTCAGTCTGTTGGGACTTCAGATTTTCTTGGAGATCGGTGATTTGGGTCTCTTTTGTCTTTAGCTCAGCCTGCATACAGACAGTTATATGATCCAGCAAGCAGTGCAAGAATTGAAGCACCAAGCACATAACAAGTTATGCACTTGGTGCTTGGGGGCTAATGCCTATTTGATCGTCATCTTTAAATTGATTACAAAGTCCCAAGCTCAATACAAGTATTCAACTTGGCACTTGGGGGCTAATGGCTATTTGTTCAAAAAAGTTCTGATGCGGAGATATTATTTATTTAAGTCCCGGTTTAACTACACTAAGTTGAACCGGCCCTTGGGGGCTACATCAGCGAATTTCGAGGCATTAATATTTATATTAGTAAGTCCCGGTTTGAAAGAAGATTACAAACGGGCCCTTGGGGGCTAGGGGAGTCAGCAAGAATTGAAGCATACAAGCAGGAAAGAGCATATGGAAGTTACCTCATATTTATCTTTCATCATGTTAACCAGACCGGCTTCATAGTCACGACTGGTATACAGCCGGTTCAGATAGCCGGAATGGATGTCTTGGGCGTTTAGAGCAGCATAAGTCACCAGATCAACATTCCACTTGCCTTTGCCAAAGGCAGCAAATTCTTCCTTGGCAGTATGTTTAGACAAAGCGACAGGATTGCCTGGCTCTGTGCGACCAATGCCAGTAATGACAACCTCATCATCCTTGGCATCACCGGTTTGAACTGGGGCCGTTGGCTTATCAGTAGGCTTTGTTGGATTGGTGGATTTCTCAATCCGGATGGGGCTTGTGGGCTGGTTGACAGGAGGTATCAATAGGCCTCTGTTCAGCAATAAGATCGTCATCTCGCTGCGGTGGATCATTGGGTATGTCTTCGGGAATAGCTGCTTCAAGATCTGGTGTTTTGCCCGGTTCAGGGACGGCATCCTCCTCGGCCGCTTTATCCAGGAGAGCTTTTTTGCTCGGCCTAGGCTTGGCCCTGAAAGGAATAACAAAGTCAAATACAGCATATGTTCCAAGGTGATGTACCGGACATATTAAGATAAGTATGGCTTACCCAAGCACCGTTTTGAGCGGTGGCAGCTGAGTAGCCGATGACTCGCCAGAGGATGAGTGGGAAGTAACCTGATAATCGGGGTCAGATGGATTAAGAGGTTGATGAAAACAGCCCGCTTTAGGACAAGAACTGACAAGCAAATTAGAGACCTCTGAACGGCGTTTCTGAACCGGACTGTTCGGTAAACCGGTGGAGGTAACTACTTGGCCGCTGTGCTGGGTTGTGCGGCGAGCTTCGTGCTGTTGGGTCTTCATAAGAAATTTGGGATCCAAGTAAGCAAGAGGATGAGAAAATTTAACTTTCCAGTTTGCCTAACGGATTTTTAGTGAAGGCAAAGGTTCTGAATCGGAAGAGAGAATAATTACCTCTGCAGCATCAGCATGGCTGGCTTCGGGATCATCCTGACAAATATCACCATCAATAAGACGCATGAAAAATAAGCCAAGTGAGTCAAGCCCTACCTCAAGGTCCAGATTATCCACATCATCATCAGGGGCCGGATTAGAGGATGCAGTGGTTCTTTTCCTGTGGGCAGTCTTCTTCATAGCTTTAGTCTTTTGCTGGGTTGATCTTTTCGGTTTGTCTGGTTTTTCTGGTTTCTCCTACGGCAGTTTCTTGCTCCAAAACGGATCATTGCCCTGGTTACACAGACACTGATATTAAACAATGACCAGATATATCAATAACAGGTTCACCAAAAAGAAAAATCAAACTCTTATAGCTGGCGGTTTGTTGGTGGCACAGAAGGGAAGCAGGCCGGTTTTAGCACAGATGTGTTCCGGTTCATTCAGCATCTTGTTCACAGCCTCTGTGATTTCTTCGTCGGTGAGCTGGATGTTAGCATGTCGCAGTGGGTCATCAACACTGCCAGTATACTCGCACATCAAACCGGAGCGCTGACTAAGGGGTAGTATGCTCCATGATATCCAACAGCGAGCGAGATCAACCCCTGTTAAACCGTTGGCCATAAAGGCTCTGAGCTTGGACAGTTGAGGAGCGTATTTGCTTCTCTCCTTGGCAGTCAACCTTTGCGGAAAGGGGTGTGTATTGCTAAGCCGCTCCGGACGAAAGCCAGGCAAAGGATTTTCACCAGCAGGGGAGGTGTCTCTGCAATAGAACCATGTTTGATTCCACTCTTTGGGGTGGCTATGCAGCTTGGCACGAAGGTATGTGACCTCTTTCCTTTTCTGAATCGCCACACCGCCCAATTCCGTATTGGAACCATCAGAAAACTCAGTACGGCAGTTTAGATGGAAACAGTCTCTGAACAACTCCACTGTGGGCTCCTCTTGAAAGAACGCCTCACAGAGCACTTGGAAGTGACACATGTTTGTAACAGAGTTGGGACCAGTGTCTTGTGGGTGGAGTTGAAAATCGGCTAAAACGTCCCGGTAAAATTTAGAACCGGGCGGCTTAAAGCCCCGGGCTAAGTGATCTACGAAAACGACGACCTCTCCTTCTTGAGGTGTGGGAGGGCATTCTTTGCCAGGAGCCCTCCAATGGATGGTATATTTGCTGCCTAAGGCGCCGATCAGGACTAAATCGTCCAGTTGAGCCTCTGTGACATGAGAAGGAACCCAGTTGCACTCATATACTTGCTTGGCCATGATGAAATCTACAAGGTAGGTGATCCCAGTTCAAAAATGCATTGATTAAGGTACATTGGTATGTGCAATGTTAAACCGGAGACAGATCTATCTAAACCGGAGTTTTATGAAGCAATAAGATCTGGCGGTTCAACAAGGGGACTAATGGTATATACCGGTTTGGCAATTTTTTCTACAAAGTTAAACCGCCTGGTCTAAACATTGAAGCCGATGAGTAAGTTTACAGAAACAGATTTCATAAGACTTCTCTACAGCGACGGATCTGAAGCAAGTTCAGAAAATAAGGAAAATATTCAAGGTTCAAAAAAGAAGAGTACTAAATCAATGGGCAGAGATACATATAGATCTATGGTCTTGAGGCATGAAACTGAAGGCGGATGCAAAAAACTACCGCTACACAGAGTAAGGATTCACAGATGCATCTAGGAGTTATCGTATGAACACGAAACAGGCGATGAACACTAGAAGAACATGAAACCCTAGAGCAGATCTGTGTTGAAAAGAACAGAAGACTTACTGGAGATGAGAAAGACACGGAAGGTTGCGGCGGTGCTCTGGTGCGCCCAGGTTGATGCAGCAGCCAAGGTTGATGCAGAGGTTAACGGTGGCGGCGGAGCTCCGAAGCTGGGCGACGTGCGGAAGACGAAGCACAAGGGCACGGAGGGGAAAGAGAAATGACCCTTCGGTCCTATTTATAAGGCAAGGGACAGGAGTCAGGCGCGAAAATCAAGGGACCGTGGGTTTGGAAACGAAGATGTCGCCTTAATTGTCACAGACCTATTAAGGTCCTTTATAATAGGTGACGTCACGCCGGTTTACAACGACCAGAGAAGATGACATCATGGCGGTTCAACAAACTACAAGAAGATATTGAAGATGAAGATTTTTGCTAAAGGATTGACATGAACATGTTCAAATCAATCTGGGGCCTAATGTTGGGGATATCACTACTGGGCGTAAACCGGCCTATCTGGGCCGGGTTAACTTCGTCAGTAGTTAAGTATGTTAAAGCCCAAGAAGGCAGATGAGGGCTCCAGGCCCATAGTCGGTTCAAGGCATGTAGTCGTAAACCGGCGTTGGTATTTAACTTGTATTGTAAGTTAGGAATAAGTAGAGACCAAACCGGACACATCTATGAGCCGGTATTGGGACTCTGTGAACCAACGGGCGTCACCCGTGTATATAAGGGGACGACCCGGCGGCGGTTCAAGGACAACAGACAACAACTCGAGACATAGGCGAAGCTTGTTTGCTCACTGGTCATCGAAACCCCATCAATTCCATCACAACTAGACGTAGGCTTTTACCTTCATCGAAGGGGCCGAACTAGTATAATCTCTCTTGTGCCCCTGTGTCTGCTTTAACCCCTTCAAGCTAACCCGTGAAAAAGACAAATTTCGGCCGATTCAGTTGGAAGCGGGTCAAATTTGAACTGCAGCTGCCTCATAGTTTGCTATTTATTTTTCCCAAAAATCATTTCTAGGTACATAAGTATCTTTTTAATCAGAGAAACACCAACAAAATTCCAAGATCCAACCACTAGCTAGGAACGGTCATTCCCGCCGTTTTGACCGCATTTCGAAACGGACATAAAAAATTCAAAAAAAATCAAAAAATTGGGAAACCTTCGCATTGTGTCATCATATGTGGTCAAGTTCCTAGGAAAAATAACAAACTTGTAACACGGCAATTATTATAAAAAAGTGTTCTCAGAAACGAGCTATCATGTGTGGAGATCAATGGCTTTCAAGCCAAATGATCAATCTTATGGCCACATTCATGGCATAGTTTGTTCAAATGATCTCATATTGTGCACAAGAGTGCATATTGGAATTGCAAACAATGTTGTCTAAGGAAGTTTTCATTTTCGTTGGACGAAAAAACCATTTTCCATTTTTCGAGTGCCCGAAAGGAGGTTTTTTTGTGAAGGAACTACCAAATAATTGTTGCAAATTGGACCAAGTCATTTTTATAAAATACTAGGCCATATTTAATGCAAAATTGACAAAATGGTTGGGTGTAAAATTTTTTGATCCACCTCTCGTGAAAAAGACAAATTTCCGCCGATTCAGTCGGAAGCGGGTCAAATTTGAACTGCAGCTGCCTCATAGTTTGCTATTTATTTTTTCCAAAAATCATTTCTAGTTACATAAGGACCTATTTAATCATAAATACATGGTTTGGTGGCGATACGTCGAGGTTTGGGCGGCGGCCGAGGGCCCCAACTCTAGAGCGCGTAAACTCGCATGCCCACCGCATGGTCACCGCGCGACCGTGACGTTGAGATGTGTTCTACGCAGCCTAGGCATGTCTAGTGGTTTGGGCACTCCCCAGGTTGGTTCTAGGAAGAAAATTACAACATAAGATTCTCACGAGGAGACCGATCGATGCTCAAACATGAATTAGCAGCCAAGTGTTTGATTAGTGGTACGGGAAATGTACATGGCTAATGGGTGTGAGTTTTGGCTGAGGATGATCAGTTACTAAGAAGACCGTGTTCACAAATTTTCAGCTCAAAAGGAGGAGCCTAGGTGGTACTTGCTTTGCAAACTACCACACTGGACATAACTACGAATGTTGAAGCTCGGCTCAAAATAATGAATGTATTGAGCTAGAATTTGGTGGAGGATGGTTATTTGGGCATAGGAAAGCACTGTAGAAAATGGATACTATTTGGACATGCCAAAGTGGTACTTCCTTCACAAACTGTTGTTCTGAACAGAATAGGAAAATGAATATTTTTGAATTATTTTTGAACTAGGAAAGGAAGGTTTTTACATATTTGACGAAGATATGACCCAAAGAATTTATGAGATTTTTTTGGGAATTTTGGGAATGACAGAAATATAGGTTGCTTCACAACCTAGGGCAAAAACTACCACATGGACATGACACATAGGCAAAACTGATGAGATGGAGCCTAGTCATCGCAACCCACCACAATTTACAAGGATATGACCATATATATTTGTCGTTAACAACTAGAAATAAGGCAGAGGACTAGCATTGTTTGCTTTATGACCATTTCGTGTAAGGAAATTATGACCTTTCTGACCAAAATGGTCGCAATGGTTTAGGGTTTGGAGCCCCCCAGACAGCTTTTGACCAATTGGTCTAAAATGGTCATAAATTTATGAGCAATTCTTCGAGGGTCACTGACAGAAGGTCATAAGTTGACATATTTCTTGTAGTGTAACGAAGCTCTCCCCCGACACTCAGCTGGATCTAGAGTTCGTGGGACGTCACCGAGCTGAACATGTGCAGATCGCGGAGGTGTCGTATCTTCGGTACTAGGATCGGTCGGATCGTGAAGACATACGACTACATCAACCGCATTGTCATAACGCTTCCACTTACGGTCTACAAGGGTACGTGGACAACACTCTCCCCTCTCGTTGTTATGCATCACCTAGATGGATCTTGTGTGCGTAGGAAAATATTTTGAGATTACTGCGTTCCCCAACAGCCACGCGTGAGGAGATCATTGCTTTTGGAGGGATCCCGAATCTGGTCGCTGAAGGCCGACGGATGAGTTGTTGCCTCCAGGATCAGCCGGATGTTGATGCTATGCAGCTACAGTGTGCTATGCGAGCGGCCAAGCTTCGTGACATTGAGGTCACTACTGGTATGTCGGTTAATACGTCCAATTCTATTCTGCATTTTTCCAATGATGAGATTGTTCATAATGCAAACCAGTTAGGAGTTTCACTTGGTAGTAATGGCAGTGAAATCTCTAGATCAGTTAATGATATCCTTGATCTTGAAGCAGAGTGCGCTATAGAAATGATTCGTAACTTAGCAGTCGTTAATCCCATGAGCGACTCCGACATAGATGCATTGGGAGTCAGGGTTCTGGACAGTTTGTATGCGGATCTTGCCCCTTCACTTCCTGAGATAGAGGAGGATGAAGGATATAGTTCCCCTAGGGATTCTACCCATGTAGGTGTTCCGGAGGTTAGGTCCACGGAGCCCGGTTGTGAAGACCAGCTGGAGGATCAAAATAAGCCTAAGCCTAAGCGGAAGTGGAAACGAAAGACTTATCCAGCTTCGGCTGTGCGAAGAAGTGCTAGGATCCGTACCTCTAAAAAATTTCATGATGAAATATGAGAGGAATTTTTTGGAATAGCACAGGTCTTAAAGACTTGGCTAAAAGAAGGTTTCTAGCGGATGCATCTATCGAACACTAGTTGGATTTTATCGCCCTCTCCGAAATTGGAAGGGACAATTTCACTCCCCGGTTCCTTAGCACTTTATCGGGAGGAGTCGATTTCGACTCACATTGCCTACCTCCAAGAGGAAGGTCTGGTGCGACCTTACTTGGGGTTAAGTGCGATTCGTTGGAAGTTCGGAGTGTGCTCATGGGAGATTTTGCGGTGAAGTTTCGGGTCAGATCAAAGGCCGATGGGTTTAATTGGGCATTAGTGGCGGTGTATGGTGTCGCGCAGCCAGAACTCAAACCTGATTTTTTGGCTGATCTTCTCCGTATCTGTAGATTTTTTGGCGATTTTAACATTATTCAAAGGAGGGAAAAAACAATAATGATAATTTTGACGGCATATGGTCATTTATGTTTAATACCATAATCGAAAGCTTGTATCTCAAAGAGATAGAGCTTTCTGGTAGAAAATTCACTTGGGCTAATTCTTTGCCAAACCGGACATTTGATAAGCTGGATCATGTCCTCGCTAGCGTCGAATGGGAGCAGAAATTTCCCCTGGTAATAGTCCAAGCGCTATCGCGCTCGATCTCGGACCACACCCCGTTGCTCGTTAACTCTGGCGAGGCAACCCATGTGGGGAACAAAAACACTTTTTTGTTCGAATTAGCATGGTTCGAACGAGAAGGGTTCCTGGATTTGATACCAAGGGAATGGGTTAAAGATGCAGGAGGGAGGTCCCTATTGAAAGATGGCAGAATAAGATAAGGCATCTGATAACCCACAAGTATAGGGGATCGCAACAATTTTCGAGGGTATAGTATTCAACCCAAATTTATTGATTCGACACAAGGGGATCCAAAGAATATTCTCAAGTATTAGTAGTTGAGTTGTCAATTCAACCACACCTGGAAACTTAATATCTGTAGCAAAGTATTCAGTAGCAAAGTAATATGATAGTGGTGGTAACGGTAGAAAAAGGTAATGATAGCAAAAGTAATGTTTTTGGTATTTTGTAGTGATGATAACAATATCAACGGAAAAGTAAATAAGCAAAGAACAATATATGGAAAGCTCGTAGGCAATGGATCGGTGATAGAGAATTATGCCGGATGCGGTTCATCATGTAACAGTCATAACCTAGGGTGACACAGAACTAGCTCCAATTCATCAATGTAATGTAGGCATGTATTCCGAATATAGTCATACGTGCTTATGGAAAAGAACTTGCATGACATCTTTTGTCCTACCCTCCCGTGGCAGCGGGGTCCTAGCAGAAACTAAGGGATATTAAGGCCTCCTTTTAATAGAGTACCGGACCAAAGCATTAACACATAGTGAATACATGAACTCCTCAAACTACGGTCATCACCGGGAGTGGTCCCGATTATTGTCACTTCAGGGTTGCCGGATCGTAACACATAGTAGGTGACTATAGACTTGCAAGATAGGATCAAGAACTCTCATATATTGATGAAAACATAATAGGTTTAGATCTGAAATCATGGCACTCGGGCCCTAGTGACAAGCATTAAGCATAGCAAAGTCATAGCAACATCAATCTCAGAACATAGTGGATACTAGAGGTCAAACCCTAACAAAACTAACTCGATTACATGATAAATCTCATCCAACCCATCACCGTCCAGCAAGCCTACGATGGAATTACTCACGCACGTCGGTGAGCATCTTGAAATTGGTGATGGAGGAAGGTTGATGATGACGATGGCGACGGATTCCCCTCTCCGGAGCCCCGAACGGACTGCAGATCAGCCCTCCCGAGAGGTTTTAGGGCTTGGCGGTGGCTCCGTATCATAAAATGCGATGAATCCTTCTCTAAGATTTTTTTTCTCCCCGAAAGCAAATATATAGAGTTGGAGTTGAGGTCGGAGGAGCTCCAGGGGGTCCACGACGTAGGGGGCGCGCCCAGGGGGGCAGGCGCGCCCCCCACCCTCGTGGCTAGGGTGTGGGCCCCCCTGGTCTTGATCTTTTGCCAGTATTTTTTATTATTTCCAAAAATAAGCTCCGTGGAGTTTCAGGTCATTCCGAGAACTTTTTTTTCTGCACATAAATAACACCATGGCAATTCTGCTGAAAACAGCATCAGTACGGGTTAGTTACATTCAAATCATGCAAGTTAGAGTCCAAAACAAGGGAAAAGGTGTTTGGAAAAGTAGATACGACGGAGACGTATAAACTCCCCCAAGCTTAAACCTTTGCTTGCCTCAAGCAATTCAGTTGACAAACTGAAAGTGATAAAGAAAAACTTTTACAAACTCTGTTTGCTCTTGTTGTAAATATGTAAATCCAGCATTCAAGTTTTCAGTAAAGATTGTGAACTAACCATATTCACAATAACGCTTAGGTCTCATGTTTACTCATATCAATGGCATAATCAACTAGCGAGCAATAATAATAAATCTCGGATGACAACACTTTATCAAAACAATCATAATAGGATATAACAAGATGGTATCTCGCTAGCCCTTTCTGAGACCGCAAAACATAAATGCAGAGCACCTTTAAAGATCAAGGACTGACTAGACATTGTAATTCATGGTAAAAGAGATCCAGTCAAGTCATACTCAATGTAAACTAATAGTAATGAATGCAAATGACAGCGGTGCTCTCCAACTGGTGATTTTTAATAAGAGGATGATGACTCAACATAATAGTAAATAGATAGGCCCTTCATAGAGGGAAGCAGGGATTTGTAGAGGTGCCAGAGCTCGATTTTGAAATAGAGGTGAATAATATTTTAAGCGGTATGCTTTCATTGTCAACATAACAACCAAGAGATGGTGATATCTTCCATGCTACACACATTATAGGCGGTTCCCAAACAGAATGGTAAAGTTTATACTCCCCCTCCACCAACAAGCATCAATCCATGGCTTGCTCGAAACAACGAGTGCCTCCAACTAACAAGAGTCCTAGGGGAGTTTTGTTTGCAATTATTTTGATTTGATTTGCATAAAGCATGGGACTGGGCATCCCGGTGACCAGCCATTTTCTTGTGAGTGAGGAGCGGAGTCCACTCCTCTTGAGAATAACCCGCCTAACATGGAAGATACGGACAGCCCTAGTTGATACATGAGCTATTCGAGCATACAAAACAGGATATTTATTTGAAGTTTAAGAGTTTGGCACATACAAATTTACTTGGAACGGCAGGTAGATACCGTATATAGGTAGGTATGGTGGACTCATATGGAACAACTTCGGGGTTTATGGAGTTGGATGCACAAGCAATATTCCCGCTTAGTATAGGTGAAGGCTAGAAAAAGACTGGGAAGCGATCAGCTAGAGAGCGACAACAGTCATGAACATGCATTAAAATTAATCAACACCGAATGCAAGCATGAGTAGGATATAATCCACCATGAACATAAATATCGTGAAGGCTATGTTGATTTTGTTTCAACTACATGTGTGAACATGTGCCAAGTCAAGTCACTTAAATCATTCAGAGGAGGATACCACCCTATCATACCACATCACAACCATTTTAATAGCATGTTGGCACGCAAGGTAAACCATTATAAGCTCCTGGCTAATCAAGCATGGCACAAGAAACTATGATCTCTAGTTGTCATTGCAAACATGTTTATTCATAATAGGCTGAATCAGGAACGATGAACTAATCATATTTAAAAAAACAAGAGAGGTCGAGTTCATACCAGCTTTTCTCATCTCAGTCAGTCCATCATATATCGTCATAATTGCCTTTCACTTGCACGACCGAATGATGTGAATAATAATAGTGCACGTGCATTGGACTAAGCTGGAATCTGCAAGCATTCAATAAACAGGAGAAGACGAGGCAATATGGGCTCTTTTGTCAGATCAACAATAATGCATGTAAGAGTCACTTCAACAATTTAATCATGATCTTCTCCTATCGACCCCCAAAGAAAAGAAAAGAAATAAAACTATATACACGGGGAAGCTCCCAACAAGCAAAAAGAAGAACAGGAAAATCTTTTTGGCTTTTCTTTTTAATTACTGCTACAAGCATGGAAATTAAAACTAGCTAAAAGCTACAACTGATTTGTTTTTTTGTTTTTTCTTAAGGTTTATTAAACACACAAGAAGAAAGCATAAAAAGGAAAATAAACTAGCATGGATGATACAATGAAAAAGTGTGAGCACCGACATCTAGCAATGAGTGTGTGAACATGAATGTAATGTCGGTGAGAAATACGTACTCCCCCAAGCTTAGGCTTTTGGCCTAGGTTGGTCTATGGCCACGGTTGGTCTGGCAGATATCCATAGTTGTAGCTGGGGTCATACTGAGATGCAGTGGCTATAGCCTCCTGAGCTGCAACGTGGCGACGAGCGGCCTCCGCCCTCCTCTCGTACTCATCTGCCTCCTCTCTGGTAATAACATATCTTCCTTTTACCTAATAATCAAAGAAGGCAGGAGCAGGGAGAGTAATACGGACAGCACGGCATCTGTCAAAGATTAAGCGATACTGGAGAGGTGATTCATTCCTCACAACAAACTGGTGGTGAACGATAGCATTAAAGTCTAGGTAAGCAGGAGGCAATTCAATATCATCATTACGTATGGTTACACCAAGAAAATCAGCTAAGCGGGTTGCATAAATTCCACCAAAGAAATCTCCATTAAATCTATTATTATGCAACCTACGTGCAACAATGGCTCCCAAATTATAAGATTTGTCTCCTAACACAGCACTCCTAAGAATACTGAGGTCAGGAACACACATATGACATGCTTCATCTTTACCATTTATGCACCTACCTATGAAGAGAGCAAAATAATGTATAGCAGGAAAATGAATGCTCCCTATGGTAGCTTGTGCTATGTCTCTAGATTCCCCCACAGTTATACTAGCAAGAAAATTTCTAAATTCAGACTTGCGGGGTTCACTAGCACTACCCCATTGTGGAAGTTTGCAAGCAGTGGTAAAATCCTCTAAGTCCATAGTATAAGATTTTTCATAAAGATCAAACAGGACAGTTGGAGAATTACGTGAAGATGAAAATTCAAACCTCCTCACAAAGGGACTAGTGAGATAGTGGTACTGGCGGCACTTTTCTTCCTCGGAGCTCACAAGATCAGCGTTACGCAAATATGCATTAAATTCTTCCTTAATTCTCGCTCGATCCATAAAGTTTTCCGAAGGCCATTCACAAGGACGCACTGGAGTGTCTCTTGGTGGCTCTTCATCAGCATCACGCATTGCAAGCGTGGGTCCTTGCTTCCTTGAAGAACCACCTTGGTACATAATTTCTGAAATTTTTAGTAACTTCAAAATAAGAGTGAACCAAACTCAACAATATTGATAGCAACTACTCCTACAAGTGCCTAGGGCCTATATCATGCATTAGAACTACTTGGGACCATATAAATTTGACATGCAAGCTCAAGAACAGGGTCACCTAGGCAGCACTAATTTGCAATGAATAAAGCACTAGAACAAAAACTAATTGGACCAATGGAGGAGTCACATACCAAGGAACAATCCCCCAAGCAGTTTTGTGAGAGGTGCTTTGAGCAAGGAGATCGAAAATAGCAGCAAAATGAGCTTGGACTCGGGTTTGAACTGGATAATCGTGTTTGTTGGAGGAAGGAGTGTGTGGGTGCAGGAATAACTGGAGGAGGGCCACCGTGGGCCCACAAGGCAGGGGGCACCCAGGGGAGTAGGGCACGCCCTCCACCCTCGTGGCCAGGTGGATGCCCCCCGTGCTGTGTTCCCAGTGCCAAATATTCTCAAATATTCCAGAAAAAAATCATATTTAAATTTCAGGGCATTTGGAGAACTTTTATTTTCGGGGTATTTTTATATTACACGGATAAATCAGATAACAGACGGAAAATACTTATTTTTTTGGTTTAATATAAATAACAAAAATTAAAAGGAGGGTACAGAGAGTTGTGCCCTCTAGTTTCATCCATCTCATGCTCATGAAAAGGAATCCACTAACAAGGTTGATCAAGTCTTGTTAACGAACTTATTCCGAATAACATGGAACCGGAGAAATTTCGAATAACACTATGTTACCTCAACGGGGATATGCACATCTCCAATAATAAGAATATCATATTTCTTCTTGACAGTAGGAAGAGGAAATTCAAAACCTCCAAATATAATCGATGGAATTTTTCCAATAGAGTTGATACTATGAACTTGAGGTTGTTTCCTCGGAAAGTGTACCGTATGCTCATTACCATTGACATGAAAAGTGACATTGCCTTTGTTGCAATCAATAACAGCTCCTGCAGTATTCAAAAAGGGTCTTCCAAGAATAATAGACATACTATCGTCCTCGGGAATATCAAGAATAACAAAGTCCGTTAAAATAGTAACATTTGCAACTACAACAGGCACATCCTCACAAATACCGACAGGTATGGCAGTTGATTTACCAGCCATTTGCAAAGATATTTCAGTAGGTGTCAACTTATTCAAATCAAGTCTACGATATAAAGAGAGAGCCATAACACTAACACCGGCTCCAAGATCACATAAAGCAGTTTTAACATAGTTTCTTTTAATGGAGCATGGTATAGTGGGTACTCCTAGATCTCCAAGTTTCTTGGGTATTCCACCTTTAAAAGTATAATTAGCAAGCATAGTGGAAATTTTAGCTTCCAGTATCTTTCTTTTATTTGTAACAATATCTTTAATGTACTTAGCATAAGGATTCATTTTAAGCATATCCATTAATCGCATACGCAAAAAGATAGGTCTAATCATTTCAGCAAAGCGCTCAAAATCCTCATCATCCTTTTTATTGGATGGTTTGGGAGGAAAAGGCATGGGTTTTTGAACCCAAGGCTCTCTTTCCTTACTGTGTTTCCTAGCAACAAAGTCTTTCTTATCATAACGTTGATTCTTTGATTGTGGGTTATTGTCGGTGTCAAAACCGGCGGATCTCGGGTAGGGGGTCCCGAACTGTGCGTCTAAGGCGGATGGTAACAGGAGGCGGGGGACATGATGTTTACCCAGGTTCGGGCCCTCTCGATGGAGGTAATACCCTACGCCCTGCTTGATTGATCTTGATGATATGAGCATTACAAGAGTTGATCTACCACGAGATTGTAGAGGCTAAACCCTAGAAGCTAGCCTATGGTATGATTGTCTGTTGTCCTACGGACTAAACCCTCTAGTTTATATAGACACTGGAGGGGGCTAGGGTTACACAAAGTCGGTTACAAGGGAGGAGATCTACATATCCGTATTGCCAAGCTTGCCTTCCACGCCAAGGAGAGTCCCATCCGGACACGGGACGAAGTCTTCAATCTTGTATCTTCATAGTCCAACAGTCCGGCCAAAGGATATAGTCCAGCTGTCCAGAGACCCCTTAATCCAGGACTCCCTCAGTAGCCCATGAACCAGGCTTCAATGACGATGAGTCCAGCACGCAGATTTGTCTTCGGCATTGCAAGGCGGGTTCCTCCTACGAATACTCCATAGAAGATTTTGAACACAAGGACAGTGTCCGGCTCTGCAAAACAAGTTCCACATACCACCGTAGAGAGAATGATATTTCCATAAATCTAATCTGCTGACATGTTTAGCAACATGACATCATGCCATGGCCCGGTCATTATTCGAATCATTTTTCTCAACCAGCTCTGCACATATCGCGAGGCGGTTTTCTTGACACGTCTTGTCGAAGCAGAGATCGTGTCCCCTTATCACGGGATTCTCATCAATATGGGTATGGGTAACCTAACCGTGCCGTCAATTACGACGTTCGGGGAATAAGCGATTTTACCAGGTAGGTGGGGAGGCGCATCGCCGCTTCTGCCTTATAAAGGGACAAAGATTCACCCTTTTTACCCACGCCTTCTTCCTCCTTGCTTATCCATTCTCGCACACTCGAGCTCCAGCACCCAAGTTCATGTCCTTCTCCTCAAACCACTCCAAGTATGTCCGGAGCGGGAGGCAAGTGGATGGTCTCCTCTGTTACAGAGGAGAACATCACAAAGCTACGGGAAGCCGGATATCTGGCCGCGGACATCGCGCACCGGCTGCCAGATGCGGGGCAGATCATCCCTACGCCCAAACCCCATGAGAGGGTAGTTTTCCTCACCCATTTTGTCCGCGGACTGGGATTTCCCCTTCACCCGTTTGTCCACGGGCTCATGTTCTACTATGGGCTGGATTTTCATGATCTGGCACCCAATTTCATCCTCAACATCTCGGCGTTTATCATCGTGTGCGAGGCCTTCCTTCGCATCAGGCCCCACTTCGGCCTGTGGCTGAAGACCTTCAATTTAAACCGAAGGTGGTGGTCGGCCAGCAAGCAGAGTGCGCAGGCGCCATGGTGGGCAAAATGCCTAACGTCACCTGGATCAAAGGCTCCTATGTGGAGAACATAAAGGGGTGGCAATCAGGGTGGTTCTACATCATCGAGCCGCGCGACACCAACTGGGTGGTGGCCCCGAATTTCGATCCGGAATCCCCACGCGGCTCACTTCCTAGAAAGAAAAGGGCCTGTCCTGGGGTTCCCCGGTAGAGCTGACCGGACTCCAGACCTGCATCAGGAACATGATGAGCAAGAAAATCAAGCTCGTCAACGTGGTCCAGCTCATGCTCTTCCACCGGATCCTCCCGTGTCAACGACGGGCATTCAATTTGTGGGAGTTCGACCCGGCCAAGCATGATACGTCCATTTTGCATCATGCTTTTATATCGATATTTATTGCATTATGAGTTGTTATTACACATTATGTCACAATACTTATGCCTATTCTCTCTTATTTTACAAGGTTTACATGAAGAGGGAGAATGCCGGCAGCTGGGATTATGGGCTGGAAAAGGAGCAAATATTAGAGACCTATTCTGCACAGCTCCAAAAGTCCTGAAACTTCGCGGAAGACATTTTCAGAATATATAAAAAATACTCAGTGGAAGAGATTCGCCAGGGGGCCACACCCTGCCCACGAGGGTGGGGGCGCGCCCTACCCCCCTGGGCGCGCCCCCTACCTCGTGGGCCCCCTGGTGGCCCTCCGATGGCCATCTTCTTCTATATGAAGTCTTTCGATGGGAAAAAATAAGAAGACATCTTCTCGGACGAAACTCCGCCACCACGAGGCGGAACCTTGCCGAAACCAATCTAGGGCTCTGGCGGAGCTGTTCTGCCGGGGAAACTTCCCTCCCGGAGGGGGAAATCATCGCCATCGTCATCACCAATGCTCCTATCATCGGGAGAGGGAAATCTCCATCAACATCTTCATCAGCACCATCTCCTCTCAAAACCCTGTTCATCTCTTGTATCCAATCCTTGTCTCCAAGTCCGGGATTGGTGCTAGTAGGTTGCTAGTAGTGTTAATTACTCCTTGTAGTTGATGCTAGTTGGTTTATTTGTTGGAAGATCATATGTTCAGATCCTATATGCATATTAATACCCCTCTAATTATGAACATGAATATGCTTTGTGAGTAGTTGCGTTTGTTCCTGAGGACATGGGAGAAGTCTTGCTATTAGTAGTCATGTGAATTTGGTATTCGTTCGATATTTTTATGAGATGTATGTTGTCTCTCCTCTAGTGGTGTTATGTGAACGTCGACTACATGACACTTCACCATTATTTGGGCCTAGAGGAAGGCATTGGGAAGTAATAAGTAGATGATGGGTTGCTAGAGTGACAGAAGCTTAAATCCTAGTTTATGCGTTGCTTCGTAAGGGGCTGATTTGGATCCATCTGTTTCATGCTATGGTTAGGTTTACCTTAATACTTTTGTTGTAGTTGCGGATGCTTGCAATAGAGGTTAATCATAAGTGGGATGCTTGTCCAAGTAAGGGCAGCACCCAAGCACCGGTCCACCCACATACCAAATTATCAAAGTACCGAACGTGAATCATATGAGCGTGATGAAAACTAGCTTGATGATATTCCCATGTGTCCTCGGGAGCGCTTTTCTCTATATAAGAATTTGTCCAGGCTTGTCCTTTGCTACAAAAAGGATTGGGCCACCTTGCTGCACCTTATTTACTTTTGTTACTTGTTGCTTGTTACAAATTATCCTATCACAAAACTATCTGTTACCACTTGTTTCAGTACTTGCAGAGAATACCTTGCTGGAAACCGCTTATCATTTCCTTCTGCTCCTCGTTGGGTTTGACACTCTTACTTATCGAAAGGACTACGATAGATCCCCTATACTTGTGGGTCATCAAAGCACTAGACGCTACGAGAGCTCTTTGACACGACGCAAAAGGACGTCTAGAAGGTGATGTTCAAGGGCGCCGAGGTACCTCCTCCCCTTACCGAGGATCGCGGACTCAGCGCAAAACGCCATGCCAATCCGGTAAGTTTTTATATCCCACAGGATATTTTATTTGCCCCAGTTTAATCTTGTGCGGGATCTAAGCTTCCATGCCATTAACAGGACTGGGTAGAGACAGCGGAGCAGCTCAATTGCCCAGCCCCCCTTCCTGAAGATCCTGCAGATGCTCTCCTAACGGAGATGCTGGTTCCGGTGCCTTACGAGGTGCTGGTGAAGAAGGCCCAGAAGAAGGCCACGGGGACCCGAAAGGGTCTCCGGCGCAAGGTTATATCGGACTCATCATCCGATAACTCCGAAGCGCACTCCTCCCATGAAAACGAGGAGGAGGAAGAGAAAAGTTCCCCCCCTCCCAACCGGGGGAGATAAGAAAAGGAAAGTCGCCCCAACCGGGGAGGCCGAAGGGTCCAAGAAGGGAAGGACCCTCCTTCCGGACTGCTCCACGACGGCCGCCTACAGCGACGATGAGTGGTTACCCAGGGACAAGCCCCTGGTGAAGTCGTAAGTATCTGGATACCATAGTAATTCATGGTATGTTTTATTGCACTGCTTCTCCTTACGCCGAATATGATTATGCAGTCCGTTCCGAGCCCGTCTCGACGTATCTTCGTCGGACGTTGGACTCGTCGGATATGAATAGCGATTCACTTCCGACCGCCTCCACCCCTTGCCCTACGGACAACGTCGAGGTGTTGTCTCAAAAGGCACCGAGCCGAGGGGAGGTAGTCCTGGGGGCGCCTTGAGGCGACCTTCCCGACCCTGGGCACAAAGGGAGCAAGACTCCCACGGGCTCCAAGTTCGGCCCCCAGCCGAACACTGCGCCGGAACCTTTGATGGTTCCGGCCTCTGGCAGGCGATCCCCCGTTAAGGGGGGCAAGCCGCCCGTGTCGGTGTCCTCTGTCCATCCAAAGGCATCGGACAACTTGCTGGAAGCCCTTCGCGGCGCTTCCATCGACGAAGAGCACCACACTATCATGAGTGCGGTGATCGAGAAAGTTCAGTCTGCCAAAAACGGACTGACCGAAGCTTGTGCCAACCTCCTAACAGGCTTTGAGGTAAGCAATCAAAATATAAGAAAATATTACCACATAGACAGTAGCCCCTGATGCTCTATTCGGCGTTCGAGAAGAAAGGCTGAATAGAGGATCAAATGATGACTCAGGAGTCTAATCAGAATATGTCTATGTGTATGTGCAGGCTTCACTACTGGCCGCTGCCGCGCGTACTACAGAGGTCTCTGCACTGAAGCAGGAGCTGGAGCGGTCCGAGAACGACCTCGGCCTTACCAAGAGGCAGCTCAAGGAGAGAAAAGGTAAGCAATACCTTGCCTACGCTTTAAAAAGGAGTTCGGTTGTAAAGTAATAGGATCATCATGAATTCGCCAGGGGCCACAACGAGGTGGCGACCCAGAAGAAGGCGTTGTCTGAGGCCGAAAACAAAGAGGCCAAGGATCTCCTTGAGCGGGAAAAGCAAGAAGCCTGAGTAGGCGAGGTGCAGCTAGAGCTCGAGGCTCTCACCAAGAAACACGAGTCCTTGGAGCTTGACTCTAAGACGCGAGAGTCCGAGCTTGCGAAGGCGCTTGAAAGCGCCCGGAGCGCCAAAGCTGAAGCCCACAAGGCCCTCCAGGAGATTGATGCGGTGAAGAAGATAGCAGCGGGTAAGGCATTCATTATGCAAAGCAAGCATGTGAAGGAAACTTTGCTTTTACTTACCCGAGTTCGGAGCTCTCCAGGAGCGTTCACAGATCTTCCACACAGTGTACTGGATGCCGCGGAGTTTTACCGAGCTGAGGAGGGGAGCTCGACGGAAAAGTTGTTCTGGTCTCAGTATACTGGGACCGAACACCCAATGCCCTTGAGCGACCAGCTGAAGCAATTGGTCGAGCTGCACAAGGTGGCCGAACAGGCCATGAAGGGTCTTATAGTCCGGATGTGGCCTGGCGAGCCCCTGCCCGGCAGCTACTTCGGTCTGGTGAGGCGGCTTGTGGATGCCTGCCCACGGCTTGAAGTCATAAAGCGGTCCATCTGCATCGAGGGTGCGCGCAGGGCGTTTGCCCGGGCAAAGGTGCACTGGGCGAAGCTGGACGCCGTGAAGCTGGTGAAGGAGGGGTCGCCGGAGGGCAAGGAGCATCGGTGCCCCGAAATGTATTATGAAAGTGTCCTGAAGGGTTCCCGCCTTGTGGTGGATGAATGTGCCAGGGATGTAATTTTTGAATGAACATGCTTATGTGATCCTGTTTATTTGAAATGAGTTCATTTGCGCTATGCAACGCTTTTTGAATTTAAAATATTACCTTCTGTGCGACCATTTATAAAATCTGAGAGTTGGCCAGTCGTCGGCTTCTGCCCCCATGTAACTAGTACTGGGGTGTTCGGGATAAACCTGAGCACTCTTTATCCCAATTTTGGGTCCTTCGAGGGAGGTGTTCAGCACAACGAACCAGGTAATCAGACTATAAGGCTTTATCACTCTCACTTAGCCATAGAAGTCTACAATTTTAAATTTTGGCCAAGCCCCTAGTATTCGGAAGGCCGAATTTGGGGCGCTATATACGCCTAAGTCGGGCAAGGCCGACTCCTCGCCCGAAGCGGAAAAAGTCTTTAAGGACTTGAGACCTCTCGAACAGGGACCAGCTCTCGCCTTATCATGACAGTCAGTTTTAGCTTTCTCTACTGAGGTGCTTGCCCAGATGAACCGGGGCACAATCACAGTAGTTCTCCCAGTGCTACCTTAGCCAATATAGCGGAACGTAAGGTACCAAAGCATGGGAGCCGGGCAAACCCAACTATTGACCCAAGACATGATTCGGAGCTGATGCATATAATGCTATAAGTTCGGGGTGCTGCACTATCGAAAGTGTTCAGATTTTCACGCTGTATTATGGGGTAAACGAAAGCCCCTGGCATACTAACCGTACCAGAATGTACGGGTGCAAGTTGTCGTAAATGAGCATATAAGTAAAAAGGGGATGGATAATGCAATAATAGACTAATGCTATGCATTGTTATTTAAATAATACGTCGAAGCGTACTGATACAAGTAGTGCAATAAGCAAAAAATAGGACTATTTGACATGTCCTATCTAAGGGCAAGCTGCGTATGGGTAGTAAAAAGTGGGTATATCGATTGTTATTAGAGACCACCTGGGGGCTCCCTTGTACGTCTTAGCTTCTTGCCTCCTTGGTTGTTCCTTCCTATAATGTGTCCGGCAATCATACTGCCGGAAAGGGTTTCCAGAGAGTAAGGTCATGAAAGAGAAAAAATGATAAAGGTATACAGCCCCTAGGGCGGTTAAGCCGCATTGCGGGACGTGCCCTGATCGTGCCCCCGCCTATGCCCATGGTATTTTCAGTGCGTAATTATGTACGCGCGGCACGGATTTCATTGCTTGACTGGGACAGGGACGGGGCCAAATTTCTAGGCGATCTCTGAACGTGCCAGGCGATCATGTTGCAGGTTACTCCGGACTCGCTTGACGGTGTCCGGGGGTTGAATCGCCGAATTGGCGGTTTGCCTTAAAAGGCTGCTTTGTGCTTCTGCTGCGAGGGTCGTAGTGTGCTCTTCCGTGCGGAGCGAGCGGATTGTGTTTCCATTGACTGTTATGACCCCCTAGGTCCTGGCATCTTGAGCTTGAGGTATGCGTAATGCGGTACCGCATTGAATTTTGCAAATGCGGTTCGCCCGAGCAGTGTGATAGCCACTGCGGAACGGGACGATATCGAAGATTAACTCCTCGCTTCGGAAGTTGTTCGGAGATCCGAAGACCACTTCCAGTGTGATTGAGCCCGTGCAATGGGCCTCTACACCTAGGATGACGCCCTTAAAGGTGGTTTTGGTGGGTTTGATCCTCGAGGGATCTATACCCATTTTGCGCACTGTATCCTGATAGAGCAGGTTCAGGCTGATGCCGCCGTCCATAAGGACTCGAGTGACGTGAAATCCATCGATGATGGGGTCTAGGACCAATGCGGCGGATCCGCCATGAAGAAAACTAGTGGGGTGGTCCCTGCGATCGAAGGTGATCGGACAAGAGGACCATGGGTTGAACTTTGGGGCGACGGGCTCTAAGGGAGTCCTGGATTAGGGGGTGTCCGGATGGCCGGACTATACCTTCAGCCGGACTCCTGGACTATGAAGATACAAGATTGAAGACTTTATCCCGTGTCCGGAAGGGACTTTCCTTGGCGTGGAAGGCAAGCTTGGCGATAGGGATATGCAGATCTCCTACCATTATAACCGACTTTGTGTAACCCTAACCCTCTCTGGTGTCTATATAAAACGGAGGGTTTTAGTCCGTAGGACAACATACAGAACAACAATCATACCATAGGCTAGCTTCTAGGGTTTAGCCTCTCTGATCTCATGGTAGATCTACTCTTGTACTACCCATATCATCAATATTAATCAAGCAGGACGTAGGGTTTTACCTCCATCGAGAGGGCCCGAACATGGGTAAAAACTTCGTGTCCCTTGCCTCCTGTTACCATCCGGCCTAGACACACAGTTCGGGACCCCCTACCCGAGATCCGCCGGTTTTGACACCGACATTGGTGCTTTCATTAAGAGTTCCTCTATGTCGTCGCCGTCAGGCTCGATGGCTCCTACGATCATCAATAGCGATGCAGTCCAGGGTGAGACCTTCCTCCCCGGACAGATCTTCGTCTTCGGCGGCTTCGCACTGCGGGCCAATTCACTTGGCCATCTAGAGCAGATCGAAAGCTATGCCCCTGGCCGTCAGGTCAGATTTGGAAGCTTAAACTACACGGCTGACATCCGCGGGGACTTGATCTTCGACGGATTCGAGCCACTGCCGAGCGCGCCGCACTGTCACGACGAGCATGATCTAGCTCTGCCGCCGAACAGTGCCCTGGACGCCGCACCCGCATCGACTTCAACCCTTAATTCGGAGCCAACTGTGCCGATCGAGGATGGGTGGTTGGACGCCGCTTTGGGGGCTGCGATCCCAACGGCGATCGAGCCGAACATCAGCCCTGCACTCTGCGAGACTCGTGACTCCAAGGAGCCAGACTCCTCTCCGGACTCCGAACCCTCCGCGCCCCTGCCGATCGAATCCGATTGGGCGCCGATCATGGAGTTTACTGCCGCGGACATCTTCCAGCACTCGCCTTTCGGCGATATTCTGAAGACACTAAAGTCTCTCTCTTTATCAGGAGAGCCCTGGCCGGACTACGGTCAACAAGGTTGGGGTACGGACGATGAAGAAATTCAAAGCCCACCCACCACCCACTTTGTAGCCACTATCGACGATTTAACCGACATGCTCGACTTCGACTCCGAAGACATCGATGGTATGGACGCCGATGAAGGAGACGATGAAGAACCAGCTCCTATCGGGCCCTGGAAAGCCACCTCGTCATATGACATATACATGGTGGACACCCCAAAAGAAGGAGATGGCGATGGAACAGCGGAGGACGACCCCTCCAAGAAACAGCCTAAGCGCCGGCGTCAGCGGCGCCGCTCAAAATCCCGCCAAAACAAATACGGTGATTCAAGCACGGGAGATAATAATACTCCAGAGAGTGCCAAAGAAAACCCCCTCCAACAAGATTCAGCACAAGAGGATGGAGAAACCAGCCCTCATGAGAGAGCGGCAGACAGAGAGGTCAAGGACGATAATCATGTGCCTCCCTCCGAAGACGAGGCAAGCCTCGACGACGACGAATTCGTCGTGCCAGAGGATCCCATCGAGCAATAGCGTTTTCAACGCAGGCTTATGGCCACGGCAAGAAGCCTCAAGAAAAAACAGCAACAGCTTAGAGCTGATCAAGATTTGCTAGTCGACAGATGGATTGAAGTCCTTGCGGCCGAAGAGCATAAACTCAAACGCCCCTCCAAGGGCTACCCAAGGCGCAGGTTGTTACCCCTATTAGAGGAGGAAGCACTTGATACGGCTGACCGACCACCTCGTGGCCGCGACAGAGAGGCCTCTCGGCCCTCCACTCAAGCCGCACCCCGTACCAAGGCACGGGAAAATGCGCCAGACCTGCGAGATATGTTGGAGGACAAGGCAAGGCAAACAAGATCGATCTACAGATCGCGTGGGTGCCCCACGACTCGAAACAATAACCGTCACACCGGACATAAATCCGGTAGGGCCGAACACAGTAGACAAAGCTCATTGGAGCTACGTCGACATAGCCCAGTACAGAGGCGCCGCACACCCACTATGCTTCACAGACGAAGTAATGGATCATCAAATCCCCGAGGGTTTCAAACCCGTAAACATTGAATCATATGATGGCACAACAGATCCTGCGGTATGGATCGAGGATTATCTCCTTCATATCCACATGGCCCGCGGCGATGATTTCCACGCCATCAAATACCTCCCACTCAAGCTTAAAGGACCAGCTCGGCATTGGCTTAACAGCTTGCCAACAGGATCAATCAGTTGTTGCGAGGACCTGGAAGCCGCATTCCTCGACAATTTCCAGGGCACTTATGTGCGACCCCCAGACGCCGATGACCTAAGTCACGTAATTCAGCAGCCAGAGGAATCAGCCAGGCAATTCTGGACACGGTTCCTAACAAAGAAAAATCAAATAGTCGACTGTCCGGACGCTGAGGCCCTAGCAGCCTTCAAGCACAATATCCGTGACGAGTGGCTTGCCCGGCACCTTGGACAGGAAAAGCTGAAGTCTATGGCAGCACTCACGACACTCATGACCCGCTTTTGCGCGGGAGAATACAGCTGGCTTGCTCGTAGCAACAATATGAACAAAACCCCGGTAATTCGGATACCAGGGACAGTAGTGGCAGGTTGCGTCGCAACAAGCAGAAGCGCCGCATTAACGGCGACAATGCTGAGGATACGGCAGTTAATGCCGGATTCAGAGGCTCTAAATCCGGTTAGCAGAAAAAGCCATTCAAAAGGAATCCTAGGGGCCCGTCCAGTTTGGACCGAATACTCGACCGCCTGTGCCAGATACATGGCACCCCCGAAAAGCCGGCCAATCACACCAACAGGGATTGTTGGGTGTTCAAGCAGGCAGGCAAGTTAAATGCCGAAAACGAAGACAAGGGGCTGCATAGCGATGACGACGAAGAGCCCCGGCCACCGAACAACAGTGGACAGAAGGGTTTTCCCCCACAAGTGCGGGCGGTGAACATGATATACGCAACCCACGTCCCCAAGAGGGAGGGGAAGCGCGCGTTAAGGGACGTATACGTGGTAGAGCCAGTCGCCCCAAAGTTCAACCCATGGTCCTCCTGCCCGATCACCTTTGATCGAAGGGACCAGCCCACTAGCATCCGTCATGGAGGATTCGCCGCATTGGTTCTAGACCCAATTATTGACGGATTTCATCTCACTAGAGTCCTTATGGACGGCGGCAGCAGCCTGAACCTGCTTTACTAGGATATAGTGCGGAAAATGGGCATAGATCCCTCGAGGATTAAGCCCACCAAAACGACCTTTAAAGGCGTAATACCAGGTGTAGAGGCCAACTGTACAGGCTCAGTCACACTTGAAGTGGTCTTCGGATCTCCGGATAATTTCCGAAGCGAGGAGTTAATCTTCGACATAGTCCCATTCCGCAGTGGCTATCACGCACTGCTCGGGCGAACCGCATTCGCCAAGTTCAATGCAGTACTGCACTACGCATACCTTAAGCTCAAGATGCCAGGCCCTCGAGGAGTAATTACGGTCAATGAAAACACCGAACGCTCCCTCCGAATGGAGGAGCACACGGCGGCCCTTGCAGCGGAAGTACAAAGCAGCCTCTCCAGGCAGTTCTCCAGTCCGGCCACTAAACGACCGGACACCGTCAAGCGGGCCCGGAGTAACCTACAACAAGACCGCCTGGCATGATCCGAGCAGGCGTAGCAATGCGGCCCCAACCCCAGCCCTAGCAAAAAGGCGACGCCAGTGCTTCGCATACATAACTACGCTCTAGAAATACCATGGGTACAGGGGGAGGGGCACCATCATGGCACGCCCGAAGCACGGCTTAAACCGCACCAGGGGCTGCCGATTTTTTAATTTTCTCTTACTTTCAGGACTCCATTCTTTGGAAGGCCTGTTCGGCAGTTCAATTGCCGCACAAACGATGCAAGAACCAGGGAAGCAGACAAGCCACGCCGCATTACGGAACTCCCAGGTGGTCTCTATCACGAGCAGTATACCTGTTTCGCATACTATTCCGCAGCTTGCCCCTGGAACGGACATGTTAAATAGTCCAACCTTTTGCTTATCGCATTATTTGTATCGTTCGGCTTTGATCGCAACCCTCTTTAATAAACAATGCATAGCTTTTGTCTATTTTTGCATTACTCTTTTTTAATATATGTTCCTTAACGACATGTTGCACCCGTACACTTTGGTACGGCCAAAATACGCCAGGGGCTTCAGTACCCCTCAACATGGTGTGAGAAGTCCGAACACTTTAACAAGTGCGGCACCCCAAACTTATAGCATTATATGCATCGGCTCCGAATCATGTCTTGGGTCAATAGTTGGGTTTGCCCGGCTCCTATGTTTTGGTGCCTTACATTCCGCTATATCGGCTAAGGTAGCACTAGGAGAACCACTGCGATTGTGCCCCAGTTGAGCTGGGTCGAGCACCTCAGAGGAGAAATCTAAAACTGACTGTCATGATGAAGCGAGAGCTAGTCACTGTTCAAGAGGTTTTTCGAGTCCCTAAAGACTTATGCCGCTTAGAGCGAGGAGTCGGCTCTGTCCGGCCAAGGCGTGGATAGCGCCCCGAACTCGTTCTTCCGAATACCAGGGGCTTCGCCGAAATTTAAAATTATAGAATTCTATGGCTAAGTGAGAGTGTTCACGCATTATAGTCCGATTGCCTTGTTCGTTGGGCTGAGCGCCTCCCTTGAAGGACCCAAACATGGGAAAAAGAGCGCTCAGGTTTATCCCCAAACACCCCAGCACTAGCGGCACGGGGGCAGAAGCCGACGACTTGCCATCTCTCAGAATTGATAAAAAGCCGCACAGAAGGTAATATTTTAAATTCCAACAGCATTGCTTAGCGCATATGAACAAGTTTTCAGCGCACAGGACAAAATGAGCGAGTTTTACACAAAAAATACATCCTTGGAACATTCATCTGCCACAAGGCAGGCACCCTTCAGAACATCCTTATAGTAATTCTCGGGCTTGCGATGCTCTTTCCCCGGCGGTGGCCCGTCCTTCACAAGCTTGCATGCCTGCAGGTCGACTCTAGAGGATCCCCGGGTACCGAGCTCGAATTCGCCCTATAGTGAGTCGTATTACAATTCACTGGCCGTCGTTTTACAACGTCGTGACTGGGAAAACCCTCACCAGCCGCCGCACCAGCCCGAAATAGCTCCCAGGCAGAGCCTCTCCAGGCCACAGCCGAACTATGAGGCCCTTCATGGCTTGTTCGACCGCCTTGTGGAGCTCGACCAGTTGCTTCAGCTGGTCACTCAGGGGCACGGGGTGTCCGGCCTCAACGTACTGAGACCAGAACACCTTCTCTGTCGAGCTGCCCTCCTCGGCTCGATAGAATGCGGCGGCATCGGACACACTCCGGGGAAGATCTGCAAACGCTCCTGGAGAGCTCCGGATTCGGGTAAGTAACAAATAACTCATGTTTATGTGTTTGCTTTGCATAAAGAATGCCTTACCCGCCGCTATCTTCTTCACCTCATCCAACTCCTGGAGGGTCTTCTGGGATTCTGCCTTGGCAGACTTGGCATTTTCAATAGCCGCCGCGAGCTCGGACACTCGCGTCTTGGAGTCAAGCTCCAAACTCTCATGTTTTTTCATGAGAACCTGGAGCTCTTGCCGCACCTTGCCAACTTAGGCCTCATACTTCTCCCGCTCGATGCGCTCCATGGCTGCCCTCTTCTCGGCCTCGAGCAGCGCTTGCTTAAGGGTCGCCACCTCAGACGTGGCCCCTACAATAGCCACGATAATCCTATCATTTTTTGCAATTGCACCTTTCTATATATATTTAAACAAGGTATTTCTTACCTTCATTGTCCTCGAGCTGCTTCTTGGCACGCCCGAGCTCTTGCTCTGACCGCTCGAGGTTCTGCTTTAGCGTGTCCACTTCCGCAGTCAGTGCGGCGGACGCAAGCAGAGAATCCTGCATACGCATATTGACTCCTTTTTGTTAGACTCCTGTGAATTTTATTTGATCCTCTATTCGGCTTTTCTTCCCGAACGCCAAACAGAGCATCAGGGGCTACTGTCTATGCGGTAATATTATTTACACATTCTTTACTTACCTCAAAGCCTGTTAAAAGGCTAGTACAAGCTTCAGTCAGTCCGCTCTTGGCGGACTGAACCTTCTGGACCACCGCACTCATAATGGTGCGGTGCTCCTCGTCGATGGAGGCGCCTTGGAGCGCCTCCAACAGATTGTCCAGCGCCTCCAGTTGGACGGGGGTCATCGGCACGGTGGGCTTGCTCCTCTTGGAAGGAGGTCCCCCGCCGGACTCTGGAACCTTTGAAGGTTCCGGAGCGGTGTCCGGCCTAGAGCCGGACTTGGAGCCCTGGGGGGTTTCATCCCCTTTACTCCTGGAGTCCGGGAGGTCGCCTAGCGGCGCCTCCAGGACCACCTCCTCCCGGCTTGGAACCTGTTGGGACAACACTTCGGTGTCGTCCGTAGGGCGGGGGGAGGAAGCCGTCGGAAGCGAGTTCACATCCGACGAGTCCAGTGAGCCGCTCGACGACGCGTCGAGCCGGTCTTTGGGTGGGCTGCATAAACATATTTGACATAAGGGAAAGCTGTGCAATAAACGAATACTATGAATTAATCTGGTATCCGGATACTTACAATTTTGCCAGGGGCTTGGCCCTGAGCTGCCACTCCTCTCCGCCGTCGTCGGCGTCGGTGGAGTAGTCCGGAGGAAGGGTTTTCCCCTTCTTGGACCCTTCGGCCTCCCCAGTTGGGGCGGCCTTCCTTTTCTTCCCTTCCCCCGCTGGAGGGGGGTCTCTTCTTCCTCCTCCTTGTCTTCATGGGAGGAGTGCATCTTGGAGTCGTCGGATGAGGGATCCGACACCTCCAGGCGCCGGGCACTCTTTCGAGTCCCCGTGGCCTTCTTCTTGGCCTTCTTCTCCGGCACCACATGGGGTGCCGAAACCAGCAGCTTCGCCAAACAAGCATCCACTGGGCCTTCGGGCAAAGGAGCCGGACAGTTGATCTGTCCGTACGTCTCCTGCCAATCCTGTCAAAGGTAAGGGAGCTTAGATCCCGCATGGAGTCAAACTATGAAAAACTGATACCCTGTAAAAGGAAAAAACAGCTTACCGCATGAGTGTGACGCTGCATACTGAATCCGCGATCCTCGGTAGCGGATGCGGGGGCCTCGGCGCCCTTGAAAAGCACCTTCCAGGCATCTTCGTACGTCGTGTCGAAGAGCCTGCTCAGAGTTCGGTGCCGCGCCGGGTCGAACTCCCACAGGTTGAAAGCCTGTTGTTGACACGGGAGGATCAGGTGGATGAGCATAACCTGGACTACGTTGACAAGTTTGAGCTTCTTGTCCACCAGGGTTTGGACGCATGTTTGGAGTCCGGTCATCTCTCCTTTTTTGCCCCACGACAGGCCCGTCTCCTTCCAGGAGGTGAGCCACGTAGGGGGTCCGGATCGAAACTCAGGGGCTGCGACCCATTCGGGGTCGTGCGGCTCGGTGATGTAAAACCACCCCGATCGCCACCCCTTCAGGGTCTCCACAAAGGAGCCCTCGAGCCATAAGATGTTGGGCATCTTGCCCACCATGCCGCCTCCGCACTCCGCCTGGTTGCCGCGCACCACCTTCGGCTTGACATTGAAAGTCTTGAGCCATAGGCCGAAATGGGGGCGGATGCAGAGGAAAGCCTCGCACACGACAATAAACGCCGAGATGTTGAGGACAAAGTTCGGGGCCAGATCGTGGAAATCCAGGCCGTAGTAGAACATGAGCCCCCGGACAAATGGGTGAAGAGGGAAGCCCAGTCCGTGGAGGAAATGGGGGAGGAACACCACCCTCTCATGGGGCCTAGGGGTGGGGATGAGCTACCCCTTTTCGGGAAGCCGGTACGCGATATCGTTAGACAAGTATCCGGCCTTCCTCAGTTTTTTGATGTGTCCCTCCGTGACGGAGGAGACCATCCACTTGCCTCCCGCTCCGGACATGGCTGGAGAAGGTTGAGGTGGGGAGTGCAGACTTGGGCGCTGGAGCTCGAGTGTGCGAGAATGGATAAGCAAGGGAGGAAGAAGGCGTAGGTGAAAAGGTGGATCCTTATCCCCTTATATGGGTGGACGCAACTACGTGTCCCCACCAGCCTAGTAAAACTCGCTTATCTCCAAGCGCCGTAATCAATGGCGCGGTTGGGTTACCCACGCCCGTATTGATGAGAATCCCGGAATAAGGGGACACGATCTCTGCTTTAACAAGACGTGCCAAGGAAACCGCCTCGCATAACACGCTGAGGTGGGATAATAAAACAACTCGGATAAAGGCTTGGCCGTGGTGTGTCACACTACGGAATACGTCAGCAGATTAGATTTGTGTAAATGTTATTCTCTCTATGGCAATATGTGGAAACTTATTTTACAGAGTCGGACACTATCTTTGTGTTCAAAATCTTCTATGAAGTACTTGGAGGAGGAACCCGCCTTGCAATGCCGAAGACAATCTGCGCGCCGGACTCGTCGTCATTAAAGCCTGGTTCAGGGGCTACTGAGGGAGTCCTGGATTAGGGGGTGTCCGGATGGCCGGACTATACCTTCAGCCGGACTCCTGGACTATGAAGATACAAGATTGAAGACTTCGTCCCGTTTCCGGAAGGGACTTTCCTTGGCGTGGAAGGCAAGCTTGGTGATACGGGTATGTAGATCTCCTACCATTATAACCGACTTTGTGTAACCCTAACCCTCTCCGGTGTCTATATAAACCGGAGGGTTTTAGTCCGTAGGACAACATACAGAACAACAATCATACCATAGGCTAGCTTCTAGGGTTTAGCCTCTCTGATCTCGTGGTAGATCTACTCTTGTACTACCCATATCATCAATATTAATCAAGCAGGACGTAGGGTTTTACCTCCATCGAGAGGGCCCGAACCTGGGTAAAAACTTCGTGTCCCTTGCCTCCTGTTACCATCCGGCCTAGACGCACAGTTCGAGACCCCCTACCCGAGATCCGCCGGTTTTGACACCGACAGGCTCCATTGCAATGACGTCCCTTAGTGCACGCTTCCGTTCCCTCTTGGGAATGTGGGTTGCGTATATCATGTTCACCGTCTTCACTTGTGGGGGGAACCTCTTCTGTCCTCCCGTGTTCGGCAGCCGGGGCTCCTCCTCGTCATCACTATGCAGCCCCTTGTCCTTGTTTTCGGCATTCAACTTGCCGGCCTGCTTGAACACCCAGCATTCTCTGTTGGTGTGATTGGCTGGCTTATCGAGGGTGTCGTGGATTTGACACGAGCGATCAAGTATGCGATCCAAACTGGACGAGCCCGGAGTACTTCTTTTGAATGGATTTTTCCGCTGACCGGATCTAGAGCCTCTGAATTCGGCATTGACTGCCATATCATCGGTGTTATCGCCGTTGTTGCGGTGCTTGTGTCTGTTACGACGTGGTCTGCCGTTGGCATCTTTGGTATCTGAAGTGCCGGGATTCCTTGATGTGTTGTTGCTGCAAGCCAGCCAGCTATCCTCGCCTGCGCAAAAGCGGGTCATGAGTGTCGTGAGGGCTGCCATAGACTTCGGCTTCTCCTGGCCGAGGTGTCGGGCGAGCCACTCGTCATGGATGTTATGCTTGAATGCCGCTAAGGCCTCTGCATCCGGACAGTCGACGATTTGGTTTTTCTTAGTTAGGAACCGTGTCCAGAATTGCCTAGCCGATTCCCCTGGCTACTGAGTTATATGGCTCAAGTCATCAGCATCTGGTGGTCGCACATAAGTGCCTTGGAAGTTGTCAAGGAATGCGGCTTCCAAATCCTCCCAACTACTGATGGAGTCTGCTGGCAAGCTATTCAGCCAATGCCGAGTTGGTCCTTTGAGTTTTAGTGGGAGGTACTTGATGGCATGCAGATCATCACCGCGAGCCATGTGGATGTGGAGGAGGAAATCCTCAATCCATACAGCGGGATCTGTTGTACCATCATACGATTCAATATTTACGGGTTTAAAACCCTCCGGGAATTCATGATCCATAACTTCATCAGTGAAGCATAGGGGGTGTGCGGCGCCTCTGTGCCAGGCTATGTCACGACGCAGTTCATATGAGTCTTGTCTGCTGTATTCGGCCCGGCCGGATTTACTTTTAGTGTATCCGGCACGACGGTCATCGTCCTGCGTTGGTGCCCGCCCCCGTGACCCATATATCGACCTTGCATGTTTTTCCCTGCTTTCCAATATGTCTCGCAGGTCCCGTGTGTTGCCCCGGGCCTTGGTATTTTTGTTTGAGTGGCGGTGGGGTGCGGGCTGGACTTCAGGCTGAAATGCCTCTCTGTCTTGGCCACGAGGTGGCCGGTCAGCCGCATCGTACACTGGTGACGTAGGTTTCAATTCTTCCTCCTCGAGTCAGGGTAGCAACCTGCACTTTGGGTAATTCTTGGAGGGGCGCTCGAGTTCATATTCCTCGGCTGTAAGGACTTCGGTCCATCTGTCTGCTAGCAAATCTTGATCAGCTCGAAGCTGTTGTTGCTTTTTCTTCAAGCTATTTGCTGTGGCTATAAGCCGGAGCTTGAAACACTCCTGCTTGACGGGATCCTCAAGCATGATAAATTCTTCGTCGCCGAGGCTCACCTCGTCTTCGGAGAGAGGCATGTAATTGTCCTCCTCCGATTCTCTATCTGCTGCCCGCTCTGGAGGGCTAGCTTGTTCACCCTCCCGCTCTAAATCGTGCGGGAGGGGATTGTTGTCGTCTTCGGCACTATCCAGAGTGTTATTGTCTCTTGTGCCGGTATCACTACTTTTGCTATGGCGGGACTTAGAGCGGTGCCGCTAACTCGTCGCCATTGCCTTCTTTGGGGGTGTCCACCATGTATATATCATATGATGAGGCGGCAGTCCAGCGCCCCGTGGGCGGTGGTTCCTGTTCATCTCCTGCATCGTCGTCCATACCGTCGATGTCTTCGGAGTCAAAGTCGAGCATGTCGGTTAAATCGTCGATAGTGGCTACTAATTGGGTGGTGGGTAGGGAGCGAATTTCTTCGTCGTCTGCATCCCATCCTAGCCGGACATAGTTCGTCCAAGGTTCTCTTGACAAGGAGAGAGACCTTAATGAATTTAGCACATCGCCGAAAGGTGAGTGCTGAAAGATATCCGCGGAGGTGAACTCCATGATCGGCGCCCAATCGGACTTGATAGGCATGGACGCAGGCGGCTCGGAGTCCGTGGCCGGAGACGAATCCAGTGGTTCGGCAACACGGCTCTCGTAAGGGGTGAAGTCAGTATCTGGCTCTATCGCCACTGAGAGTGCGGCCTCCATGGCGGGGTCTATCCACCCGTCCTCGGATGGTGCAATTTGCTCCGGATTGAAGGCCGGAGTAGTTGCAGGTGTGATCTCCCGAACACTGTCTGGCGGCAGAGCTAAATCATGCTCGTCGTGATCATGCGGCGCACCTAACATGGGCTCAAATCCGTCAAAGATCAAGTCTCCACGGATGTCGGCAGTGTAGTTTAAGTTTCCGAACCTGACCTGATGGCCAGGGGCGTAGCTCTCGATCTGCTCCAGATGGCCAAGCGAGTTGGCCCGCAGTGCGAAGCCGCCAAATACGAAGATCTCTCCAGGGAGGAAAACCTCACCCTGGACCGCATCGTTACCGATGATCGAAGGAGCCATCAAGCCTTATAGTGACAGCATAGTGGAACTTTCAATGAAAGCACCAATGTCGGTGTCAAAACTAGCGGATCTCGGGTAGGGGGTCCCGAACTGTGCGTCTAAGGCGGATGGTAATAGGAGGCGGGGGACACGATGTTTACCCAGGTTCGGGCCCTCTCGATGGAGGTAATACCCTACGTCCTACTTGATTGATCTTGATGATATGAGCATTACAAGAGTTGATGTACCACGAGATCGTAGAGGCTAAACCCTAGAAGCTAGCCTATGGTATGATTGTCTATTGTCCTACAGACTAAACCCTCCGGTTTATATAGACACCGGAGGGGGCTAGGGTTACACAAAGTCGGTTACAAGGGAGGAGATATTATCCGTATTGCCAAGCTTGCCTTCCATGCCAAGGAGAGTCCCACGAAGTCTTCAATCTTGTATCTTCATAGTCCAACAGTCCGGCCAAAGGATATAGTCCGGCTGTCCGGAGACCCCTTAATCCAGGACTCCCTCAGTTATCAAAATCAACAGCAGGTTCAATTTCTATATCATTATAATTACTAGGTTGAGCATCAACATGAACATTATCATTAACATTATCACTAGTTTCAGGTTCATTACCAGATTGTGTTTCAGCATCAGAAATAGAAATATCATTTGGATTCTCAGGTGTTTCAGCAATAGGTTCACTAGAAGCATGCAGAGTTCTATCATTTTTCTTTTTCTTCCTTTTAGAAGGACTAGGTGCATCTATATTATTTCTTTGAGAATCTTGCTCAATTCTCTTAAGGTGGCCTTCAGGATACAGAGGTTCCTGAGTCATTCTACCAGTTCTAGTAGCCACTCTAACAGCATAATTATTATTCTTACTATTCAATTCATTGAGCAAATCATTTTGAGCCTTAAGTACTTGTTCTACTTGAGTGGTAACCATAGAAGCATGTTTACTAATAAGTTTAAGTTCACCTTTGACATTAGCCATATAATCACCCAAGTGTTCAAGCATATTTAAATTGTATTTCAATTGTCTACCAAAATAAGCACTAAAATCTTCTTGCTTCACCACAAAATTATCAAACTCATCTAAGCATGGGCTAGCAAACGTAGTAAATGGGATTTCAGCTTTATCATATCTATAGAGAGAATTTACCTTTACTACCTGTGTCGGGTTATCAAGACCATGAGTTTCTTCAATAGGTGAGGGATTAAGATCATATGTTTCTTCATCAGGCGGTAAATTAAGATCGTGTATTTCTTCAATAGGAGGTAAATTCTTAACATCTTCAGCTTTAGTACCTTTTTCTTTCATAGATTTCTTTGCCGCTTACATATCTTCAGGACTGAGAAATAGAACACCTCTTTTCTTCGAAGTTGGTTTAGGAATAGGCTCGGGAGCTGGCTCAGGAAGTGACCAATTATTTTCATTAGTCAACATATTATTCAATAGAATTTCAGCTTCATCCGCTGTTCTTTCCCTGAAAACAGAACCAACACAACTATCCAGGTAATCTCTAGAAGCATCGGTTAGTCCATTATAAAAGATATCAAGTATTTCATTTTTCTTAAGAGGATGATCAGGCAAAGCATTAAGTAACTTGAGAAGCCTCCCCCAAGCTTGTGGGAGACTCTCTTCTTCAATTTGCACAAAATTATATATATCCCTCAAAGCAGCTTGTTTCTTATGAGCAGGGAAATATTTAGCAGAGAAGTAATAAATCATATCCTGGGGACTACGCACACAACCAGGATCAAGAGAATTAAACCATATCTTAGCATCACCCTTTAATGAGAACGAAAATATTTTAAGGATATAAAAGTAACGAGTTCTCTCATCATTAATGAACAGGTTAGCTATATCATTTAATTTAGTAAGATGTGCCACAACAGTTTAAGATTCATAGCCATGAAAAGGATCAGATTCAACCAAAGTAATTATATCAGGATCAACAGAGAATTCATAATCCTTGTCAGTAACACAGATAGGTGAAGTAGCAAAAGCAGGGTCAGGTTTCATTCTAGCATTAAGAGATTGCTGCTTCCATTTAGCTAATAACCTCTTGAGCTCATATCTATCTTTGCAAGCTAAAATAGCTAAAGCAGCTTCCTTTCCAAAAACATAACCCTCAGGAATAACAGACGATTCATATTTATTAGGGGGGAGTCTTCATCATCACTCTCATCAATATTATCAGTTTCAATATTTTCATTCTCTCTGACCCTAGCAAGTTGTTCATCAAGAAATTCACCAAGTGGCACAGTAGTATCAAGCATAGAAGTAATTTCATCATAAGTATCATGCATAGCAGAAGTGGCATCATCAATAACATGCGACATATCAGAACGAATAGCAGAAGCAGGTTTAGGTGTCGCAAGCTTACTCAAAACAGAAAGTGAATCAAGTGCGGAGTTAAATGGCAGTTCCTTACCTCCCCTCGTAGTTGAGGGATAAATCTTGGTTTTTGGATCTCTCAAGTTCTTCATAATGATAAGAAGATATAAATCCCAAGTGACTCAAAGAATAGAGCTATGCTCCCCAGCAACGGCGCCAGAAAATAGTCTTGATAACCCACAAGTATAGGGGATCGCAACAGTTTTCGAGGGTAGAGTATTCAACCCAAATTTATTGATTCGACACAAGGGGAGCCAAAGAATATTCTCAAGTATTAGAAGTTGAGTTGTCAATCCAACCACACCTGGAAACTTAATATCAGTAGCAAAGTATTCAGTAGCAAAGTAATATGATAGTAGTGGTAACGGTAGAAAAAGGTAATGATAGAAAAAGTAATGTTTTTGGTATTTTGTAGTGATGATAACAATAGCAACAGAAAAGTAAATAAGCAAAGAACAATATATGGAAAGCTCGTAGGCAATGGATCGGTGATAGAGAATTATGCCGGATGCGATTCATCATGTAACAGTCATAACCTAGGGTGACACAGAACTAGCTCCAATTCATCAATGTAATGTAGGCATGTATTCCGAATATAGTCATACGTGCTTATGGAAAAGAACTTGCATGACATCTTTTGTCCTACCCTCCCGTGGCAGCGGGGTCCTAGCGGAAACTAAGGGATATTAAGGCCTCCTTTTAATAGAGTACTGGACCAAAGCATTAACACATAGTGAATACATGAACTCCTCAAACTACGGTCATCACCGGGAGTGGTCTCGATTATTGTCACTTCGGGGTTGCCGGATCATAACACATAGTAGGTGACTATAGACTTGCAAGATAGGATCAAGAACTCTCATATATTGATGAAAACATAATAGGTTCAGATCTGAAATCATGGCACTCGGGCCCTAGTGACAAGCATTAAGCATAGCAAAGTCATAGCAACATCAATATCAGAACATAGTGGATACTAGGGATCAAACCCTAACAAAACTAACTCGATTACATGATAAATCTCATCCAACCCATCACCGTCCAGCAAGCCTACGATGGAATTACTCACGCACAGCGGTGAGCATCATGAATTGGTGATGGAGGAAGGTTGATGATGACAATGGCGACGGATTCCCCTCTCCGGAGCCCCGAACGGACTCCAGATCAGCCCTCCCGAGAGGTTTTAGGGCTTGGCGGCAGCTCCGTATTGTAAAACGTGATGAATCCTTCTCTCTGATTTTTTTCTTCCCGAAAGCAAATATATAGAGTTGGAGTTGAGGTCGGAGGAGCTCCAGGGGGCCCACGAGGTAGGGGGCGCGCCCAGGGGGGTAGGCGCGCCCCCACCCTCGTGGCTAGGGTGTGGGCCCCCTGGTCTTGATCTTTTGCCAGTATTTTTTATTATTTCCAAAAATACGCTCCGTGGAGTTTCAGATCATTCCAAGAACTTTTGTTTCTGCACATAAATAACACCATGGCAATTCTGCTGAAAACAACGTCAATCTAGGTTAGTTCCATTCAAATCATGCAAGTTAGAGTCCAAAACAAGGGCAAAAGTGTTTGGAAAAGTAGATACGACGGAGACGTATCAGTATCTACGAATATTCCTTCATGGGTGGGCTAAGCATATGAGTGGGATTTATAAGGCTGAAAAGAAAAGGCTCCTCGTACTTATTCAATCCCTTGATTTAAAAGTCGAGTCCACCATTTTAGATACCAGGGAGCTGGAAACTAAAATGGAGGCGGAGATGAGACTGAAAGAACTACTTCGAGAGGAGGAATTGAAGTGGGCATTGCGAGCTAAAGTTCGCAAAATCGTCCAAGGGGATGATAACACTCAATTTTTTCATATGATTGCGAATGGCAAGCACTGTAAGAAGCGGATCTTTCAACTTGAGCAGGATAAGGGGACGATTTTAGGACAGGAAAACCTAAAATTATATATAACCAATTACTACAAGCAGTTGTTTGGCCCTCCGAAGGATAACTTCGTATCCTTGGATGAGTCTAGGGTTGAGGATGTCCCTCAACTTGCTGTGGATGAGAATGACATTTTGACCGCCCCGTTTACGGAGAAAGAGGTGTTTGAAGCTATTTCACAAATGAAGAATAATAAGGCTCCAGGGCCGGATGGTTTCCTGGCGGAGTTTTATAAAAAGTGTTGGCATATTGTTAAAGGGGATTTGCTACCGATGTTCCATGATTTATTCTCTGGACAGCTTCAGTTGTTTCATTTAAATTTTGGAACAATAACTTTACTTCCTAAGAAAACAGAGGTGGTACGAATTGAGCAGTTCTGGCCGATCTGTCTTCTTAATGTAAGTTTTAAAATTTTCACCAAGGTTGGGACTAATAGGCTTACGCAAATTGCGCACTCTGTGGTGCAGCCGTCCCAAACTGCTTTCATGCGGCCGGACAGAAACATCCTAGAAGGGGTTGTGGTCCTACATGAAACGCTCCATGAAATCCACATGAAAAAACTAGACAGAGTTGTTTTCAAAGTGGATTTTGAGAAAGCGTACGATAAGGTCAAATGGCCTTTTCTTCAACAGGCCTTGCGTATGAAAGTTTTTGATCTGGCCTGGAGACACCAGGTAGAATCTTTCACGTAAGAAGGGAGTGTTGGAATTAAAGTGAATGATGACATAGGTCGCTACTTCCAAACACACAAAGGTCTGAGGCAAGGAGATCCGATGTCACCTATTCTGTTCAACATAGTGGTCGATATGTTGACAATTCTAATAGGGTGGGCTAAGGATGCGGGTCAGGTAGGTGGCCTCGTTCCGCACTTAGTTGACGGAGGTGTATCTATCCTACAGTACGCTGATGATACTATGATCTTCATGGAGCACGATTTGGCAAAAGCGAGAAACATGAAGCTGGTGTTATGCTTATTCGAACAATTGACCGGGTTAAAGATTAACTTCCACAAAAGCGAAGTATTCTGTTCTGGAAGAGCTAATGATGACCAAGATGCGTACAGACAATTGTTCGGGTGTGAATTGGGGGCTTTACCTTTCACATATTTAGGTATACCAATCCACCATCCTAAGCTGACAAACAGAGAATGAAAATGCATTGAGGATCGATTTGAGAAGAAACTGAGCTGCTGGAAGGGCAAGCTGATGTCATACAGAGGCCGATTAATTCTCATTAATTCGGTTCTCACGACTATGCACATGTTTCTCTTATCCTTTTTCAAGGTACTAGTTGGAGTTAGAAAAAGGCTAGACTTCTATCGATCACGTTTTTTCTGGCAGAGTGATGAACTAAAACGAAAATACAGACTCGCTAAATGGGATATCATTTGTAGGCCGAAAGACCAAGGGGGTCTAGGTATTGAAAATCTTGAGGTGAAGAACAGATGTCTTCTCAGCAAGTGGTTGTATAAGCTATCTGTAGAGACGGAGGCCACATGGGCTCATATTCTGCGTAATAAGTACCTCCACTCTAAAACCTTGTCCCAGGTGATAGTGAGGCCGACCGATTCGCCTTTTTGGAAAGGACTGATGAGAGTTAAATCACTCTTTTTCAACAAGACAAAGTTTATAGTTGGAAATCGTACCACTACGAGATTCTGGGAGGATACGTGGCTAGGGGAGACGCCTCTCGCACTCAAATATCCTTCTCGTTATAGCATTGTTCAGCGAAGAGACGCTTACGTTGCAACAGTAATACAATCCACTCCTCCGAATATTCAATTTAGGAGGACGCTAGCGGGAAACAGGTGGGACGCCTGGCTCCATCTTGTGAGACGTTTGATGGATGTTCAGTTGTCTCAACAGTCCGATCAGTTGTGCTGGAAACTAACTAAGAATGAAGAGTTCTCGGTTAAATCCATGTATTTGGATGTTATCAACTCTAGCGCTATTCCTCGTTCGAAACATGTTTGGAAAAGTCAAAGTACCTTTTAAAATCAAAGTATTTATGTGGTTTGTGCATAAACAAGTCATTTTAAGCAAGGATAATTTGGCAAAACGCAACCAGACAGGATCTACAAGATGTAGTTTCTGCGACCATGATGAATCCATCAAACACCTCTTTCTTGATTGCCCTTTGGCAAAAAAATTATGACGGACGATTCACATAGCATTTAATATTACTCCTCTGAATACTATCAACACATTATTTGGGACGTGGTTAGATGGGATAGACTCTGAAACATCGATACATATTCGTGTAGGAGTATGTGCTTTATTATGGGCAGTCTGGAACTGCAGAAATGATTTGGTCTTTAACAGAACAACAAATATTAATTTTTTGCAGGTTATTTTCCGAGTCACTGCATTGATCCGTATGTTGTCGCTACTCACTCCGACGGAGCCTAGAGAGCGTATGGTTACTGGATCTACCCGATGGGAGATGGTAGCATGGGTTATTTTCAAACCGGTTTGGATGACGGTCATGTTATATGATAGGCAATTAGTATTCATATCTTTAATGCCGGCCGGTTGTGGCTTCTCTAGTACTTTTTTAGCTCTTTGTGAGCCTTTTTCATTCTTTGTTTGAGACTTGAGGACTTGTGTTGAACATTTTGCTTATTAATAATTATGGACGTATGCATCGTTCTGATGCAGAGCCCGGGGATAATCCCCTTTTCGAAAAATATATAATCATACAATGGGCAGGCACGAGTTTTCAGTATAGGATATCCATACGCACACAAATGTGGACCAAATTTCATCGGCTAGAAACAATATATCATGTAAATGCAAAATAAAGTGATCAAAGGTCAGAGAACCATGATATGCATCATGTGACAGTAGCATCATTTAAGGGGAAAATACTCTGCCAGGAGATTGAGAGCATACGGGCTGATGACCACATCGACATTTGCCCAATTAGCTTCACTCTTTTTCAGTTTTGACGGCAAAATAACAAGAAGAAAGGTCCTAGTGTGAATATATGAAACTTGCAGTCTACACGTCGGTATCATACAGTATTATTGGTGCAATGTCCGAGAGCCGAACCTCCTTCGCTTCCACCTGAGTTGGATTGGACGCTTTTGGCACCTGCACGCGCACACACAGCAGAAACATCAAAACCAGATCAAATCACTTTTTTATTTATTGCATGTATGGTAGGGCAATTCTGAATATCAAGTGACACTAGACACTTAATTCTACTGAACCATCAAAAGAGATGCCATACTTCAGTGGTAACAGAAATAATACCAACAGTGCCATCAACTCGAACGTACAGAACAAAAATCACACCATTAAACCCTACCAGAACAAGTCGATCATATAGCAGGAAACGTTCCTATATATGGATATAATGTGTTTCATAATCCAGATAGGTGTGAAGTGCCACCAACTAAATAAAAGAGCACACAGGAGTAAAATTATAATAACTAAATAAAAGAACACACATGAGTAATTTGAATTATGAATTGAACAGAAACTTTTGGATTTTTTTTACTTTCACTTTGCAATTTAATATATGCAGCAGGATGCTGTGCTACTACAATTTTCATTAAAGTAGCTACAAAAGGCCTCTAGTCAACATATTAACATCATGGGAAATGTTTCTGAATGACTGAAACGTTACAGTGTGGCAAACAATTCTGAATTATAGCTACCTGAAACCGACATGTTTCTATGAACATCTCAAACCTGGTGGACTTGATGTCTAAGATATTTTCAACACGAACTGGTTCATTTTATTTTATAAATTCAGGTTCAAAACTACCGCTTCTTAAGAGCATTTTCTGTACTTGTTCACTGCCAAATTATTCAGTATATTGTCAACTGAAATAGCTGCATGAAACTGACATGTTTCTGTGAACATCTCAAACCTGGTGGACTTGATGCCCAAGTTATTTTCAACACGAATTGGTTCATTCACATGCCCTGCCCAATATCATTGAATAACTAAAAAAATAAGCCCCTACATTCAGCAATATAAAGATAGCATAGTCAGAGGCAGGGGACAGAAACAATAGCTAAAACAGGGGATTCCATCCAATGAATATCAAGGGGATATATACCTCTGGTGTAGCCGCCGCAGGTGACATTGGACGGTTGGACGGATGTTCTTATTCTTCCCGCAAACTCGGTGCTTCTTCCTCTGGCGAACTCGGCGGCAACATTGGACGTTTCGATGAAAATTGCAATTTCGACGGGCTTTGATGGAGCTTATGGTCCAAGGACGCAACCTGATGGAGATTCCGGCCGAGGACACTTCCTTCTTATAGCAGGCAACTCAAATCCGGGTCGGGAAATTCTTCTTATAGTAGGCCCCACGGCGGAGGTGCTTTGGTCCTCCCCCTTGCCTCGAGCCTCATGCGCCATCCAGCCGCGCTCAGCCACAACCGCCATGGCTGATAGCCTTCAGAGTGTCGCCGCGGAGCTTCTCCTTATCGCTGCTCGCCTCCGTTCATCGGAACCCCAAGCATTGCCGCCGTGGGGCGTCCCCCTCCCCAGCGCTTCTTCTACTCCTCCGCAGCTCACCGCTGTGGTTGTAGCCATCCACCGGCAAGGGCGCAGCCCTCACCTTACCCTGTTCCGCCGTGGCTGGAAAGGTAGCAGGCGTTTGAATAAAATGAAACAGAGGAATCATGGGTTGAATTCATATAGATGTAGGGTTTTTTTAAACGAATTGTTTTTCCAAATTCACTAAAATAGGGACTGGCGGGTTCAATTGTCAAAAACTATAAGGACTTTTCTACAAAAATGTCACAACAGTGAACTCGACAGAAGCAATGCGTGTTTTGTTAGTAGGTAAAGATAAATATAAAGATAATGAACGACAGATCATGGACATACGTACGGAAATTCATGATCTTTTTTCTAAATGATCTTGAAAAAAAAAATTGATGCTCCAAAGAAACTATTTTAAAGCATTTTGGGGCGTTAGTTTTATTTTATTTTGCCGTAAAACATTAAGAATGTTTTTTCTTGACAAAATTTGCACTAATGTAAACAAATCAGCAATGTTTATTGCAAAACAAATCAGATATTATTATGTTTATCACACGTGCATTTGATTTTACCGTTTATCACACGTGCATTTGAGCTCGCGAGGGCAAAAACACTTTGGTATCTTTTTTTTGAGCACTTTGGTATCTAGTCCTAGTAGAAAAATCGACACTATTTCCGCTACAAGAAAGTAAAAGAAAGTTCGACACTATTTGAAAGGGAGATTTTTTGTTGTTGTTGTTGTTGATGATGTTGACAAAAGTCAGAACCCGGCCCGACCTTTCGGGCCCGTTCGGAAGTTCTCCACCAGCGCTAGCCTGTTTCTCATGGGAGCAACTAGTTAACGAGCGTTCCTTCGGGAGCCTCGCAACGATCAGCGTCACTTGGCGCGCTCTCAGCCATTCGCTACGTGTCACGCTCTGGATGCTTTCTTTGTTTTTTTTTCGCACGCGTTTTCGGCTTTTTAAACGTTTTTTTCCGGGTTTTTTCAACGTTTTGGTTTTTCCCCGGTCTTTCTTAGCTTTTCGATTAAATTTTTTTCGAAATTTTTTTTTCGCGAAAAAACGTGTTTTTTTTCGTGGAAGTCACGGTTTTTCTTCCACGAGAGGCACGGTTGTGCTTTAGCGAGAGTCACGACCGTGCCTCTCGGAAACGAAAAAAAACGTATTTTTGTTTTTTTTCTTTCGCCAGAGTCACGGTTTTGCTTTCGCGAGAGGCACGGTTGTGCTTTCGCGAGAGTCACGGCCGTGCCTCTCGGAAATAAAAAAAACGTGTTTTCTGTTTTTTTTTCCTTACACGAGAGTCACGGTTTTGCTTCCACGACTCTTTCGGAAAGGGAAAAAAAACCGTGCTCCCGGTTTAGTTTTTTCGTCCGGTTTTTTTCATCCAGTTTTTTTTGTGAAAAGAAAGTTCGTCAAAATTTATCAACATGGAATCTAGTTTTGAAGATGTTGACGCGAAGAATCTAATGGTGAAAACGGTTCGAGATTTGGACGCACGGTTTAAGAGATAAAACGTTTTAAATAAACGAAAAAAAGGAAAAACTCGCAGGTTACGACAAGTGACGCGCTGCATGTGCGCCACTTGTCGCGACATTCGAAAGTGGAGTGTTTGAGTACTCCTTAATTAGTAAGCAATGACATAGGACTTAGATGTGCAATACTTATGGCACATCTAAATATGCTTTAGCAAAACTGAATTAGTAATTAGTGATTTCGGCTTCTCATTCCTCTCCAGGACCCAACTCCTCCTCCAATCCGGCCCGACCTTTCCTCTCCAGGACCCAACTCCTCCTCCAGTCCGGCCCAACGGAATCTCCCCCCTCGCAGTACGCCAGTCCACCGCCGCGGTGCCCTAGAGCTCCGTCCCGCCGTGTCGCCGCTTAGCGCACGCACCACCGGACCAGCAGCAGGCGAGGGCCGGCCGGCACCTACTTCAACGGAGCGCGGACGGAAGGTGAGCCCCATCTCCCCTTCTCCCCGTATACCCCAGGGCAGCAACGGCCATCCCTCCCAGCTCCGGCCGAGGCTCCTCCATGCCCGTCCGCCGCCCACGGTGTGCCCCCTTCCGATTCGTCCGGGCCGCGCGATCTTCTCGCTCTCGCGATCGATTCCCCTAACCAATTTCGGCCCCGCTACAGTGGGAGGCAATTCTCGCCACCACCTCGTCGAGGAACCCTGTCTTTGCTCGCTGGAGAGCTCGTCATGTACAGAGAGATATGGTTACCGATATATGATCAGCGATACTGATTTGAGATCTCCGTGCTGGGTTTTAATTAGGAGTGCTTTTTCATTCCCTATTGGTAGCCAAACCAAACGACTAACTTGAATATTTTGTCAAGGGCTGACCAGCTATGTGATATAAACTTCCTTATATAAATCATCAATTTCCTCGTACTTCATATGCTGTATCGACCTCGATAAATGGCATGTATAGTGGCCGTTTTGACACAGACAACAATATCCCTGCACAGAGTGATTTAGGGTTAAACATTTTGCAAAGGGGAATTTTCTCGACTTTTAGCTTGTACTTCATATGCTGTATCGACCTCGATAAATGGCATGTATAGTGGCCGTTTTGACAGACAACAATATCCCTGCTCAGAGTGATGTAGGGTTAAACATTTGCAAAGGGGAATTTTCTCGACTTTTAGCTTGTACTTCCTCCGTAAACTGATATAAGAGCGTTTAGATCACTAAAATAGTTATCTAAACACTCTTATATTAGTTTACAGAGGGAGTATTGAAGATGGAACCATGCCCTGATGCTTTTGTTCTATCCGTCTCCTAAGGTTTCTGCATCTTCCATGGCGCTCGTGGTGATGTGCGGGCAGCCGTGCAGCGGCAAGTCAGAGGCTGCAGCTTGTCTAGCTGCCGCTCTTCGCTCCTCCGTGCCTGACGTCACTGTCCGCGTCATTGACGAGTCATCGCTCCATCTTGGACGGAATGAAAGCTACAAAGGTATTGTCGGTTTTTAGTCTTCATGTTTTCTCTATGCTACTATTCAATTCATTTTTATTGTTCTTTTACCATCCACTTATTTCTGCCAACTGATTCTGTGCTTTTATTTCTTAGATATGGTTGTGGAGAAAAACTTAAGAGGAGTTTTGAGATCAGAAGTTGATAGGTCTGTGTCACGGGATGGCATAATCATCGTGGATTCTTTGAACAATATTAAGGTGATGGCAGTACTGTCTCCTTAATTCTATTGCTGCAACTTGCAATCACTACTCCATTCTCAATTAGTAATAGAAGATAGAAGCAGCACTGTGTGGTTATCTTTTTATGTATGTTATTGTTGTACTTGGCACAGTGTGATCAGGGGACAAAATCTGGGCCCCTCCCTGTGCTATGGTTTTCCGAACCACTCAAGTTTGGGAATTACAAGCTCAAGTCCATCGTTTTACATAGTAAAAAATGTCAATATAGCTCAGTTTTTTGTTGTTGTTTCTTGAGCAGTTACTACGTAAACTGTAATATGAAGTGGATTCTGCAACTTGTGCTGTACTCTGTTAGAGGCGTGATGATTTTTACCTATAATATGCAGGGGTACCGATATGAGCTGTGGTGTCTTGCGCGTGCTTCGGGAATAAGATATTGTGTGGTAGGCACTTGATGTCCTGTTTATTGACTTACATTCATTTTACACATAACAGGTTTACACTAATATGAGCATAGCACAATGAAATCATGATGAGATGGCATCATGTGTTCTCTAAGTATTGTTGTTGGTTAGATGGCAATAGAAGTCAGGTAGTAAAGAGACAACCAGATAATCATAAATGCCACATAATAATAGAGCTAACACGAGCTAATTGATGTGATTCATGACTGGTTCTTGGTGAAGACCCACCGCCGCCGACATTAAAATGTCAGTTCAGAAATTGAGTTCTCCCTCCGACCCATATTACTTGTCGCTCAAACGGTATCTAGCATTGAAATATGTCTAGATACATCCATTTGAACGACAAGTAATATGAATCGGAGGGAGTACAGCATGGGAAATTGGAGGGACAGACCTTAATAAATAAGATGCATTACCAAAGTGATCTTAAAGTATTTTTTACCTGATTTGCAAACCATGATTATGTCCTACACAAAGTATCCTATTGAAGAGAGTGCATATAGAAACTATTGGCCAGTTTACTGCGCCTTTTCACCATTTAATATTGTAAATGATATAATAGTAAGTGATTTCCATCATACTTCATCTTTTATGTTTCAGTTCTTTTGTGATACAGAAGTGGACCATTGTAGGGATTGGAACGTCAAGCGTCAGGAGAAAGGAGAACCCTCATATGATAACAATATGTAAGATATTTCTCTTGTGGCTCTTGTTGACCTGTTTGCAAAATGTAATACCTCTTACGAATGAGATATATGCTGCACAGTTACTTTGTTTGCTCTGATTTCGAATTCATGTATATATAGTTGGCATTTTTATTTCAAATCACTGAAATATTTGATAGGTTATGGAAGGATTTGCTGTTGTATCGGGTTTATGGGGAAAGTAATGGACTCTTTGTCTCCTTCAGTTTACCGAGCAGGTGCCATTGCTCTCTCATGATTTCTTCTGTTTTCACAGATTTGAAGATCTGGCAAGGAGATTTGAGAGGCCTGATAGTCGTAGCCGCTGGGATTCCCCTCTTTTTGAATTGTTTCCATCTAGAGGTAGTCAAATACAGTAGTTCATTTTGTCTAATTATTTTATTTTCACAGCATGCGTGATCTGAATCAGTACTAATATGTTCATCGTATATCTAATCTTTGTAATTAGTATCACATATGTCTAGTACCTTATGCATTACTCGCCATAGTAGATGTTCTGTCCTTCTATTGTTCTATAGTCCCTATTGGTTGAACCCACAATATTTATTGCTTGTTATTGTCGAACACTCATAGAAACTCATGCTCATGTGATTGGTTGAATTGGTAATTATTTTAGTTAATTAGTTTATTGTCAGACAGAATTCCAGGCTTCTTTTCACAATCCTTTCTATCCAGTTTTATATTGGTTACACAAGAATTAGTACCACCCAAGAAATGCTCACTATACTTGGCTAGTGCTCGCTCTCTACTTCTTTACTTCCTTAATTGACTCATTATCCCATTTGATCGATCTTGCTGTTTTCAATAGAGGAAATTGTGGAATCTTCCCCTGTTATTGCCGAGGCTGTATCATATTTGACTAAGAAAGTGGATTCGAAAACAAGAGATGTGAAAGTTCTCCAGCCTACAATAGCTACTCAGTCTGTAAGTATAAATGTTTTTCTAACAAAGAAATTTTTGTATACATCATTGACTGACTACGACTGCATGATCTTCCAATACATAAACAATAATTATTTGGTACTCTGTTAATGCCTGCATGAATTGGTGTGGTACTATATATTGCAGCCAAATACAAGAACATATTAAGGAAATGTGTTTAGTTCCTATGTTTTTTTCCCATGTTACACTATCGGTGAATTTGGTTCTTGCTAAGCTGGCCTATCCAGTCTTTCATGTGCTAGTGTTGGCTTAGCTGTTGCCTCTAATCTGAATAATCTTTTGAAGGTTAGTTATGTTTTCCTAGACAAGCACTAAACTACTCCCTCCGTCCCATAATATAAGAACGTTTTTTACACTAGTAGTATATTATGGGACGGAGGGAGTATGTAGTAAGTAGTAACGGAAGTGCTGTTCGTGTGATTCTTGCCCACGAAAGCGAGCTGGTTTGTCTCTTCATGCAGCTGATTTTCTATCCATCCCAGGCTACGGTGCCTAAAAGAAATTTTGCTTGCTCCAAATGCAGAATGGTGCCGGGCTAGGCTAGGTTTTTTTTTTTTGCTTGGAATCCAGATGAACCATATCTCAAACAAATTCTATCAAAATCTGAATACTCCATGATGCAAATGCAAAAACAATTAAAGTCTTCCTAATATTGTGCAAATACTGTGTATTTCCAACCTGCAGTACTTTTCCATTCATATTGGATTTCCTGTAGATTTAAACAAATCCTGACTTGATAATATTTTAGGTACGGACTACTGAGGGCAATTCGCTCTACGAGATGGACAAAGCAACACAGGTAACTGCAGTTTTCCTGGCTGATGATATCTAGTCCCAGGAAATGTAGCAACGTTTTTAGAAGGAGCTGCAAACCTGTGATATGAACTGTACTTTGCAGGAGGTGGTCAGTGCAATTGTGGAGGCACAGTCTGGTGGTCTTGGGCTTGCCATGAACAAGATTTCTCTTGGGCCTGACTTGCCAACTATATCCTTTACTGTTTGCAATATTCTCTTAGCAAATTACTCCCTTCGTTCCTAAATATAAGTCTTTTTAGAGATTCCAATGTGGACTACATACGGAGTAAAATGTATGAATCTACACTCTAAAATATGTCTATATACATCCGTATGTAGTCCTTATTGAAATCTCTAAAAGGACTTATATACTCCCTCCGTAAACTAATATAAGAGTGTTTACAATACTATAAAGTAGTGATCTAAATGCTCTTATATTAGTTTACAGAGGGAGTATATTATTGCAGGAGATGCAAATAACATATATCCGTCTTTGTGCATCTGTAGGCATGCACAAGTTCCTAGTTCAGAATAACCTTATGATATCATACATGCCATGCGTTATTTTTCAAACTTGCAAATGACTTTTCAAACACCAATCAAGCAGACTAAAAATTCTGAGGTAGAGTAGTTTTCTGTCTGCATGGTCTCAATCTAGAATTGGATTCACCTTTCTATATTATTATTTTGCCATAAGATAATCAAGTGAAGGAAACCACCATTCGTTGGATATTATCATTGCACGGTGAGATCCTTAACTGACTTTTACATTAATCTTCAAAGATCGGTTGGCCTGCCCGAGCTACGGAGCCTCCGACGCACGTTCATCAAGCTGGCAGGGCAGTACAGCTTGAGCGGGCGACCCCCACCAACAGATGCCGACAGCGCGAAGAGGATGTTTGTTGACTACTTGAACCGAGAAATTGGTGGGTGATTCTCTGATGAGTAGTCCTGCCTATGATGTACTACTTCCCAGGGGACAAAATGCAGGCGCTTGTAGCGTTTTCCCCTGCCATGCTCCTCATCTGGCTTCTTTCGGGGCGTCCAAGGAGATTATTTTGCCTCGCATGAGCTTCACCACAAGTATTCACAAGTGGCATGCCGCTGTGTAATTCTGTAGCTCCTGTACCACCCAAATAGTTTTCGCTGGTGTTTGCAACTTGTAAACTACACAATTTGGAAATATTTACCGAATTATTTATGTAATGGCTGCAACTTGTTACAACATATTTGAAAAATGGCTCCAGATTAGCGTTCTTTGTTCTGCTATAATATCCTCAGCTACCAGTCCAACTACCTTCTTCTGTTGATAATGGGAGGCCCTTCAGATAAAAAAAAAATCTGATGTTGGTTATGTCGTGCAGAAAAGATAAAAAACTAAAACAAAGCGGCTGCATACTTGCAGCATATTAGGAGAAGCTCTGGTTTTAGTATATCCATGACCGGACAAAGACAGAAAAAACATCCAATCTCTAAATACCTCAATCACAAAGACACGAAACTATCTCAAGCACTGAAAGATGCATTAAAGTCTAAACCACAGAACAAGAAGCATCTATATCCCTTGTATGCTGCTTGCATAAAAGTTCCTTTTTTCCATCGAATATATCACAAGCATCGAAATATGCATTAAATTTTAAATCACACAAGAAACACCTATATCCTTTTGCTACTCGAAAACTTTTTTTTTCCTTCCATATAACTGCTACATGGAAATATACCACGAGCAGTTCTCTTCTACTTCCATTAGTTTACAGGTTTATCCAAGTTAGAGCCAACTTGTTCACCCACAGGCAGGGTTTTCTCTACATCATTGGAATCATCTTTGTCGTCATCATCGGCTTGGATTCCTCGGGAAGCGCCTTGGATCATCTCATCATCGACTCCTGCAAACAAAATTTTCATGTTTAACCCTCAACATTACCCACGGGCAAACGGGAAGCAAGGAGGGTATGTACCTTCAATGAAGGACTCGAATTCATCGCCCGGTCCTGCCGATGAGGTCCAGTTGAATGGTTGACTAATCTCCATCCAGTTTGGCTGCTCCGCTGGTCCCGAGAACAGTGTGGATCTATCCACCACCCAGTCATCAACTATGTCTATGTAGTCTACCGAGATTGGATCAAATGCCTTCGCCTTGTATTGTTGCCTATGAACAGTTGTATAAATCAAATCACTTGTTGCATCCATGCTTTGCTAAATTTTTTTCAGAATAACACATCATCGATTAAAACATTCTATGTAACGGGGATTTGGTTACCTGTATTGTAGCCGCAGGTTGCATTGAACAAAGGTGAGATGATGCATTCGTTGACGTTCAAAAATATTCATTCTTTGGTCATGGAGTTGTTCGAAAGGAATGTGTGTCCGATCACATCCTTTAGCGCTGGAGGTCTGACTGAGGATACGTACTGCCAAACGTGTTAAATTCGGGCAAGCTCCGCCATACATATACCACCACTCAGCTGCAAGATAATATAACATGTCAAGATCAAAGTATCATCAAACAAACTTGATGCTTTAACAGATGGAGCGTGGAAGGTTGGTTCAGAAACCTCATGCTTACAACAATGCTATAATTTAGTCAATCAAGTAAAAGTGAGTTCAATACAATCTGTAATTCTGTATAGTACTAACCAGGAGGTAAAGTACGCCGGGCTCGGATAGCCATTTGCCTACGAAAATCCCCAGCTGCCTCGCTCCGATACATGTTAAGCTCCTTCTGAATTTTATCTTGGATTTTGACATCAGACACCAGCCTTTCTACACAGTCTAGCATTCCTGAGAAAACCTCATTCGATATGTTATCTCCAATTCCATCAAAAAACAGTGGATTTAGGAAGAAACCAGCTGAATGAAGCGGTCGTTGCATGTGCCTGTCCCATCTCTGGTCAATAATGTTCCAGTAAGGCATATAGTCGCTCTTCTTCACTAGCTCTTTCTTGATTGCTGCTTTGGCTTTGTATAATCCAGCATAAACATACCCCATAGCAGGCCTCTTGTTGCTACCTACCAGCTTAAGAAGATGCACAAGTGGTTCGGTGGCACGAACAACCAAGGCACATGAAGACCAAAATTGCGAATTGCTAACAATATTGCTCACTTCTATCCCTCCGGGTATCTTTGGCAGCAGGCAGTGTACCCATTCATCTGAACTGATCATGGCTTGCAAATCCTCCTTCACACTGTACATGTTTTTCAGCGTCACGAAGTTCATGGCAGCACGGGTCTCTGCAGGAACTAGCAGATCCTTCCCCTGCAGATGCTTCTTCATCAAACTCAATGCAAGAGCACTGCTGTACAAAAATCCAGTGATGGTCTTTGCGTTGCTTATGATCTCACTAACTGCTGTCTCCTTGCTGAAATCTTGAAGCATACCATCGATGCACCGGAAAGTGCATGGAGACCAGAACAGTGTAGGAAATGTTTCACCTAGCCTTTTACCTGCGGCTGCATGAATCTCAGAGTTGTTTGTGATCACTTGGACGACATTTTTCTCTCCAACCTCCTCAACAACGCTCTTCAGTAGCTCAAACAGCGCGTCTGATGATGTGACGATATCTGTTGCGTCAACCGATTTCAGAAACATGGTGCCTTCAGGGCAATACACCGAAAAGGTCATCAAGGTCCTGCCCTTGTCAGTCGTCCACTCATCGGACAACACTGAGCACCCCGTGCGAGTCCATGACCCCTTGTAGTACTCTAACTGAGCCGACACTTCATCCAGCGACTTCTTCAGGACGCAGCCGCGGAAGTCATGGTATGAGAACACCTCAGGCTTCCCTCCCATGGAGGAAATAGCGTCGACCATCGGCTGGAAATGCACGGAATTCACCGCCTCCAGTGGCACACCGGCGTCATACAAGAACCTCCCAACAGCCATGCAAACCTGGTCCCTGTCCGAGCCCGCAGCCGGATCGACATGCCTCGACAGCGGCAGTGCTGTTGCTGTCGCATCAAGCGCCATGATCGTCTGGTGAGGAGGCTGCGTCTGGGGAGCAGGAGTAGCAGGCTGGAGAGGGTGCTGCTGGGCCTGCGGGACAGAAGCAGGAGCACGCCTCACGGCCAGCGCCTTCTTCCTCCTCTTGGTGGCGCCGCCGCCGGTCCACCCCGACCCCGTCCCCATGGGAGGGGCCTCCTCGGCGGCGCGGGGGGCCTGGTTGAGTGGGAGGACGTGGATGGGGCTGGCCAGGTCGCCGTTGGAGGCGGAGGGGGAGGGGGAAGGCGAGGAGGCCGCGGGCAAGGCGGCGGGGTCGGCGGAGGCGACGGCGGCCATGGCGGCGGCGAGGGCGCGCTTGCGCAGCTTCTTGGCGGCGACCTCGTCGAGGCTGCGGTGCATGAGGGCCTCGACGTCGGCGGGGACGTCGGGGCAGCAGCAGGCGTTCCCCGGGCGGCGCGCGAGGTGCTCCTTGAAGCGGTGGATGCCGCCGCCGAGGAAGTGCTTGCCGCAGTAGACGCACTTTAGGCGGTCCCGGCCGGCCAGGCGCACCATGAGGCAGTGCTTCCACGCCGGGTCGTGCTTCTGCGCCCCGATCGGCACCACCACCTCCAGCCCTCCTTCCCCCGCCGCCGCCGCGGCCGCCTCGTCGTCGTCCTCCTCCGCCGCCTCGTCCCTCGCAACCGCCAGCGCCACCGCGTCCGCCGCCGCCGCAGCAGCCTCCGCCTCCGGGGTCGCCATCCGCTGCCTCCGTCCCTGCATCAGCCATCGTCAGTCAGTGAGGAATTAATCCCCGAAAACTAGGTTCCGGACGAGCTGATCCCCGGGCAGACGGTGAGGAATTAAACCAGGCGAACCAACCGAGGGAGAGGCAAATGGGGAGGGGGGAGAAGAGAGGAGAAAAACTCACCGGGTTTATTTTTCTCTCTGTGGTCTGTCGGGGAATCGGCCGGCCGCCACGGAATCGGCGGAAGAAATCCGGGGTGGGGCGAGATGCGGGACGGGGGGAGAAGAAAACCAGCCAGGGGAGGAGCGGTTCGGTTCCGATGGGGTCCAGGGGCTAGGCTAGGGTTAAGGTTAATCTCTCTCTCTCTTCTCGCGTTGGCTTGGTTGGTTGGTTCGGCCGACCGGGCCAGGTGGGCCGATCCCGCCGCAAGTCCCCCCTAATTGGGCCGGTTCGTTCGTCAACAAAAATAGAAACAAAATCCTTCCCTCTTTCCTTCAGTTCAGTCACCCCGTAATTGGGCACGCCATTTTTCTTCAGACATACCACTCCCTCCCTCCGTCCGGAAATACTTGTCATTGAAATGATTGTATTTAAACTTATTTTAGTTATAGATACATCTATTTTATCCATTTCTAGGACAAGTATTTTCAGACGGACGGAGGGTACATTCTCTCACAAACGAAATGGAACTGCTGACCCGGTCAAAAAGAAAAATGGAACCGCTGCTTCTTTCGGTGTGATTATGTCCCTTCATCCATGATTCCGTCGAAATCGAGCCGTAAAACTGTACTACTAGAAGGAAGCACACGCCTTCTCTTCTTCTCTTTCCAGAACAAACTGCAGCCCTACGAACGAGGAACAAAAACATTCTGCAAAACGCTCGATCCGTCGTCCCACCGGAAAGCTATACCAGCTAAAGTACAGCATCTGGTAGTACCTACCATTACCGCCACCGATCCGGGAGAACAGGGGACCTCCATATGAACATCGGGCTGGTACCAATCACGGTGGCTGCAGTTGCCATCGTTGTCAGTTCAGCTGAGCCCGAGCTCCTTCTTCAGCTGCTCAAGGACGGACTCTATGTCCGACACGCCATCGTCGGAGCTGCTTGTTCCCTTCTTGTCACCCTGAGCATTTCCGCCTTTCCCTCCAAACTGCGTGTACGGATCGTTCCCATCGTCTTCCTCGGTGCCCGAGCCGTCGATGTTCAATTCGTTCTCCAGGAACTCCACAAACTCCTCGCCAATAGCCTGCACGAGCAGAAATAAGTATAATTTGCATGGGCTACATCATAGGCCATAGTTACCAGCTGCAACATTATAAGTGTACTTCTAGCAAGTCGACATTTGCCATCCTTTTCCAAAAGTAAATTTTCCAATGTGCAGCAAAGCTGTAAAGATGACTTACTGACAGTTCTTCCCACAAGCTTTTAGGTTTCTGCTCTGAGTTCAGGCCAGCCTCCCAGTTCTGAAATTCTGTTTGCAGGTCTTTAAGGAAATCCCCTGCAAAACCAGAAACCAAGTGGCGTCAACAAAATGCGCATTTTTTTACGGATCAATCAAATTTGTTATATCTGCATAACCATCTTATCTACCGGCAGATTAAAAACTGCAATAGGAATTGGATCCACAGGCAGTTCCGTAGCAGAAAACTGGAATGAAATGGCACCAACACTAGCAGAGCGTACCACCGCATCAATGATCAACCACTGGTCAGAGGCCCATTTCAGTTCACGGACCAGCATAAAATTCCTAGCCCCAGAATAATATAGTACTAGTTTGCTAGAGCAGAAGAGAAGAGAGGAGATTTCAGTACCAAACCCATAGAAATCCTCTTCTGCGTCAGCTGGCTTGCTGCTCCCGGGAGACCACCAAGAATCAGGGCTGCTGCTGCTGCTCGCGTACTTGGATCGGCTCTCCGAGTTCATCAGCGTGTTGTAGGCGTGCTTGATCCTCAGAAACTTCTCCTGAGCATTCGCCTACATTGAACCAGGAGCTTGTCAGCAAAATCTCCATTAGGAAACAGTACTGAAGCTAGTTCCATCGCTGAATCCTGCTGCTTGGATGTGAAGAGGAGGGGGGCACCGCACCTCCTTGTTGACGTCCGGGTGATACTTGAGCGCGAGCCGCCGGTACGCGCGCTTGATCTCCGCGGGCGCGGCGGACGGCGCCACGCCGAGCACCTCGTACGGGGACTCCCTCCTCCGCCCGCCTCCGCCGCCGGCACCCGCGCGCACCCGCACGCTCGCCCGCCGCGTCCACCGGGAGGAGCTGGGGCCGGAGCGGAGGGAGGCGAAGGCGCGGAGGAGGGGGAGGGGAGGAGGCGCCGTACCGGGAGCAGAGCGGTGGAGCGGGGTAGGGGGGAGGAGACGCGGGGCGGCGACGGCGACGGCGGCGGCGTGCACCGACAGCGCCATGGCGGACGGATTGGGTTGCGGGGCTCGCGGCCAGGCCGCTTCGAATGGCGAGCGGCGAGCGGTGTCCTCCGCCGTCCAGATCGGCTGACCAAGAGGATCCAACGGCTGTGCAACAAGCTGATGATCGTGACTGCTTTTTACTGCATACTGTCAATTTAGCTGCTTTTTTTTTCGAGATCAATAGTAAACTAATATAAGAGCATTTAGATCACTATTTTAGTGATCTAAACACTCTTATATTAATTTACAGAGGGAGTATTAGCTATCTAAACACTCTTATATTTCTTTACAGAGGGAGTAGTTTATTTCAAGATGACAGAGTTATAATTTAGAAACAAAAGATGGTTAATACATGGGGTTCTTTGTCAAGTCATACAGCCATGACTCGCTCACAGCAACTATACTTTGCCAGACAATCAACAACTTTATTTAGAGACCTATGAATTTTTTGGGGAACAAACTTCCTGCTGACCATTAAAGACTTAATGTCAGCAATTAAAATGACAATAAACTAAGCGATTCGGACTTGACCCAGAGAGGCATGGTAGGGCGGTCAGAAAGTTGGATAATTAATAACTGATAATTTGGTACGCTGACAAGCCAACCCTGTACGGATCATTAATGCATGTATCTCCACTCTACCCCTAAATTCACTATTTGACAAGTTATCACTTATTTGAGATCTTCCTTTTATAAGGTAATCTTGACAGTCTCTGGTTAGGATCCTATTGTTTGAGATCCTATAATATGCAAGACTCCCGTGTGAGTTATCATCATGAACGTCTTAACCAGACAAGATAGTACCTCTAATGATTCTTGGTGATTTATCGTATCTTTATTTGAAAATAACGAGTGAGAATTTTGTCCTCTCACAAAAAACGCAATAAAGAATTCCAACTCCAAGTATGTGGCTCGGACATTGCCAACTTTAGTGCGAGAGGAGCTCACATTAAGCAAAAGGGTTAGATTTAATTTTTGTCTGAACTTTTGAACGAAGTTGGTTTGTCAAAAATTACTCACAAACACCACAATGGCCCGTCTCAACAACTTGTGCATAACGATCAAGCATATTATCTATTTCTAAGGAACATCAATTACAATGTAGATGCACACACACACACACCTTTGGGGGGGATGGTTTAGAGGGGGTGAATAGAAATAATACAAACTTCTACCACTTTTAAAGTTTGGCAATTTTAAGCACGAAGAGGCTAGTTGATCCTTAAACAATCAAGCAATTATAGTGAGTAAGCATCGGAAAATATACCACCTTGAATGAAAGTAAGGGAATAGGGTAGAGTAGGCAAAAAAAATTGTTAACCCAATGATTTTTCACATGGTTTGGATAGTTGGCGCAATCCTACATCCACGTTGATGGAGGATTCGAACCAAAAGGTTATAGGATCCAAAATCCCAGTTCTGGCGCCCACCAAGCACAACCAACCTATTACATCATGGCTTGCATTTACAAGCATCACCAAGGGCAGATCTTCACAGTGGGTGATCTCCGGGTACATACAAACTCAAGTCATTCTCACTTAGAAGTTGATATGGTCTCAAGTGATTCCCGCGTCTAAGATCCGCTCACGTAGAAGTTGATATGGTCTCAAGTGACTTCAAGAGATAGCAAAAATGAGCAAGAGCCTCTCCACGAATAGTTTTTCTGAAGGTCAATGAGGCATCCTCAGCATCGTCCACACCATCATAACACTCATCCTCCAACTTCTGACTAGGATTGTTTTAGGTGAGAAGAGACAGTTTAGGGGATTCATACTTTTATTACCTCTTTAGCCATGAGCATCAATGAGTGATTGGTGTTGGAAATATGCCCTAGAGGCAATAATAAAATGGTTATTATTATATTTCCTTGTTCATGATAATTGTCTATTGTTCATGCTATAATTGTGTTATCCGGAAATCGTAATACATGTGTGAATACATAGACCACAACACGTCCCTAGTGAGCCTCTAGTTGACTAGCTCGTTGATCAAAAGATAGTCATGGTTTCCTGACTATGGACATTGGATGTCATTGATAACGGGATCACATCATTAGGAGAATGATGTGATGGACAAGACCCAATCCTAAGCATAGCTTAAAGATCATGTAGTTCGTTTGCTAGAGCTTTTCCAAATGTCAAGTATCATTTCCTTAGACCATGAGATTGTGCAACTCCCGGATACCGTAGGAGTGCTTTGGGTGTACCAAACGTCACAACGTAACTGGGTGACTATAAAGGTGCACTACAGGTATCTCCGAAAGTGTCTGTTGGGTTGGCACGAATCGAGACTGGGATTTGTCACTCTGTATGACGGAGAGGTATCTCTTGGGCCCACTCGGTAATGCATCATCGTAATGAGCTCAATGTGACCATGTGGTTGATCACGGGATCAAGCATTACGGTATGAGTAAAGTGACTTGCCGGTAACGAGATTGAACGAGGTATTGGGATACCGACGATCGAGTCTCGGGCAAGTAACATACCAATTGACAAAGGGAATTGTATACGGGATTGATTGAATCCTCGACATCGTGGTTCATCCGATGAGATCATCGAGGAGCATGTGGGAGCCAACATGGGTATCCAGATCCTGCTGTTGGTTATTGACCGGAGAGTCGTCTTGGTCATGTCTGCGTGTCTCCCGAACCCGTAGGGTCTACACACTTAAGGTTCGGTGACGCTAGGGTTGTTGAGATATTAGTATACGGTAACCCGAAAGTTGTTCGGAGTCCCGGATGAGATCCCGGACGTCACGAGGAGTTCCAGAATGGTCCGGAGGTGAAGATTTATATATAGGAACTCAAGTTTCGGCCATCGGGAAAGTTTCGGGGGTAATCGATATTGTACCGGGACCACCGGAAGGGTCCACCGGGTGGGGCCACCTATCCCTGAGGGCCCCATGGGCTGAAGTGGGAGGGTAACCAGCCCCTAATGGGCTGGTGCGCCCCCCATGGGCCTCCCCCTGCGCCTAGGGTTGGAAACCCTAGGTGTGGGGCGCCCCACTTGGCTTGGGGGGCACTCCACCCCCCTTGGCCGCCGCCTCCCTTGGAGATTGTATCTCCTAGGGCCGGCGCCCCCCTAGGGGTCCTATATATAGTGGGGGGAGGGAGGGCAGACGCACCCTAGCCCTTGGCGCCTCCCTCTCCCTCCTGTGACACCTCTCCCTCTCCCTGAGCTTGGCGAAGCCCTGCCGAGATCACCGTTGCTTCCACCACCACGCCGTCGTGCTGCTGGATCTCCATCAACCTCTCCTTCCCCCTTGCTGGATCAAGTTGGAGGAGACGTCTTCCCAACCGTACGTGTGTTGAACGCGGAGGTGCCGTCCGTTCGGCGCTAGGTCATCGGTGATTTGGATCACGACGAGTACGACTCCATCAACCCCGTTCTCTTGAACGCTTCCGCCCGCGATCTACAAGGGTGTGTAGATGCACTCCCTTCTCCCTCGTTGCTAGATGACTCCATAGATTGATCTTGGTGATGCGTAGAAAATTTTAAAATTCTGCTACGTTACCCAACAGTGGCATCATGAGCTAGGTCTATGCGTAGTTTCTATGCACGAGTAGAACACAAAGCAGTTGTGGGCGTCGATATTGTCAATTTACTTGCCTTTACTAGTCTTATCTTGATTCGGCGGCATCGTGGGATGAAGCGGTCCGGACGGACCTTACACGTACGCTTACGTGAGACCAAGTTGTCAGAATCGCGATTTCGAATCGGATCGGAGCTCCGATGGTAAGATCGCAAATCGTAGAATCTTCACTATCAGGATCGTAGAAACGTAGATTCTATGAACTAAAATTGTAGAATCATAGGGATTTAGTTTGGATCGTAAAGTCGTAGAATCGTATAACAGAATCGCGATTCTGACAACCTTGCGTGAGACTGGTTCCACCGACTGACATGCACTAGTTGCATAAGGTGGCTAGCGGGTGTCTGTCTCTCCCACTTTAGTTGGATCGGATTCGATGAAAAGGGTCCTTATGAAGGGTAAATAGAAATTGGCATATCACGTTGTGGTTTTGGCGTAGGTAAGAAACGTTCTTGCTAGAAACCTATAGCAGCCACGTAAAAATTTGCAACAACAATTAGAGGACGTCTAACTTGTTTTTGCAGCATGTGTCGTGTGATGTGATATGGCCAAAAGGATATGATGAATGATATATGAGATGTATGAGATTGATCATGTTCTTGTAATAGGAATCACGACTTGCATGTCGATGAGTATGACAACCGGCAGGAGCCATATGAGTTGTCTTAATTTATTTATGACCTACGTGTCAACATAAACGGCATGTAATTACTTTACTTTATTGCTAAAGCGTTAGCCATAGTAGTAGAAGTAATAGATGACGAGACAACTTCAAGAAGACACGATGATGGAGATCATGATGATGGAGATCATGGTGTCATGCCGGTGACAACGATGATCATGGAGCCCCGAAGATGGAGATCAAAAGGAGCAAATGATATTGACCATATCATGTCACTATTTGATTCCATGTGATGTTTATCATGTTTTACATCTTATTTGATTAGAACGACGATAGCTTAAATAAGATGATCCCTCGTAATAATTTCAAGAAAGTGTTCCCCCTAACTGTGCACCGTTGCGAAGGTTCGTTGTTTCGAAGCACCACGTGATGATCGGGTGTGATAGATTCTAACATTCGAATACAACGGGTGTAAGCCAGATTTACACACGCAATACACTTAGGTTGACTTGACGAGCCTAGCATGTACAGACATGGCCTCAGAACACGGAAGACCGAAAGGTCGAGCATGAGTCGTATAGAAGATACGATCAACATGAAGATGTTCACCGATGTTAACTAGTCCGTCTCACGTGATGATCGGACACGGCCTAGTTGACTCGGATCATGTTTCACTTAGATGACTAGAGGGATGTCTATCTGAGTGGGAGTTCATTGAATATTTTCATTAGATGAACTTAATTATCTTGAACTTAGTCTAAAATCTTTACAATATGTCTTGTAGATCAAATGGCCCACGTTGTCCTCAACTTCAACGCGTTCCTAGAGAAAACCAAGCTGAAAGATGATGGCAGCAACTATACGGACTGGGTCCGGAACCTGAGGATCATCCTCATAGCCGCCAAGAAAGATTATGTCCTAGAAGCACCGCTAGGTGACGCACCCATCCCAGAGAACCAAGACGTTATGAACGCTTGGCAGTCATGTGCTGATGATTACTCCCTCGTTCAGTGCGGCATGCTTTACAGCTTAGAACCGGGGCTCCAAAAGCGTTTTGAGCGACACGGAGCATATGAGATGTTCGAAGAGATGAAAATGGTTTTCCAAGCTCATGCCCGGGTCGAGAGATATGAAGTCTCCGACAAGTTTTTCAGTTGTAAGATGGAGGAAAACAGTTCTGTCAGTGAGCACATACTCAAAATGTCTGGGTTGCATAACCGCTTGACTCAGCTGGGAGTTAATCTCCCGGATGACGCGGTCATTGATAGAATCCTTCAGTCGCTTCCACCGAGCTACAAGAGCTTTGTGATGAACTTCAATATGCAGGGGATGGAAAAGACCAGTCCTGAGGTATATTCAATGCTGAAATCAGCGGAGGTGGAAATCAAAAAGGAACATCAAGTGTTGATGGTGAATAAAACCACTAAGTTTAAGAAAGGCAAGGGTAAGAAGAACTTCAAGAAGGACAGCAAGGGGGTTGCCGCGCCCGGTAAGCAAGCTGCCGGGAAGAAGCCAAAGAATGGACCCAAGCCCGAGACTGAGTGTTTTTATTGCAAGGGAAGTGGTCACTGGAAGCGGAACTTCCCCAAATATTTAGCAGACAAGAAGGCCGGCAACGCTAAAGGTATATGTGATATACATGTAATTGATGTGTACCTTACCAGTACTCGTAGTAGCTCCTGGGTATTTGATACCGGTGCGGTTGCTCACATTTGTAACTCAAAGCAGGAGCTGCGGAATAGGCGGAGACTGGCGAAGGACGAGGTGACGATGCGCGTCAGGAATGGTTCCAAGGTCGATGTGATCGCCGTCGGCACGCTACCTCTACATTTACCTACGGGATTAGTTTTAAACCTCAATAATTGTTATTTAGTGCCAGCTTTGAGCATGAACATTGTATCAGGATCTCGTTTAATTTGAGATGGCTACTCATTTAAATCCGAGAATAATGGTTGTTCTATTTATATGAGAGATATGTTTTATGGTCATGCTCCGCTGGTGAATGGTTTATTCTTAATGAATCTCGAGCATAATGTTACACATATTAATAGTGTGAATACCAAAAGATGTAAGGTTGATAATGATAGTCCCACATACTTGTGGCACTGCCACCTTGGTCACATAGGTGTCAAACGCATGAAGAAGCTCCCTGCAGATGGACTTTTGGAGTCTCTTGATTACGAATCATTTGACACGTGCGAACCATGCCTCATGGGTAAAATGACCAAGACTCCATTCTCAGGAACAATGGAGCGAGCAACCAACTTATTAGAAATCATACATACTGATGTGTGCGGTCCAATGAGTTTTGAGGCTCGTGGTGTCTATCGTTATGTTCTCACCCTCACTGATGACTTAAGTGGATATGGGTATGTCTACTTAATGAAACACAAGTCTGAGACCTTTGAAAAGTTCAAGGAATTTCAGAGTGAGGTTGAGAATCAACGTGACAGAAAAATCAAGTTCTTGCGATCAGATCGTGGGGGAGAATACTTGAGTCACTAATTTGGCACGCACTTAAGGAAATGTGGAATAGTTTCACAACTCACGCCGCCTGGAACACCTCAGCATAATGGTGTGTTCGAACATCGTAATTGCACTCTATTGGATATGGTGCGATCTATGATGTCTCTTACCGATCTACCGCTATCATTTTGGGGCTATGCTTTAGAGACTACCACATTCACTTTAAATAGGGCTCCGTCGAAATCTGTTGAGACGACACCATATGAATTATGGTTTGGGAAGAAACCTAAGCTGTCGTTTCTAAAAGTTTGGGGATGCGATGCTTATGTCAAGAAACTTTAACCTGAAAAGCTCGAACCCAAATCGGAAAAATGCGTCTTTGTAGGATACCGTAAAGAAACTATTGGGTATACCTTCTACCTCAGATCCGAAGGCAAGATCTTTGTTGCCAAGAATGTATCCTTTCTAGAGAAAGAGTTTCTCTCGAAAGAAGTAAGTGGGAGGAAAGTAGAACTCGATGAAGTATTACCTCTTGAACCGGTAAGTGGCGCAGCTCAAGAAAATGTTCCTGAGGTGCCTGCACCGACAAGAGAGGAAGTTAATGATGATGATCATGAAACTTCAGATCAAGTTACTACTGAACTTCGTAGGTCCACAAGGACACGTTCCGCACCAGAGTGGTACGGCAACCCTGTCTTGGAAATCATGTTGTTAGACAATGGTGAACCTTCGAACTATGAAGAAGCTATGGCGGGCCCGGATTCCGACAAATGGCTGGAAGCCATGAAATCCGAGATAGGATCCACGTATGAAAATGAAGTATGGACTTTGACTGACTTGCCTGATGATCGGCGAGCCATAGAAAATAAATGGATCTTTAAGAAGAAGACACATGCAGATGGTAATGTAACCATCTATAAAGCTTGGCTTGTCGCTAAGGGTTATCGACAAGTTCAAGGGGTTGAGTACGATGAGACTTTCTCACCTGTAGCGAAGCTGAATTCCGTCCGAATCATGTTAGCAATTGCCGCATTCTATGATTATGAGATATAGCAAATGGACATCAAAACGGCATTCCTTAATGGTTTACTTAAGGAAGAATTGTATATGATGCAGCAGGAAGGTTTTGTCGATCCTAAGAATGCTGACAAGGTGTGCAAGCTCCAACGCTCGATCTATGGGCTGGTGCAAGCATCTCGGAGTTGGAACATTCATTTTGATGAGATGATCAAAGCGTTTGGGTTTACGCAGACTTATGGAGAAGCCTGCATTTACAAGAAAGTGAGTGGGAGCTCTGTAGCATTTCTCATATTGTATGTGGATGACATACTGTTGATGGGAAATGATATAGAATTCTTGGAAAGCATAAAGGTGTTGGGGAACGTAGTAATTTCAAAAAATTTCCTACGCACACGCAAGATCATGGTGATGCATAGCAACGAGGGGGGAGAGTGTGATCTACGTACCCTTGTAGATCGACAATGGAAGCGTTAACACAACGTAGAGGAAGTAGTCGTACATCTTCCCGATCCGACCAATCCAAGCACCGTTACTCCGGCACCTCCGAGTTCTTAGCACACGTACAGCTCGATGACGCTCCCCGAGCTCCGATCCAGCAAAGCTTCGGGGATGAGTTCCGTCAGCACGATGGCGTGGTGACGATGAAGATGTTCTACCGGCGCAGGGCTTCGCCTAAGCACTGCAACGATATGACCGAGGTGGAATATGGTGGAAGGGGGCACCGCACACGGCTAAGGAACGATCACGAGGATCAACTTGTGTGTCCTAGGGTGCCCCCTTGCCCCTGTATATAAAGGAGGGAGGGGGAGGTGCGGCCGGCCCCCAAGGGGTGCGCCTGGAGGAGTCCTACTCCCACCGGGAGTAGGACTCCCCTCCTCTTGCCTTGTTGGAGAAGGAAAGGGGGAAGGGGAAGAGGAAAGGGGGGCGCCGCCCCCCCTTCCTTGTCCTATTCGGAATTCGGACTAGGGGGGGAGGGGGCGCGCGGCCTGCCCTGGCCGTCCCTCCTCTTCTCCCTTATGGCCCATGTAGGCCCAATAACCCCCGGGGGGGTTCCGGTAACCCCCCGGTACTCCGGTAAAATGCCGATTTCACCCGGAACAATTCCGATGTCCAAATACAGGCTTCCAATATATCAATCTTTATGTCTCGACTATTTCGAGACTCCTTGTCATGTCCGTGATCACATCCGGGACTCCGAACAACCTTCGATACATCAAAATGCATAAACTCATAATAACTGTCATCGTAACGTTAAGCGTGCGGACCCTACAGTTCGAGAACAATGTAGACATGACTGAGACAAGTCTCCGGTCAATAACCAATAGCGGGACCTGGATGCCCATATTGGCTCCTACATATTATACGAAGATCTTTATCGGTCAGACCGCATAACAACATACGTTGTTCCCTTTGTCATCGGTATGTTACTTGCCCGAGATTCGATCGTCGGTATCCAATACCTAGTTAAATCTCGTTACCGGCAAGTCTCTTTACTCGTTCCGTAATACATCATCTCACAACTAACATATTAGTTGCAATGCTTGCAAGGCTTATGTGATGTGCATTACCGAGAGGGCCCAGAGATACCTCTCCGACAATCGGAGTGACAAATCCTAATCTCGAAATACGCCAACCCAACATCTACCTTTGGAGACACCTGTAGAGCACCTTTATAATCACCCATTTACGTTGTGACGTTTGGTAGCACACAAAGTGTTCCTCCGGCAAACGGGAGTTGCATAATCTCATAGTCATAGGGACATGTATAAGTCATGAAGAAAGCAATAGCAACATACTAAACGATCGGGTGCTAAGCTAACGGAATGGGTCAAGTCAATCACATCATTCTCCTAATGATGTGATCCCGTTAATCAAATGACAACTCATGTCTATGGTTAGGAAACATAACCATCTTTGATCAACGAGCTAGTCAAGTAGAGGCATACTAGTGACACTCGGTTTGTCTATGTATTCACACATGTATTATGTTTCTGGTTAATACAATTCTAGCATGAACAATAAACATTTATCATGATATAAGGAAATAAATAATAACTTTATTATTGCCTCTAGGGCATATTTCCTTCAGTCTCCCACTTGCACTAGAGTCAATAATCTAGATTACACAGCAATGATTCTAACACCCATGGAGTCTTGGTGCTGATCATGTTTTGCTCGTGGAAGAGGCTTAGTCAACGGGTCTGCTACATTCAGATCCGTATGTATCTTGCAAATCTCTATGTCTCCCACCTGGACTAGATCCCGGATGGAATTGAAGCGTCTCTTGATGTGCTTGGTTCTCTTGTGAAATCTGGATTCCTTTGCCAAGGCCATTGCACCAGTATTGTCACAAAAGATTTTCATTGGACCCGATGCACTAGGTATGACACCTAGATCGGATATGAACTCCTTCATTTGCTACTTCCGAAGCAGCTATGTACTCTGCTTCACACGTAGATCCCGCTACGATGCTTTGTTTAGAACTGCACCAACTGACAGCTCCACCGTTTAATGTAAACACGTATCCGGTTTGCGATTTAGAATCGTCCGGATCAGTGTCAAAGCTTGCATCAACGTAACCTTTTACGATGAGCTCTTTGTCACCTCCATATACGAGAAACATATCCTTAGTCCTTTTCAGATACTTCAGGATGTTCTTGACCGCTGTCCAGTGATCCACTCCTGGATTACTTTGGTACCTCCCTGCTAAACTTATAGCAAGGCACACATCAGGTCTGGTACACAGCATTGCATACATGATAGAGCCTATGGCTGAAGCATAGGGAATATCTTTCATTTTCTCTCTATCTTCTGCAGTGGTCGGGCATTGAGTCTGACTCAACTTCACACCTTGTAACACAGGCAAGAACCCTTTCTTTGCTTGATCCATTTTGAACTTTTTCAAAATCTTGTCAAGGTATGTGCTTTGTGAAAGTCCAATTAAGCGTCTTGATCTATCTCTATAGATCTTTATGCCTAATATGTAAGCAGCTTCACCGAGTTCTTTCATTGAAAAACTCTTATTCAAGTATCCCTTTATGCTATCCAGAAATTCTATATCATTTCCAATTAGTAATATGTCATCCACATATAATATCAGAAATGCTACAGAGCTCCCACTCACTTTCTTGTAAATACAGGCTTTTCCAAAAGTCTGTATAAAACCAAATGCTTTGATCACACTATCAAAGCGTTTATTCCAACTCCGAGAGGCTTGCACCAGTCCATAAATGGATCGCTGGAGCTTGCACACTTTGTTAGCTCCCTTTGGATCGACAAAACCTTCTGGTTGCATCATATACAACTCTTCTTCCAGAAATCCATTCAGGAATGCAGTTTTGACATCCATCTGCCAAATTTCATAATTATAAAATGCGGCAATTGCTAACATGATTCGGATAGACTTAAGCATCGCTACGGGTGAGAAGGTCTCATCGTAGTCAATCCCTTGAACTTGTCGAAAACCTTTTGCGACAAGTCGAGCTTTGTAGACAGTAATATTACCATCAGCGTCAGTCTTCTTCTTGAAGATCCATTTATTCTCAATTGCTTGCCGATCATCGGGCAAGTCAACCAAAGTCCATACTTTGTTCTCATACATGGATCCCATCTCAGATTTCATGGCTTCCAGCCATTTTGCGGAATCTGGGCTCACCATCGCTTCTTCATAGTTCGTAGGTTCATCATGATCTAGTAGCATGACTTCCAGAACAGGATTACCGTACCACTCTGGCGCGGATCTCACTCTGGTTGATCTACGAGGTTCATTAGTATCTTGATCTGAAGCTTCATGATCATCGTCATTAGCTTCCTCACTAATTGGTGTAGGTGTCGCAGAAACAGGTTTCTGTGATGTACTACTTTCCAATAAGGGAGCAGGTACAGTTACCTCGTCAAGTTCCACTTTCCTCCCACTCACTTCTTTTGAGAGAAACTCCTTCTCTAGAAAGGACCCATTCTTAGCAACGAATGTCTTGCCTTCGGATCTGTGATAGAAGGTGTACCCAACAGTCTCCTTTGGGTATCCTATGAAGACACATTTCTCCGATTTGGGTTCGAGCTTATCAGGTTGAAGTTTTTTCACATAAGCATCGCAGCCCCAAACTTTCAGAAATGACAACTTTGGTTTCTTGCCAAACCACAGTTCATAAGACGTCGTCTCAACGGATTTTGATGGTGCCATATTTAACGTGAATGCAGCCGTCTCTAGAGCGTATCCCCAAAACGACAGCGGTAAATCAGTAAGAGACATCATAGATCGCACCATATCTAGTAAAGTACGATTACGACGTTCGGACACACCATTACGCTGTGGTGTTCCGGGTGGCGTGAGTTGCGAAACTATTCCACAATTTTTCAAATGTACACCAAACTCGTAACTCAAATATTCTCCTCCACGATCAGATCGTAGAAACTTTATTTTCTTGTTACGATGATTTTCAACTTCACTCTGAAATTCTTTGAACTTTTCAAATCTTTCAAACTTATGTTTCATTAAGTAGATATACCCATATCTGCTTAAGTCATCTGTGAAGGTGAGAAAATAACGATATCCGCCACAAGCCTCAATATTCATCGGACCACATACATCTGTATGTATGATTTCCAACAAATCTATTGCTCTCTCCATAGTACCGGAGAATGGTGTTTTAGTCATCTTGCCTATGAGGCATGGTTCGCAAGTACCAAGTGATTCATAATCAAGTGGTTCCAAAAGTCCATCAGTATGGAGTTTCTTCATGCGCTTTACACCGATATGACCTAAACGGTAGTGCCACAAATAAGTTGCACTATCATTATTAACTCTGCATCTTTTGGCTTCAACACTATGAATATGTGTGTTACTACTATCGAGATTCATCAAAAATAGACCACTCTTTAAGGGTGCATGACCATAAAAGATATTACTCATATAAATAGAACAACCATTATTCTCAGATTTAAATGAATAACCGTCTCGCATCAAACAAGATCCAGATATAATGTTCATGCTTAACTCTGGCACCAAATAACAATTATTTAGGTCTAATATTAATCCCGAAGGTAGATGTAGAGGTAGCGTGCCGACTGCGATCACATCGACTCTGGAACCATTTCCCACGCGCATCGTCACCTCGTCCTTAGCTAATCTTCGCTTAATCCGCAGTCCCTGTTTCGAGTTGCAAATATTAGCAACAGAACCAGTATCAAATACCCAGGTGCTACTGCGAGCATTAGTAAGGTACACATCAATAACATGTATATCACATATACCTTTGTTCACCTTGCCATCCTTCTTATCCGCCAAATACTTAGGGCAGTTCCGCTTCCAGTGACCAGTCTGCTTGCAGTAGAAGCACTCAGTTTCAGGCTTAGGTCCAGACTTTGGTTTCTTCTCCTGAGCAGCAACTTGCTTGCTGTTCTTTTTGAAGTTCCCCTTCTTCTTCCCTTTGCCCTTTTTCTTGAAACTACTGGTCTTGTTGACCATCAACACTTGATGCTCCTTCTTGATTTCTACCTCCACAGCTTTCAGCATTGCGAAGAGCTCGGGAATAGTCTTATTCATCCCTTGCATATTATAGTTCATCACGAAGCTCTTGTAGCTTGGTGGCAGTGATTGGAGAATTCTGTCAATGACGCAATCATCTGGAAGATTAACTCCCAATTGAATCAAGTGATTATTATACCCACACATTTTGAGTATATGCTCACTGACAGAACTGTTCTCCTCCATCTTGCAGCTATAGAACTTATTGGAGACTTCATATCTCTCAATCCGGGCATTTGCTTGAAATATTAACTTCAACTCCTGGAACATCTCATATGCTCCATGACGTTCAAAACGTCGTTGAAGTCCCGATTCTAAGCCGTAAAGCATGGCACACTGAACTATCGAGTAGTCATCAGCTTAGCTCTGCTAGACTTTCATAACATCTGGTGTTGCTCTAGCAGCAGGCCTGGCACCCAGCGGTGCTTCCAGGACGTAATTCTTCTGTGCAGCAATGAGGATAATCCTCAAGTTACGGACCCAGTCTGTGTAATTTCTACCATCATCTTTCAACTTTGCTTTCTCAAGGAACGCATTAAAATTCAACGGAACAACAACACGGGCCATCTATCTACAAACAAGCATAAACAAGCAAGATACTATCAGGTACTAAGTTTCATGATAAATTTAGGTTCAATTAATTTACTTAAAAGAACTCCCACTTAGATAGACATCCCTCTAATCTTCTAAGTGATTACGTGATCCAAATCAACTAAACCATGTCCGATCATCACGTGAGATGGAGTAGTTTCATTGGTGAACATCATTATGTTGATCATATCTACTATATGATTCACGCTCGACCTTTCGGTCTCCGTGTTCTGAGGCCATATCTGTATATGCTAGGCTCGTCAAGTATAACCTGAGTATTCTGCGTGTGCAATTGTTTTGCACCCGTTGTATTTGAACGTAGAACCTATCACACCCGATCATCACGTGGTGTCTCAGCACGAAGAACTTTCGCAATGGTGCATACTCAGGGAGAACACTTCTTGATAATTAGTGAGAGATCATCTTATAATGCTACCGTCAATCAAAGCAAGATAAGATGCATAAAAGATAAACATCACATGCAATCAATATAAGTGATATGATATGGCCATCATCATCTTGTGCCTGTGATCTCCATCTCCGAAGCACCGTCATGATCACCATCGTCATCGGCGGCGACACCTTGATATCCATCGTAGCATCATTGTCATCTCGCCAATCTTATGCTTCTACGACTATCGCTACCGCTTAGTGATAAAGTAAGGCATTACAGGGCGTTTGCATTGCGTACAATAAAGCGACAACCATATGGCTCCTGCCAGTTGCCGATAACTCAGTTACAAAACATGATGATCTCATACAATAAAATTTAGCATCATGTCTTGACCATATCACATCACAACATGCCCTGCAAAAACAAGTTAGACGTCCTCTACTTTGTTGTTGCAAGTTTTACGTGGCTGCTACGGGCTTAAGCAAGAACCAATCTTACCTACGCATCAAAACCACAACGATAGTTTGTCAAGTTGGTGCTGTTTTAACCTTCGCAAGGACCGGGCGTAGCCACACTCGGTTCAACTAAAGTTGGAGAAACTGTCACCCGCAAGCCACCTCTATGCAAAGCACGTCGGGAGAACCGGTCTCGCGTAAGCGTACGCGTAATGTTGGTCCGGGACGCTTCGTCCAACAATACCGCCGAACCAAAGTATGACATGTTGGTAAGCAGTATGACTTATATTGCCCACAACTCACTTGTGTTCTACTCGTGCAAATAACATCAACATATAAAACCTAGGCTCGGATGCCACTGTTGGGGAACGTAGTAATTTCAAAAAATTTCCTACGCACACGCAAGATCATGGTGGTGCATAGCAATGAGGGGGGGAGAGTGTGATCTACGTACCCTTGTAGATCGACAACGGAAGCGTTAACACAACGTAGAGGAAGTAGTCGTACGTCTTCCCGATCCGATCGATCCAAGCACCGTTACTCCGGCACCTCCGAGTTCTTAGCACACGTACAGCTCGATGACGCTCCCCGAGCTCCGATCCAGCAAAGCTTCGGGGATGAGTTCCGTCAGCATGACGGCGTGGTGACGATGAAGATGTTCTACCGGCGCAGGGCTTCGCCTAAGCACTGCAACGATATGACCGAGGTGGAATATGGTGGAAGGGGGCACCGCACACGGCTAAGGAACGATCATGAGGATCAACTTGTGTGTCCTAGGGTGCCCCCTTGCCCCCGTATATAAAGGAGGGAGGGGGAGGTGCGGCCGGCCCCCAAGGGGTGCGCCTGGAGGAGTCCTACTCCCACCGGGAGTAGGACTCCCCTCCTCTTGCCTTGTTGGAGAAGGAAAGGGGGAAGGGGAAGAGGAAAGGGGGGCGCCGCCCCCCCTTCCTTGTCCTATTCGGACTAGGGGGGGAGGGGGCGCGTGGCCTGCCCTGGCCGGCCCTCCTCTTCTCCCTTATGGCCCATGTAGGCCCAATAACCCCCGGGGGGGTTCCGGTAACCCCCCGGTACTCCGGTAAAATGCCGATTTCACCCGGAACAATTCCGATGTCCAAATATAGGCTTCCAATATATCAATCTTTATGTCTCGACTATTTCGAGACTCCTCGTCATGTCCGTGGTCACATCCGGGACTCCGAACAACCTTCGATACATCAAAATGCATAAACTCATAATAACTGTCATTGTAACGTTAAGCGTGCGGACCCTACGGTTCGAGAACAATGTAGACATGACTGAGACAAGTCTCAGGTCAATAACCAATAGCGGGACCTGGATGCCCATATTGGCTCCTACATATTATATGAAGATCTTTATCGGTCAGACCGCATAACAACATACGTTGTTCCCTTTGTCATCGGTATGTTACTTGCCCGAGATTCGATCGTCGGTATCCAATACCTAGTTCAATCTCGTTACCGGCAAGTCTCTTTACTCGTTCCGTAATACATCATCTCACAACTAACATATTAGTTGCAATGCTTGCAAGGCTTATGTGATGTGCATTACCGAGAGGGCCCAGAGATACCTCTCCGACAATCGGAGTGACAAATCCTAATCTCGAAATACGCCAACCCAACATCTACCTTTGGAGACACCTGTAGAGCACCTTTATAATCACCCATTTACGTTGTGACATTTGGTAGCACACAAAGTGTTCCTCCGGCAAATGGGAGTTGCATAATCTCATAGTCATAGGAACATGTATAAGTCATGAAGAAAGCAATAGCAACATACTAAACAATCGGGTGCTAAGCTAATGGAATGGGTCATGTCAATCAGATCATTCACTTAATGATGTGATCCCGTTAATCAAATAACAACTCCTTGTTCATGGTTAGGAAACATAACCATCTTTGATTAACGAGCTAGTCAAGTAGAGGCATACTAGTGACACTCTGTTTGTCTATGTATTCACACATGTATTATGTTTCCAGTTAATACAATTCTAGCATGAACAATAAACATTTATCATGATATATAAGGAAATAAATAATAACTTTATTATTGCCTCTAGGGCATATTTCCTTCAAAAGGCCTACTTGAACAAGTGTTTTTCAATGAAGGATCTTGGAGAAGCTGCTTACATATTAGGCATCAAGATCTATAGAGGTAGATCGAGACGCCTCATTGGTCTTTCACAGAGTACGTACCTTGACAAGATATTGAAGAAGTTCAATATGGATCAGTCAAAGAAGAGGTTCTTGCCTGTATTGCAAGGTACGAGATTGAGCACGGCACAATGCCCGACCACGGCAGAAGATAGAGAAAAGATGAGTGTCGTCCCCTATGCCTCGGCCATAGGGTCTATCATGTATGCTATGCTGTGTACCAGACCTGATGTAAACATTGCCGTAAGTTTGGTAGGAAGGTACCAAAGTAATCCCCGTGTGGAACACTGGACAGCGGTCAAGAATATCCTGAAGTACCTGAAGAGGACTAAGGATATGTTTCTCGTTTATGGAGGTGACGGAGAGCTCGTCGTAAAGGGTTACGTCGATGCTAGCTTCGACACAGATCTGGATGACTCTAAGTCACAAACCGGATACGTGTATATTCTTAATGGTGGGGCAGTAAGCTGGTGCAGTTGCAAGCAAAGCGTTGTGGCGGGATCTACATGTGAAGCGGAGTACATGGCAGCCTCGGAGGCAGCACAAGAAGCAATCTGGGTGAAGGAGTTCATTACCGACCTAGGAGTCATACCCAATGCGTCGGGCCCAATGAATCTCTTCTGTGACAACACTGGAGCTATTGCCCTTGCCAAGGAGCCCAGGTTTCACAGGAAGACCAGGCATATCAAGCGTCGCTTCAACTCCATTCGTGAAAGTGTTCAAAATGGAGACATAGATATTTGTAAAGTACATACAGACCTGAATGTGGTAGATCCGTTGACTAAACCTCTCCCTAGAGCAAAACATGATCAACACCAGAACTGCATGGGTGTTCGATTCATCACAATGTAACTAGATTATTGACTCTAGTGCAAGTGGGAGACTGTTGGAAATATGCCCTAGAGGCAATAATAAAATGGTTATTATTATATTTCCTTGCGCATGACAATTGTCTATTGTTCATGCTATAATTGTGTTATCCGGAAATCGTAATACATGTGTGAATACATAGACCACAACACGTCCCTAGTGAGCCTCTAGTTGACTAGCTCGTTGATCAAAAGATAGTCACGGTTTCCTAACTATGGACATTGGATGCTTTTGATAACGGGATCACATCATTAGGAGAATGATGTGATGGACAAGACCCAATCCTAAGCATAGCTTAAAGATCGTGTAGTTCGTTTGCTAGAGCTTTTCCAAATGTCAAGTATCATTTCCTTAGACCATGAGATTGTGCAACTCCCGGATACCGTAGGAGTGCTTTGGGTGTACCAAACGTCACAATGTAACTGGGTGACTATAAAGGTGCACTACAGGTATCTCCAAAAGTGTCTGTTGGGTTGGCACGAATCGAGACTGGGATTTGTCACTCCGTATGACGGAGAGGTATCTCTTGGGCCCACTCGGTAATGCATCATCGTAATGAGCTCAATGTGACCAAGTGGTTGATGAAGGGATCATGCATTACGGTACGAGTAAAGTGACTTGCCGGTAACGAGATTGAACGAGGTATTGGGATACCGACGATCGAGTCTCGGGCAAGTAACGTCCCGATTGACAAAGGGAATTGTATACGGGATTGATTGAATCCTCGACATCGTGGTTCATCCGATGAGATCATCGAGGAGCATGTGGGAGCCAACATGGGTATCCAGATCCTGCTGTTGGTTATTGACCGGAGAGTCGTCTCGGTCATGTCTGCGTGTCTCCCGAACCCGTAGGGTCTACACACTTAAGGTTCGGTGATGCTAGGGTTGTTGAGATATTAGTATACGGTAACCCGAAAGTTGTTCGGAGTCCCGGATGAGATCCCGGACGTCACGAGGAGTCCCAGAATGGTCCGGAGGTGAAGATTTATATATAGGATGTCAAGTTTCGGCCATCGGGAAAGTTTCGGGGGTAATCGGTATTGTACCGGGACCACCGGAAGGGTCTCGGGGGTCCACCGGGTGGGGCCACCTATCCCTGAGGGCCCCATGGGCTGAAGTGGTAGGGTAACCAGCCCCTAATGGGCTGGTGCGCCCCCCATGGGCCTCCCCCTGCGCCTAGGGATGGAAACCCAAGGGGTGGGGGCGCCCCACTTGGCTTGGGGGGCACTCCACCCCCCTTGGCCGCCGCCCCCCCTTGGAGATTGCATCTCCTAGGGCCGGTGCCCCCCTAGGGGTCCTATATATAGTGGGGGGAGGGAGGGCAGACGCACCCTAGCCCCTGGCGCCTCCCTCTCCCTCCTGTGACACCTCTCCCTCTCCCTGAGCTTGGCGAAGCCCTGCCGAGATCACCGTTGCTTCCACCACCACGCCGTCGTGCTGCTGGATCTCCATCAACATCTCCTTCCCCCTTGCTGGATCAAGTTGGAGGAGACGTCTTCCCAACCGTACGTGTGTTGAACGCGGAGGTGCCGTCCGTTCGGCGCTAGGTCATCGATGATTTGGATCACGATGAGTACGTCTCCATCAACCCCGTTCTCTTGAACGCTTCCGCTCGTGATCTACAAGGGTATGTAGATGCACTCCCTTCTCCCTCGTTGCTAGATGACTCCATATATTGATCTTGGTGATGCGTAGAAAATTTTAAAATTCTGCTACGTTACCCAACAATTGGCATGTCATGTTCTCATTGGGGGAGTCGAAAAAGTCAGTGGAGGAGGAGGGTGTGGAGTGCACAACAATGGCGGTCGTACCCACATTCTCATCTTCATCGCCTTCTTCGTCACCGGACATGTAATCCTCATGAACAAACGCCTTATCATATCTCCTCTTGGTGAACTTGGAGAATTTCTTTGTCTTGAGCACAAGCTTCTCAGATTCGTCTTCTCTTCTCTCAGAAGTACAATCCGCAACAAAGTGTCACGAGCAATCATGATTGTAGCACTTTCTTCTCCCAAAGGACCTCCCTTTGAGATTCTCCCCCTTGTTTCCCATGGTGCCTGAATAATTCTTGACCAAGAGGGCCAAGTCTTCTTCAAAGTCAATTGTCGAGCACGTGCTATCTTCTTCATCTTCAACACATCTTTATTCTCCAACTTCCTCTCTTGAAGCACTCACAACCACCTTCTTGGCCTTCAATGCAAGGTTGGAGTTATTAGTCCCTTGAACAATTGCAAGGGTGTTTTTGACTTGGTCTCCCACTACTAGGGAAAAGCTTATAGGTAGACGCTTACTAGTAGCGCGGGTTTATACCCCTCGCTACTACTAAGTTGATAGTAGTAGCTCGGGTTTATACCCCTCGCTACTACTAAGTGGTGTCTACCGTGCCCCCCGGGACATGCCATAGTAGTAGCGAGGGGTATATATAAACCCGCGCTACTACTAAGTTGATAGTAGTAGCACGGGTTTATATCGCTCGCTACTACTAAGTACATGGTTTTTGAAGAGCCCTGAAATCCCTATCTCCTCCCCCAAATCCTTCCTCTCCCCCCTCACTCTCCCCCTCTATCTCCCTAGGCTCCCACATGGACCTCCTACCCATGCGCGCCTCCTCCTCCATGGCGCCAAAAGAGGCCAGCGGTGTCCTGGAGCTCGTCGGTCTTCCCCGCATCTCCATGCCACCACGCCGGAGCACCTCACCACCGGCGACCAACCCCGCTGCTACCCCCATCTCCTTCCTCTCTCCCTCGTTTTTCTTTTTATCTCTCTCCCTATGGTTTGACTCAACCCTCCCATGTCCTTGCCCGTTCAGGTCATCGCCATGGACGACCAGGAGCTCGTTGCCTTTGCTGAAAAGAGGAGCCCCATGTCGCCGCCTTGCTCGGCCATGGATCCGGGCCCTCTACAGCAGCGGTCGCTGGATCTGGTCTGCCGCTGCCCTTTCGCATCACTGGCGACCCCTGCCATCGCTGGATCGAACCATTGCTGCCATTGACAGCATGCACGGGGTTGAGATTTTTGTTTTTGTTTTTTAAATTAATAGTAGTAGTGCGGGTGGCAACCACGCCACTACTCTGCGCTACTACTAACAAATGTAGTAGTAATGCGGGTGCACCCGCGCTACTACTACAAGTTAGCTGTAGCGCCGTAGTAGTAGCACGGGAACCCGTGCTACTACTAGCTGTTTAACCCGCGCTACTACTAGGCTTTTCCCTAGTAGTGTCGAAAAGTGCATGGGTGGTGAAAGTAAACTCAAATTGATTGGGAGTCATTCGGTCATAGTCGGGACTTTGATGAATCATCATAACCATAGTGTGTTCCTCAAAACAATGACTTCAATAAAAATGTCATCCACCCATGTGCAACAAAAGTTCCTCGGACCCAACACAAGAGACTTCAATTTCCGATACACCTCCTTCTGCGGTCTCCATCATTGTTCGCAAACAAATTGACTTATTTCTTGAGAAGGCCAACCAATATATTTGAATGTTGGCATCACCTTCGAGAATGTACTCAAGGCAATCCCACACTTCCTTGGCGGTCTTGAAAGGAGCAATGGAATCGCTATATTCATCAGTGACTGCAAGTCAAAGCATGTTGTGGGCGATATCATTGAGTTGATCATCAATGGCTTCCCTTGGAGTAAGGCTCCAATGATCATGGTGCTTGAAGCCATTGATAATCACCCACCAAACTTGCATCGAGGCATTGCGAATGTAAGGCCCGTAACTATTTTCCACTTAGAAAATGAGTTAACCTTCAAAGGGGGTGGAGCCCCAACATGATTGATATCTGGATGAGGGATAGGTTGTGGCGAGTAATGAGGCTCTATGGAATTGTAGAGAGGTATGGTGGTAAGCTTGAGATGAGCAAGAGTTTCTCTTGTATCATCACATCATGAGCCACACTTGGAACAAATGAGGATCATGCAGATGTGGAGGCTTTGAAGAGAACATCCACCTCATACTTGATGGTGGAGCGTGCTTCTCTCAACATAACAAAATTTAAATCCAACAATAGTAAGGAGAAGTCCATTACAGTCAAGGTAGCGACTGATGTAGGAACAATGGGGTTAGCAATGGCGGGAAGCTCGGGTGGAGGGGCATGAACCCCCTCACCTTGTGGTAGTTCCACACCCTCCTATGGATGATCAGCCATAATCTCTTTAGGTGGTTAAGCCCTAATGAAGAGTCAAAGCTCTGATACGAATTGAAAGGATCGAGAGGTCGACTAGAAGGGGGGTGAATAGGAGACTACAAATTTTAGCTCAACTTCCTATTTTAGGGGCTAATGCAGATAAAGTAAGTTCTCTAGATATGCAATCTATGGTGAGAACAACATATATGGCAATCAAGTTAGCAATAAGGTAAGCAAGGCAACAAGCATACAAAGAAAGTAAAGGAACGAGAACGGATAAGCCACTAGTGAGTCGAGGACGCAGATGTATCCCGAAGTACACACTCTTTGGGGAGTTCTAGTCTCCGCTGGAGAGGTGCCGAAGCCAAAGCTCTGGAGCGCCACCAAGTGCCTCACCTTATTCTCCCTTTGAGTCACCCTCAACGGACAAGCCTAAAATCACTCAGGGTATGATCTTGACGACGACCACCTAACCATTACAAACTTCCCGGAGAACACCACTAGCAAGCAAGCATATGGGCCTTGACTCCTAGCGTCTAGGATCCTAAATATCCTAAAGTAAAAGTGTTGATGATGAAATCGATCGGGGATCACAAATTTGTTTCATGGAAGTGTAGATCGGTTATTACTCTTTCAATCCTTGAAATATGATGGAGTTTGAGTGGAGGGATCGAGAATATTTGAGCTTTTGAAGGTTTGGAATGGTGGAGTAGCTCAAGACATTAGGGTTAGTTGTTAGAGGTCAAAGAAGGGTTTTTTATACTTTAACCCTCAAAGTGATCGTTCCCACTAGATGGCCCCATGTGCACGGGTCAAGAGAGACAAAAATCCTAGATCCCGTGTGCATGGGGTTTCCAGCTCAACCTAGTGGGCATGGGGGTTAGCAAGCCCGTGTGCATACGGTGTCCATAGAGCAAACTCAGGACGACGTGAACACGGCCCCTGGACCCCATGGGCATAGGGTAGGTTAGCCAAGAGCACAAAGGAAGTGAGATAATGGGCTATATTTAGTGGTAGGAGTAGGATAGTTGGTGTATATGTTTTGCATGACCTCACACCTTCTCCCAACACCTCGACCCCTCTTAATAGTGTGGTTTTCCTATTACTCAAAAGAAACCAAAACAAAACTCTCAAGTCTTCGGATAACCACACCTTTTTTTCCTTTTAAAGTGGGGCTCAACCGTCTCCATAAAATAATTCTTAGAGACCGATGACTTGAGCTAAACTAGTAATCATCATTAGTCCTCACTCCACATTGTCATTACACAGAAATACCATTAGGGGCTAATGCACTTTCATGTGGCATAGAAGGTGGCTGGGAGGAGATGCTCTGGTCGTCTGGCGGTGGTGAAGGGGGCGGCCTGACTTTATGGAGGAAAAATAAGTGAGGTGCATCCATGCATCCGCTGAGGCAAGACCGCGAGAGGAGACAGTTGCATGGTCACACGGGAGGATTGCAGGTGCATGCGGGGAAAAGGTCTCCCGCCTATCCACCTAGGATTAAGCAGCGAGACAGGGCGAGGAATCAGGAACGAGAGTTGGGAGGGTGGATGAGTGTGTGCGGTGCGTGCGATGGCGTGATGGAATTTGGGCGACACAGACTGGGGGTCTTACAAGCAAGGTTTTTTAATTTTAGACAATGACATCTAGGTCCCACATGTTAGAGTATATTAGTACATGGGTACGTGGATATGCAGGTATGGTTTCTACCTCCCGTATCTGCACTACCTGATGGGTGAGGTTTTCTCATTTATTTAGCCATGGGTATTTTTTTCCATACCCTTGCCCTAATAGGTTTCTCCCCCCTGTGGCTAGCGGTTCCCCATTGCCATGTTGACACAAGGGTAGGATTGCGGTGAAAATATGAATTTGAGGTGTAGGGATTTAATAAAGAGGAGTTCCTGGCTTTCCATCCACCTACCACATGGAATCACCCAACACTTCTTTCTTCTTTCTTGCCTTATCCCTCTTTCTCTATGTGGTAGGTGGATGGAGTGAGGTGAAGTGGGATGGAAGTGGCTCACAAGGATGAACAATGATGAATGAAACAGATTGTTGTAGCCATGAAAGGGTATGAGAAGATACTAGGGGCGGAAGCATAGGTACTTAGGTAGTAAACTAACAAAACTATCAAGACAATTCAAATAAATTTGAACGAGCAGGGCAATGTTCAGGAACCATAAGAAATACAGTACTCAAAAGTACCAACTGAAAGTTGACCGACATTTCCAAACAAAAAATGCAGCACTTTTTGCGGAGATAGAATGGCTACCGTAGTAAACCGAGCAGTTGTTGGAATGAGAATTTGTAGAAAGTGTTGAGTCACAACTAGGAAGTTCCGTCTGAAAAGAAAGAGAGGTACCCAAGTTCTACTGTGACCAGTAGTTAGTGGAGAAGCAAACCGACACGGCTCGGAAGTGCCGAAGAAAAATGATGTGCTCAAAAGTGCCATAGCAAACAAAGGACGTGTAAGGAGGATTTGACTCGGCAGTTCTGGAACAACATAAGCGGTGGCTCCGAATTGTTGAAACTAGGTTTCTTCCCTGAATATGAATAACCCTAAGAGGGTTGATAGTGTAGGAAGATAAATTTTCGGAGGTACAAGGCTCTTAGAGAAACCCATACAAAGTGATGGCCATGGAGTAGAATTTGGAGGATTTTGGCTTAGGAACTGTTCTTGGAGTTCAAACATAGTATTTGCTTATGCCCCACTTCATAGTATGGTTGTTCTATACTCAATGTGAATCTTGGATTCACTAAAAACCTTGAAAGTACATACTAAGAACTTGATGAGGACAACAACTAGATACATTTTGTGGGGGCCACCAATGATGTGCCACTTATAGCCAAACATGATAGTAGATAGTAAGATTATATGCTATACATGAAATAAGCTCAATAAGTATCATGTTTATGTCAGGTATAGTATATAGAAGATAAGAGTGGCGATAAGACCAATTATCATTAGAGAATACATAAACACTGACGATCAACTCTTTCTGATACAAGAGTTGATTGTCATACAACACTTTTTGATGAAAATGCGCACTTCTAATGATAAGAACTTGATGAGGACAATCAAGTCTTCTTGATGCACGAAGATAAGCATGGCGGTTATTAGAAAACACGAAAATACTGCTTCCCACACGCTTTCAGGTTTGCACTCTAAATCCAGGCCATCTTCCGAGTTCAGATATGTTTCCATCTCTTTAATGACAGCCGCTGCAAAATGAGAACCGAAGTGGTGTCAATGAAATGAACATTTTCGATCAATTACACTTCTTATATCTGAGTAAGTACGGAAAAACAAAGACATCTGATCAGTGGTTGATCATTGATCAGACGTCCATTTTACTGACTGGCACGAAATATAGTTCGACATTAGAGCAAAAGAGAAGAGATTTCAGTACCGAACCAATCAAACTCCTCTTGTGCATCATGGCCGCCGCCCGAATACTTGGGCCGGCTCTCCAAGTTCATCAGCGTGTTGTAGGCGTGCTTGATCTTCAGAAACTTCTCCTGAGCATTCGCCTACATTGAACCAGGAGCTTGTCAGCAAAATCTCCATCAGGAAACAGTACTGAAGCTAGTTCCATCGCTGAATCCTGCTGCTTGGATGGGAAGAGGAGGGGAGCACCGCACCTCCTTGTTGACGTCCGGGTGGTACTTGAGCGCAAGGCGCCGGTACGCGCGCTTGATCTCGGCAGGCGACGCCAACGGCGCCACGCCCAGCACCTCGTACAGGGACTCCCTCCTCCGCCTGCCTCCGCTGGCGCCCGCGCGGACCCGCACGCTCGCCCGCCGCGCCAACCGACCGGAGCTGGAGCCGGACCGGTGGAGAGTGAGAGGAGGCGCCGGGCCCGGAGCAGACGCGAGGCGGCGTGAGAGAGGGAGGACATGCTGGGCGGCGACGGCGGAGACCTGCACCGACAGCGCCATTGCAATGGGGTTGCGAGGCTCGCGGCGAGCGCGTCCTCCGCCGTTCAGATCGACCGGCACTGAGGATCCAACGGCCGCTGTTATAAGCTGATGATTAGCAACCTCTCGATGTGTCAGCACCTTCCTTACTACTTTTACGCAAACTGTAATTTTAGCCGCCGAAGTATAGATCCTGTTTATTTAAGGACACAAAATACAAGATCCTGTTTTAAATAGAGAAAAGCATATTTACCATGCACGGGATATCCCATGCATGGTGCCAGGGCCGGCCCTGGGGGGGGGGGGGGGGGGGGGGGGGGGGGGGGGGGGGGGGGGGGGGCGCCCCGGGCCCCCAAGATGCAGGGCCCACTCTCAGGTTTGCAAGTAGCCCATGGCTTCGGCTGAAAAAAAATCAATTTTTTCTAGGAAAGAAAACGAATCTGGATCGTAGCATGGCTTCAGTCCTTTTGCGTGTACGTATACAACTTGATATGGCAACCATGCATGCACGCACGCAGGCGAAGGATGAATTTCCCCTCGCGCCGAGCGCCCTTGTCATCTCCTGATCATCGCCTGATCTAGCGCCCTCACCTCGCCTTGTCACCGCACAGCAGCAGGCAGGAGCAAAGGACAAGAGCGAACAAGGTCTGCTTACATTGGATCAGATCGTCAGAATCTCAGTTGATTTTTAAATCCATGATCTACAGCTCAAAGGTAACCCCTCTGGTAGTCCCTAGTCCCTGGTTCCCGAATTTGCTTTTTGTTAATTGAAGTCGATGCCGAGAATTGCTTTTTGATAATCCAATCATTGGATAAGGTTAGTGTGCTGAAAACTGCACTATCCGTGCTTAATCTCGAGATGACACAAAAATCAACTTTCTAATGGTCGTTGATTGTATTTCAATCGAAACCAGTTTGCTCAGTTTGGATTCATGGTTGCCGAGGTATCACCAGAACGGTGTTGTTTTACAAGTATTTTCAAAGTTTAGCGGATACTGTTTTCGTGACTTTTAGCATATTTCTATTTCACAAGAACTAGTCAATATCCAGGTATGATCAGTTTTTGATTACAACATGAAATACGGACATAGCTTCATGTTAAATATCCTGATTTGCTTCTTTTTATCATTTCATAAAATGGATCACCGATCTGTAGCCTAGAAATTTGTATATGACGTGCTTTGGAGTTCAAATTAGAGGGAGAATCTAAGCTATGCTTTCATATTTACCTAATGATAATTAATGGGCTAGCTGCAGGAGATATTTACACATATGTATTAGGATGTTCAAGAGCCGAGGTCAAATTATACACTAGTATTTTATGTTTATATTAAAGGGCCCCGTGTTTTACTTTCACCCCGGGCCCCTGAAATGTCAGGAACGGCCCTGCATGGTTCAGCCCTTGATCTAGTTGGAGATTTGGTTATATGCATATGCGTGCCCACTTCCTCCATCAATGCTGGCAGCTTTTCCTGTAGCTACCTTTGTGCGGTCTATGCCATGTTCTACCCACCCATGTTTTTTCCATCTTATTTTCAAGTTTGAATGCATTTTATCTTTTGAACTGAGAGTCTAGTTCATAAATGTTTTGAATATTTGTGTAAAACTTTATGTGACAAAGTGATGCACTCTAGAACATGAAAAACCCTACTATAACTTCATAAGAATACATGTTAAATTCAAACTCGTAATATTATTTTTTAAACAAATTTACCAAGTGCTACCAAGATCCCTGACATTGGGACGCAATAAATTCTTATGTAACATTTCGATACATTATGCTAGACAAATGTCTATAATTTTGTGTGGTTTCATTAAGTCTCATCATGTTTTAAGATTCAAAAATCATTTTTCTGGAAATACATTCAACAATGGTCTCATTAAATAGCTCTTGTCGCCAAGAACCCAAATATGCAAAGATATCAAAATTCACACTTTTGACCCAAAAGATATATGAAAATGAAAATCAAATGAAAAAGAATGGAGAAGTTGAGTGAAAAGAGAGAAGTGGAATGAGATGTACTGTGTATAGTACACAACAACAGTGTGTGTCGGAAAGATGCATGCACGGAATATCCCGTGCATGGTAGAAAATCCGTCCTCATTTTAAATATGCAAGACTAGCGTGTGAATTATCGTCATGAACATTTTCTCTCTTTTTCCAAGAATTTTTTTGATCTATTCATCATTGAATAAGTACTCGGCTTATTTGAGATACTTCCTTTTCTCCTCTTATCATGCAACTTCGCATCAATGTTGTATGCGCGACCGTGATTGTGTCCTTATAAACACAGAGACGCACATCTTATTCCTATAAGCATCTTCGAGAGACTGAACCGACATATCATTTTAAGATTGACGAAGTCACCACGGATGTCTTGTAGTCAACAGGAACGTCTTCTTTCACTGAAAGTGCATCGCCGGAAAATTTGAAATAAATACAGAAAAATATGAACACCATTACTCTCTGGTGGGCTGGTGATATCATTGTCCTTCTAACCATCCAACCACATGTTTGTTTCTAGTCCCGCTGGTTAGTGGCTCATGTTTCTTGTCGCCCGTCTCTCGCAATGGGTTTGCATTGTGCGTGGGGTAGCCCCCAACTCTCATATGTCTCTTCTCGCTTCTGTCGAGATTTCTTCATCTTCGTCGTTCCACACTGCATGCCACACGTTGTGCACGCCAGGTGCTTCTTACATCCCGTGCCCGGTTCCTCCAGCTTCCATGGTGGTTTTGCCGCTCGTTGGCGCTCTGTTTGCTTCGTCCGCCAACGTGTCGTTTGCTTCTCCGACTGACTAAAGTTCGGACTTGGTTTCGCTTTTGCCTATTCCTGATCTGACGTCCTTGCTCGTCGTTCCTTTTCGTATTTCCAGCTACTCGGGGATCTACTATGTTCTTTGGTTGTGCCTGTTCTTCACGCTTGTTCTTGCCGCAAACTAAGATTCGGGTCTGTTTTTTGTCTTGCCTATGCCCGGTCTGCTATAACTGCTCACCGTCCCCTTGATGGTTTGCAAGTGCACAAAGTACAGTTCTAGCTTTTTCGAAGTAAGAGTATGGATCCCACAGAGAGCACAAGAAATGGTATTTGACTCTCGTTGAGGTTTACGGGTATGTGACCACAAGTTAATTACAATCCAAGGCAAAGAGGAAATGAACCAGCTAGTTCTCACAATGACATTGTCAAATGATCTCTGCATGTAAAAGTTGGAAAAGAAGACGAACCAGCTAAGGCCGGGTAAGTTGAAGCCAGACTAGTTCAATCATTTTATATGGGAGGAGCTTGTCCGGATTTCGTCCTCAAGAAATTTGGGAAAAGCATGGCCAAAACTCCAAACAAGCTCGGGGGCTACTGACGGTGTACTGAACCGAGGGTGGCTTGTCGATGGGCCGGCCTTAGGTCCCAACAAGACAAGGTGTGGCCAGAGCCCCTCGTCCCACAAGAAGCCCTCAATCCGGAAGTGTCTTCATCTTGGCATGCAAGTCAAGAAGCCCTCGTACCGATCAGGGCTCCAGGCCAGTTAGCAAACCAAGTAACCCTAGGACTCGCCCCCCTTTATAAGGTGATACCTTAGGATAGTTCAGGGCATTGACATCAAGTCACAGTCTCGATAGCAACATCTCCATAGATATTGTAACCCCCTCACACGAGGCGTTCCCCCCATCAATCAAAAACTAAAGCAGGAGTAGGGTGTTACCTCCAAGATGAGGGTCCAAACCTAGGTTAAACCCCCCATGTGTGATCCCTTCTGGTACTTCCGGTCATGCGCACCACCCTATCAAGATTGCTGGCGGTTTTCCGTACAGTCAGCCTCATCTTGTCATTAGATGTTATCTTGATGTTGACCCTGTTCTTGCGTGAATATTCTTTGACAACCTTCCTAAGTAGCTCAACACTCTAGAACACTTGCCCAGATGGAATAGGACATAGAATATCATCATCCCTAAATGCTTTGAATTTCATCTTAACTCCATCTTCATCAGACTTTGGCCTGTGTAGCTCATCATCTTTTGAATCCTCTGCATGTTCTTCATTCCTTTTCTCTTCTTCATCAAAGAAATCGTTGACATACAAATCATCATCTCCTTTTGAGATGGCATAGTCATTGTCTGCAATTTCTGCATTGTAGTTAATGCCACTGTCATCATCTGATGATTCTGTTGCGTCTCCACTGTCATTCACATCTCCAGTCTCATCACCATACTTAGCACTGTTAGCAACATCCATATCAGCCACTCTCTTGCCTTTCTTCTTCAGTAATGTAGCTGCACACATGAACTTTGCTTCCTCTACTATAGGCCTAGCCACTTTTATAGGTTTGGACTATGCTCCCACAGCTCCAAGCTTAAGAGAGCTAACGATAGGAGGTAATTTTATAATTGGAAATCTCACAACATTATCAAGATCCCTAATGGTTTCATCATGGACCAGGTATATATCCATGAAGTGATGCCTAAAGGTCACAAAGGCCCTCATATTGCCATAAGGATCATTTATTTCTTTAAGTCCATTAGTTTTTACTTGTAGACCAGGCATACGGTAATACATTTTCATCCTTCCCACCTCATAACCTGTCTCCTCTATTAGATCATCCACAACCGATGGTCACCAAGTCATCTTGTCTATGTGAACATACCAAAGTCTCTAGCCACCATACTTCTTATGTCTACCATTCTCCATGTAAATTCTCCCTGCCATGTCTGAACAGACAGATATGGGTTATCTTCATATGTGCATATATACAACATCCCAACGTAAATGTATTGCATTAATGCAACATCCAGAGTACATAATTAAACATCATAAACAAAAAGCCCCAAATTTACACCCTCCCCTAACCGACCAGTCCAAAACCCTATCGCAACATCAAGATTTTGTCATGCTAAATCAAAGTGAATATATTATAGCAATGCAATACTAAAGAACGACAACATCACATGATTTGGACCTCAATGTCCCTATATTTAAATCCTACCAAAACCCCACTCCAAACCCTAGCACGGAACCCCGATTTTGACATGGTACATGCTCAAAATCGATTGACTATGGCAATGCGACACCAAACATGGATGACGCCACATGATTTCGAGCAGAAAAGGGTGGATCATTGGGCACTTACCATTGGGTGGTGGTTCATTCTCCGGGTGACAAACAACAGGGGCCATCGGTTACTAGCGTCTCCTTCAACCCACCTGCCTCTGACGAACAGGCATTGCCCGAGCCTTCCTCCAGACAAAACATCTCGTCGCCAATCAAGCCGCCGGTGGTTGATCAAGTCCACCACTTACTCCCCCCTAACCCCTTATCTTCCCGCCTCAACCGCGATCGAAATGAGAGAGGGAGAGGCTAGGAAGATTGACGAAAAATTGTACACTAAGGTACAGGGAGCTTTTATGACCCCCACCCCCCCCCCCCCCCCCCACCCACCGCGCCCGCCCCCCCCCCCATCCATCGCCACCGTCCTCCACCTATGCCCCCCCCCCCCCCCCCCCCAACACACACACACACACACTTTTGTCACATTGTCGGTCAAGTGGTCAAACTGTATGCCACGTAAGGCGTAATACGAAGCCAAACCGTACGCGGTGACCGTCTCTGTTCACTGATGTAACGTTCATGACCATTATCAAGGTATTCATAAGTCCGGTGACCGATGTCAAGTTTGGGGATGAGTCCAGCGACCGTAGGTGAATTTCACTCCCAACTAGGGTAATGGAGGTCCACTTTCAGTCTCCGCTTTTTGATGATTGGTGACAAAGCCATTGAGTATAGCATGAGATAATTACAAAAACAATGCATCAAGAAGAGATGATTGACATACAAATTGAGCTCCCCCTATTTGTGTTTTTTTTTAAGATTTGCTTTAGAAATGCAAATGCACACATCCTTAGAAGTGTGAGAACATCCAAGTATATAACAAACATATCTAAGTGCATTATGTGAGAAGGTAGATAAGCATGGGAGGCGGATTTGTGGTCTATGTGGACATCTACACCTTATATGGAAAAAAATAGTAATTCAACAAAAAATTAAAAAAATCCTGAAAATATTTTTGAAATAAACTTCACCTTTTATTGTACCCGTGAGAAAAAAAATCCACAAAAAGAAAATATCCCTTTGACTTCTTTTCAAAAAAGACAAATTTTTGGCTAAAATAGTGTGAATAGTGACCTATAATAGCAAATTAATTTTGACTTTTTTGCTGTGAAGTCAACTTTTATTTTTTTCGTGAAAATTTATATACTAGTGCAAAGGTAAGTCAAGTTTTTTGTCAAAATAGTTCTTACCTATTTTGAGTTTTTATTAAAATATTAAAAAAAACCCATATAGGGTGCATATACAACCAGGAACACAAGTGTATTCTCACATCCTTAAAAGTGTGAGAACATCCAAGTATATATAACAAACATATCTAAGTGCATTATGTGAGAACGTAGATAAGCATGGATATAATTAGAGAGTACGCAAACACTTGTTCCCACAGGCCTTCAGGTTTCCAGTCTAAATCCAGGTCATCATCCGAGTCCTGATATTGATATGCTTCCATGCTTTTAATGATAGCCGCTACAAAATGAGAACCGGAGCGGTGTCAGCGAAATGAACACTTTTCGATCAATCACGCTTGTTTACGTCTGAATAAGTATCTTATTTACTTGCAGATTCAAAGAAAGAAGACTGCAATGGAACCTTAAATCTACAAGTACAGTAGTTTCTTGGCAGAAAACTTCAATGAGATGCCCATCTCAGTGAGTATAACAAAACATGGTTTGTTGGAGCAGAAGAGAAGAGAGGAGATGTCAGTACCGAGCCAATCGAACTCCTCTTCTGCATCGGCGTACTTGGACCGGCCCTCCGAGCTCATCAGCGTGTTGTAGGCGTGCTTGATCCTCAGGAACTTGGCCTGAGCATTCGCCTGCATTGAACCAGGAGGTTGGTCAGCAAAATCTCCATTGGGGTAGCAGTACTGAAGCTAGTTCCATCGCTGAATCCTGCTGCTTGGATGGGAGCACCGCACCTCCTTGTTGACGTCCGGGTGGTACTTGAGCGCGAGGCGCCGGTACGCGCGCTTGATCTCCGCGGGCGACGCCGACGGCGCCACGCCCAGCACCTCGTACGGGGACTCCCTCCTCCGCTCGCCTCCGCCGCCGGCGCCCGCGCGGACCCGCACGCTCGCCCGCCGCGTCCACCGGGGGTAGACGGAGCCGGAGCGGAGGAGGGGCAGGAGAGGAGGCGCCGTACTTGGAGCAGACGTGAGCCGGCGCGAGGGAGGGTGGAGGAGACGCGGGGCGACGGCGGCCTGCGCCGACAGCGCCATTTCCAATGGGGTTGCGGGGCTCGCTTCGGGCGCGTCCTCCGCCGTTGAGATCGACCGGCGCAGAGGATCCAACGGCCGCGCTACATTGGTGATCGTTGTGCCAAAAGACTACGACAAACTAGCTGCAACACACCGCGGTTCAGACTATGAACGTCTTCCAAATTCATCATTGGACAACTACTCGACTTATTTGAGATACAACAAAATCCTATTTTAAATATGCAGGACTCTCATGTGACTTATCATCATGAACATCAAGATAACAATAATACTTGTAATAATTATGGGTGATTTATCTTGTAATAATTCTGGGTGATTTAGCATCATAATATCTCTGGATTTTTTTTCCAGCAACCTTGAGAGGGAAAACCATCTCTTCAGGGAGTTGGATTACGATTGCTATCTCGATTTGATTAAAAAAAACGGTGAGAATCTTGTACTGGAAACTTCATTTCACTCAGTTGAGCAAAAGGATTATCTTTTGGCTGAACTTTCGATAAGGAGTCAATTTTGTCAAAAAAACACCCACAAACACAATGACCCATCTCAACAACTTGCGCAAAACGGTCAAGGATCGTGCTAGGCTACCAGTTAGTACCACTAGTCTAGCAAACCAAAGAGCAGCAGCTGAATCCATCTGTACATCATACCAAACACATCAGCAGAAACGAGAGCGATGCCATCTTTCACCGGTCTGAAATCCCAGTCCCTTGGTCAAGCACACCAGCAAAAAGAACTGAATGGTCACAGGTAAGCTGGTGCAGCTGCGACGCCATGCACCGATGGCACAGCCTGTGTGGTCGCTGGGGCGGGCGGCCAGTTGTCATCATCGATCGCCGGCGCTGCTCCTTCAGCACTGCGCTGTGGGGTTCCTCCGGCTGCACCCTCGCTGCCTGGAGCGTACCCATGGTGCCTGACGAGCTGCAGGTTCGTCGCGGCTGCTTCATGTGGTGGTGCACCATAGGCAGCTCTGAAACACAACAACGTACGAGGCAAAAGTACAAACCCATCAATTATTTGTGCATGTAGCCACAAGGAAAAACACATGCCTCGTACAAACCCATCAATTATTTGTGCATGTAGCCACAAGGAAAAACACATGAATAAATGGGCAGTTCCAACACGCAAAGTATGTATCTATATCCACATTGTCCCTGCAAGTAGTTTCTTTTTGGAACTATCTAGACTAGCTGAACAATGCGGTTTCGAGACATCAACGGGCCGACATTTGACGGATGTATACAGATTGTTTTGTAAAATGATTTCTTCGCATGTAGCAGATATTAGGAAAGAGGAAAGTACTAGGACCAATCGGTGGCTACCATACATACCTCCCAGAAGTAGTTTCCTGGTAATGAGATTTCACAGCATCATATCGATATGGATCATTCCGATTAGCAGCATAGTAGGGATCAGAGGAATAGGCAGGGTCTGTAACATGTTCTGGCACAGGGTGTTGGGCTTGCGCATAGTGATATTGCAAAGGAGGCGCTTGGGCGTAGTGGTAGGTGGCAGGAGGTGGACCATATGCTTGATAACCTGCTTGATACGGATACGCAGTTGGGGTCGCATAGTAAGCAGGTGTTGTGTATTGAGCAGTCACAGGAAGGTGAGAATCTGGGCGTGGGTAAGGTTGATTTGGCACCAGATGAGCAGCTGGAGTAGGAGCAAAAGTGCTTGGGTGATGCACATAAGAAGTTGGCTGTGTTGGGTATGAAGCTGAAGGAGGCAGAAAAGCAGCAGATTGAGCGGGATGCCTGTTGTCAACATAATGCAGGGGTGGTGCCTCTGGCACTGGCAGTGAAGTAACTGGACGGAACAATGCTCTCAGTTTCTCAACCTACAACAGAATTACCAAAAACATTGAAAATTCAGTGCAGGTAAATGCATGATATAGTTCACAGCTAAGGACTGATAAAATTAAGACAGAACAGAAAGATGGGAGGATAAACGCATTGCAAAGATAAGTTCAGTTCTTCAAAGTTAAACCATAGTGAATACAGATTACATAATAATCCCTATCAATCTCGACTTGCTTCTACATGTGTTTACACTTTACACCGTAACAGCAAGTACTGAAGTAAGGGTGGAAACTACTGTTCAAAGTTCAAACTAGGCACAGCAAGATGTGAATTGACTAATTTGATACTTTGCTGTATGCAAAAGACCATACATAAGCGAAAATGAGTGTTCATCTGGCAGACTGCCTGAAGTTAGAACCTCTTTGTACAGGAGTTAAGAAAGATTCAGCACAGTTCGTTTCACCTCTCCTCAAGTGTACAAAACATAAATAAACACTGGTTCCCACTTACTTGCGTAAAGGTAAGTTCAGGCCAAAATTTCCCACGGGAATAATTCTCTCTTATGGCATTTCTTATGCTACTCTCTAGGATAGGCATGAAATCACCATCAATCACAAATTTGACCTGCACATAGCAGAAGAACACTAAACACTCAGTTTATGAACAATAATAATAATGTATAGCTAACCTATGAAGTTGATTGCTGGATGTCACTGGAAACTAAAGAGCATAATATGAGCCAAGATGAATCAAATTTCAGAAAATTAAAATAGTCACGACTCCTTTGGGAGATAACGGACTTACAAAATACGTATCATTAATAGCACTGGAAATGAGTTTTCACCATGCGTAAAAGAAAGTGCGGCAAAGTTCATTGCCAAAGCCAGTAGTAAATTACAAAATTAGTTTACGACTGATTAAGAGGGACCGACAGTGGGCGACCCAAAATGCTTGTATGGCTGGAGAATGAAACATTACTGTTCTAACTTGTAACTAATGTATTTCAGGTTCTCCCTGTATGCTACAAGCATCAGTCCTTGAGTTGACTCCCAACTTTTCATCAATCATCGCATCGTAAACTTGTGATAGTGGCTTAATTACTTGGTGAAAAGTGAAAACTCTTCTCTTTCTTTAATATCCTGTCTAAAAAAGGGGGACCTGGTGATTTGCCACTGAAATGTGGCACCAGGACCCACATTTCAGTGACACATGGAGCCGTAAATCCTCAAGCTCCATTCTTTCTTTAGGGTGGAAAGATTCATACGCGCACAATGAACCATGATTCCCAGCATACTCCACCCACTAATACCAAACTCCAGACCTTATGAGCACGAATCGCCAGGGGACGGGGACGGGGGCGGTACCTGGGCAGGGTAGCGGCCCTGGAAGGCGGCGGGCTCGAGGGCGAGGCCGCCGTCGGAGTCGGCGCGGTAGGGCCCGTAGAGGTGCTTGGCGTGGAAGTCGTATAGGAAGAGCGCGGCGCCGCGCCTGATCCGGGAGACGGCGTCCAGCCTCCCCCGCGGCAGGCCCAGCACCCTGTACCTGAAGCACTCGGGCCTGGTCTCGCCGCTGCACATGAAGATGTACCCCGCCGGCAGCGGCGAGGCGCCTTCAGGGGGGTCCGCCGCCGGCTGAGGCCCCGGGCTCTTGCGCGGCGGAGGGGGGGAGGCGTCCGTCGCCATGGACGCGGAGCAGGGGAGAGCGGCCTAGGGCTTCGCTCCTGTGCCGATTTTTTCTTTGGTGGAGTTCGTCCGGGGAGAGGAATGGACTGGAGCGGAGTGGGATTGGTGAGCGCAGGTGACGGCGAACCAAGTCAAAGTGCTTGACTAGGTTGACGCGTGTCACTCGAGACTCGAGAGGCAGTATTCAGAGTTTCAAAGGATAACTTGGAGGTGTTTCATCCACGAGTGCAAGATAACTTGCTGGAACTCGGCCCCAAGAACTCTTGGCCCCGCCTCGCTCCCCCGCGGGCGACCCGGGCGCCCCAAACCTAGCCGCCATAACCTACCCCCACCCGCTCCCTCTCCCCCTGCCGCCGCCGGCGGGTGGTGCCGGTGGCGGCGGGATCTCCTTCGCCCTTGGCTGGAGCGGGGGCCGCGGGAGGCCTCTTCTTCGCTCAAGACGGCGGATCCCGGAGGCCGGCGTGTCGGATGGCGCTGCTGGCGGTGGTGGCGTGGGGCAGCGCAACCGCTGGCCGGTGGAGGCGCGTCGTCGTGGCGGAGCGCGCGTGCCGGTGGCGGCGCGGCGTTTCTCTCGTGGCGGGACTCGTCTTGGCCAGATCTGCGGCTGCTGGTGGAGGAGGATGGCGGCGGATGCGCAACATGGAGTCTGGCAGGGCAGCGGGCTTGGACAGAGCTGGCAGCAGTGTGGTGGTGTGCTTGGGCGGTGGCGGCGTCATCTGGAGGCAGCGGAGCAAACCCACGGCCAGGCTGGTGGTGGCGGCGCTGCGATGGCTCGGCCAAGATGGAGTCTTGGCGAGCAGCGAGTGGCCGGCCTCCTCTGCGCGGTGTGGTGAGTGGCGGGGCTCTCTCGGTGGCGCGGCTTGGTTCTTCGCGGAGGAGCGGGTCCGTCGCAAGGCCAGCCTTTGGAGTGGGCGTAGGCAGTTGCGGACGGTCATGGACCCTGCCGGAGGTGGGGGTGGCTGCAGTCTCTTGTTCAGGCTGGGAGTTGGTGCGGTGGCCGGGTTCTTCTTGGTCATGCAGCCGGTCGACGGTCCTCAGCTTTGCGGCTACTTCGACTTAGAGTTGCGGTGGCGGCGGTGCGAGGCAAATTGGACGGCGTAGCCCATTTCCAGGAGGCGTGGTGATGTGCGTTTGCGCGGATGAAAATCCTGCTTGGCTTATGCCGGGCCGGCGGCGATGGCACCTGTGGGTGTCATTTCCTTCTTGAAGGCGCCGCCGAGGTGTGTGCGCCATGCCCCTCGCTCACTTGGAGTTGGTGGCTGTCTCCGGGCGAAAGCCTCGATTCGATGTTGGATCGGCACATTGGCGGCGTCCTCGACGTCGTATCTCTGTTGGGAGCTTTGTGTGTGGAGACATGGTCGGGTCCTTATTGCTCTCCTCCGGTGTTCGCCGCTGTCCTCTGTTGATTCTTTGCGGCGCTATGTACGCTCATCGCTGGTGTCTTCAAGAAGGTGCTTCTCTTAGATTGGAGCAAGTCCCGCTTTCCAGTTGCCACTTCCTCTTAGGCGCTCAGAGTGGATGGTGCGTCGACAAGCGATGTTCTATGGAAAGTGGTGGTCTTCGGAGGTATCCGGCGTCGGTCGAGACGCGGTGTGTGTGTCAGCTGAGGATAGGCTCTTCTGTGTTGTAGCTTGCTTTGCGGTGTTGTCCGCTTGTAATCTTGGTCGTGAGTGGTGTGGTGTGTGCTACGCTCGTTGTTCGCAACGAGTGGTAGCTTCTTGTAATTTCATTTCTGCCTTCTATAAAGCTATGGTACGCCTAGGCGTACTCTCGAAAAAAAACTTGCTGGAACTCATTGGTAGCTACTCCCTCCCTCTGATCTTTTTTTAGTCTATATATAAGTTTTGTCTTTCTTTCAAAGGGTGAAGTTCCTAGTTGGTAATGATGTCACTACTAGATTTTAGAGGATACATGGCTAGAAGAGACGTCTTTGACTTTGCAATATTCCTCCTTATATAATATTGCGTAACATAAGGAGGATTATATTGCCGCAGTATTAAACTCAATACCGCTTGGTATCCAATTTAAGAGATCCCTAGTAGGGGAACGTTGGAATGCTTGGTTGCACCTTTGAGCGGCCTAGGGCTTTTGCTCCTGTGTCGATTTTTTCTTTGTTGGAGTTCATCCGGGGAGTAGGAGTGGAGTGGGGTTGGTTAGGGCAACTCCATCGCGCGACCCCATCCTGTCCGGTCCCGTCCGTTTGGAGTAAAAGGGACAAACGAGGCGGCCCAACGTGCGGGAGCAAACGGACTGTTGTCCGTTTTCTGTCCGCTTTCAACCCATCCTCGGCCCAAGTTTGCACCAATTTTGGGGTGAAACGGACAACGCGCGGACGGGCGGGACGCACGCGCTTGTCCTTCCCCGGCCCGCCTGTCGGTGGCACAAAGCAAAACCCCCCACGCCCCATTTGGCGCCATTTTCCCCAAACCCTCCCACGTCCCCCCCCCCCCCCCCCCCCCCCCCCCGTCCATGGCCGACGCCCAGCCGAATTCCGGCGGCTTGGCCGTCGACCCACCCAGAAAGGTGAAGAAGAAGGTGGCCAAGGCGCCAAGGAAGCCGCGTGCGGAGTGCACGCCGGAGGAGATCGCCAAGTTGGATGCGGAAGCGGCGAAGAGGAGGAGCTGGAGGGCGGTCGTCAAGGTCAATGCCGCCGCGGCCAAGTTTGCCGCCGAGCGCGATGCGATGGAGGCCGCGCGGCGCAAGGCCGCGGTCGACGAGAAGGAGGACATCGTCAACAAAGAGCACGCCCTCCTCATGCTTGGCATGTGTCGTCCGGCCGGTTTCCCTGCAGCGGCCGTCGGCCCAGCGAGCACAGGCTCATCGGTCGCCCGGCCTCCGCACTGCCAGTCGCCGTTTCTCGGGGTCCCCGGATGTTGGTGTGATCGCGCCGTCCACCCCGCGCCCCTCGGTCGTCATCGACCTAAACGTCACGCCTGGGTCCAGTAGTGGCAGTCGGCCGCCGTCCGTCGAGATGCAAAGAAAGCATGCACTGCCACCGTTTACGGGCACCATGCCGCCCCCCGCGTCTTGTTCGACGGAATGCCAACACCAATGCCACCGGTCGACGACCCCTTCTACAACCAGTTCATGGAGGATGTGATCTTCGAGGGTGGGCATGGCCGTGCCTACGACCCCGACGAGACCCAAAGTCAGGATGGTCGTGCCCAGTACATTGCCGATGAAGAGGCCGACGACCGTGCTGACTACGACCATGGTGACTCGTGGCATGAAGACGATGACATCTATTGCGAAGGAGATGGTGATGAAGAAGAAGTCAATGACATTGATATTGGTGGCGAGCCATTGTTCATCGACGAGCTCACCCAAAGAGTGGAAGCACAAAAGAGGAGGAAGAGCATTCGCACGGGTTCATATATACAAGATGAGGACAAGTTGATTTGCCAATGTTGGATGGAGATTAGCCAAGATCCGAAGACTGACGTGCAACAAAAGGGCCTTGTTTTTGGGACGAGAGTCCACAAAACATTTCATGAAAGGAAGATGTTTGAGCCCTATCAAATTACAAGCAACCGTGGCATCACCTCGATTCAAAAGAGGTGGTTGTTCATCATCAAGAGTATAACAAGTATTGCGCCGCATTTGAGAGCGTTGAAGCATAGCCTGTGAGTGGTCTCGGCGTTGGGGACATGGTATGATCTCCTTATCCTAGTCCTTTCCTTGCTACGGCCATGAGACTTCGGCCTTGTATATGTTTGCACGTTCAATTGTTGTTGATCATGTGGTGTAGGCATTTCAATCTTTGGAAGCATTCAAGGCCTGGCACAATGACAAGCCATTCACTCTTACGCATTGTTGGACAATCATCAACAATTGCCCTAAGTTCAAGGATCAATACTGTGAACTCCAAAGGAAGAGAGGCAAGAAGACGGCCAAGTTCGCCGGAGGTGGAGATGGCGAGGCGTTGAAGAGGCCGAGAGGCAAGACCAACTCCAAGGTGGATGACATACGTGATGCCTCATCCATGGCCTTGCATGAGACTTTGCATGGCATGATGTCTCAAAAGGATGTGAGGGACGAGAAGAAGCGGCAAAGCAAGGACGAGCAATGAAGCAATACCTAGAGCTTCAAAGGAAGAAGCTTGAGATGGAGGAGGCGGCCAAGAGGAGGGAGATTGACATGAAGGAGGCGTCCCGGCAAAGGCAGCTTGACATCGAGGCCGCCAATGTCTCGGCCAGGCAGAGGCAGCTCGACATCGAGGCCACCAATGCCGCAACCAAAGCAAAGGAGGTGGCCCTTGTGATCATGAGCATGGACTTGTCCAAGATGAGCGAGAAGACGAGGAGCTGGTTCGAGGCCAGGCAGAAGAAGATGTTCGATGCCGACGACCTGAACTAGGTCGTCCGATCGGCCGTGGCCGTTCTTTTTGGAGGCTGGCATGGGTGTCGCCCGCCTGCTGGGCCGCTGGCTCTATGCCGGCAAGAAAAACATTCATTTTGGAGGCTGGCTGTGTTGCCGGCAAGGACAAGTATTCATTTTGAAGGCTGGCTGTGTTGCCGGCGATGGACGTGTAGGCCGCTGGCTCTATTGCCAGCGTGAACTAGGGCCGCTGTCCTGAACTAGGGCTTGGCATTTGAAACGTTGTTGTCTTTTTAAAATGGAGGCAGACAAGATGGGGCAAACGGATGCGGCCGCGCACTAGGCGCACGGCCACCACATCCCAGGACAGGCCCGGACACGACCCCATTGCCCTACCCAAAGGGACAAAATCCGGCCAAATCGGACGTCCGTTTGGGGTCACGTGGTGGAGTTAGCCATAGTGCAGGTGACGGCGAATCAAGTCAAAGTGCTTGACTAGGTTGACTCTGTTGGGGAACGTAGTAATTTCAAAAAAATTCCTACGCACACGCAAGATCATGGTGATGCATAGCAACGAGAAGGGAGAGTGTTGTATACGTACCCTCGTAGACCGTAAGAGGAAGCGTTATGACAACGCGATTGATGTAGTTGTAAGTCTTCACGATCGATTGATCCTAGTATCGAAAGTACGGCACCTCTGCGATCTGCACACGTTCGACTCGGTGACGTCCCACGAACTCACGATCCAGCAAAGTGTCGAGGGAGAGCTTTGTCAGCACAACCGCGTGATGACGGTGATGATGAATCTACCGACGCAGGGATTCGCCTAAGCACTGCAATGATATGACCGAGGTGGATTATGGTGGAGGGGGGCACCGCACACGGCTAAGAGATCAATGATCAACTTGTGTGTCTATGGGGTGCCCCCGGTATATAAAGGAGTGGAGGGGGGGGGAGAGGGTCGGCCTCCTAGGCACGCCCAAGGGGGGAGTCCTACTCCCGGTGGGAGTAGGATTCCCTCTTCCCTAGTTGGAGTAGGAGAGGGAAGGAAGGGGGAGAAGGAGAGAAGGAAAGGGGGGCCGCCCCCTCCCAATTCGGATTGGGATTGGGGGGGGGCACGCCCTGAAGGAAATATGCCCTAGAGGCAATAATAAAGTTATTATTTATTTCCTTATATCATGATAAATGTTTATTATTCATGCTAGAATTGTATTAACCAGAAACTTAGTACATGTGTGAATACATAGACAAACAGAGTGTCACTAGTTTGCCTCTACTTGACTAGCTCGTTGAATCAATGATGGTTATGTTTCCTAACCATAGAAATGAGTTGTCATTTGATTAACGGGATCACATCATTAGAGAATGATGTGATTGACTTGACCCATCCGTTAGCTTAGCACGATGATCGTTTAGTTTGTTGCTATTGCTTTCTCCATAACTATACATGTTCCTATGGCTATGAGATCATGCAACTCCCAAACAACGGAGGAACACTTTGTGTGCTACCAAACGTCACAACGTAACTGGGTGATTATAAAGGTTCTCTACAGGTGTCTCCGATGGTATTTGTTGAGTTGGCATGGATCAAGATTAGGATTTGTCACTCCGATTGTCGAAGAGGTATCTCTGGCCCTCTCGGTACTTCACATCACTATAAGCCTTGCAAGCAATGTGACTAATGAGTTAGTTGCAGGATGATGCATTACAGAATGAGTAAAGAGACTTGCCGGTAACAAGATTGAACTAGGTATTGAGATATCGACGATCGAATCTCGGGCAAGTAACATACCGATGACAAAGGGAACAATGTATACCGTTATGCGGTTTGACCGATAAAGATCTTCATAGAATATGTAGGAGCCAATATGAACATCCAGGTTCCGCTATTGGTTATTGACCGGAGATGAGTCTCGGTCATGTCTACATAGTTCTCGAACCCGACCCGTAGGGTCCGCACGCTTAATGTTCGGTGACGATCGATATTATGAGTTTATGTGTTTTGATGTACCGAAGGTTGTTCGGAGTCCCGGATGAGATCAGGGATATTACGAGGAGTCTTGAAATGTTCGAGACGTAAAGATCGATATATTGGAAGGCTATATTCGGACATCGGAAAGGTTCTGAGTGGTTCGGGTATTTATCGGAGTACCGGAGAGTTACGGGAATTTGCCGGGGAGTATATGGGCCTTATTGGGCTTTAGGGGAAAGAGAGAGGGGAGGTTGCGCGCCCCCCAAGGCCTAGTCCGAATTGGACTAGGGGGAGGGGCGGCGCCCCATCCTTCCTTCTCTTCTGTTTTCCCTTTCCTTCTCTCCTACTCCTACTACATGGAAGGGGGGAATCCTACTCCCGGTGGGAGTAGGACTCCCCAGGGCGTGCCATAGTAGAGGGCCGCCCCCTCCTCCACTCCTTTATATACGGGGGAGGGGGGCACCCAAAGACACACAAGTTGTTTGTTCCAAGCCGTGTGTGGTGCCCCCCTCCACCATAATCCACCTCGATCATATCGTAGCGGTGCTTAGGCGAAGCCCTGCGTCGGTAGCAACATCATCACCATCATCATGCCGTCATGCTGACGAAACTCTCCCGTAAAGCTTAGCTGGATCGGAGTTCATGGGACGTCATCGAGCTGAACGTGTGCTGAACTTGGAGGTGCCGTGTGTTCGGTACTTGGATCGGTCGGATCGTGAAGATGTTCGACTACATCAACCGCGTTCTCATGACGCTTCCGCTTACGATCTATGAGGGTACGTAGACGATACTCTCCCCTCCCGTTGATGTGCATCACCATGATCTTGCGTGTGCGTAGGAATTTTTTTAAATTACTACGTTCCCCAACAGTGGCATCCGAGCCAGGTTTATGCGTAGATGTTATATGCACGAGTAGAACACAAAGGAGTTGTGGGCGTGGGTATATACATATTGCTTGCCATCACTAGTTGATTCTTGATTCAGCGGCATTGTTGGATGAAGCGGCTCAGACCGAGATTACGTGTACGCTTACACGAGACTGGTTCTACCGACGTGCTTCGCACACAGGTGGCTAGTGGGTGTCTGTTTCTCCAACTTTAGTTGAATCGGATTCAATGAACATGGTTCTTTTTGAAGATCAAAAAGCAATCACTATACCGCGTTGTGGTTTTTGATGCGTAGGTAAGAACGGTTCTTTCTTAGCCCGTAGCAGCCACGTAAAACTTGCAACAACAAAGTAGAGGACGTCTAACTTGTTCTTGCAGGGCATGTTGTGATATGATATGGTCAAGACGTGATGAGATATAAATTGTTGTATGAGATGATCATGTTTTGTTTAAGTTATCGGCAACTGGCAGAAGCCTTATGGTTGTCTCTTTATTGCATAAGATGCAAGTGCCATGTAATTGCTTTACTTTATCGCTATGTGATAGCAATAGTTGCAAAAGCAATAGTTAGTGAGGCGACCATGTGACGACACATTGATAGAGATCAAGATGATGGAGATCATGGTGTCATGTCGGTGACGATGGAGATCATGACGGTACTTTGGAGATGGAGACCAAAAGCACAAGATGATGATGGACATATCATGTCACATATTTTGATTGCATATGATGTTTATCCTTTATACATCATATTTTGCTTAGTTTGGCGGTAGCATTATAAGATGATCTCTCACTAAATTTCAAGGTATAAGTGTTCTCCCTGAGTATGCACTTTTGCGACAGTTCTTCATGGTGAGACACCACGTGATGATCGGGTGTGACAAGCTCTATGTTCACATACAACGGGTGCAAGCCAGTTTTGCACATGCGGAATACTTGGGTTAAACTTGACGAGCCTAGCATATGCAGATATGGCCTCGAAACACTAGAGACCGAAAGGTCGAGCGTGAATCATATAGTAGATATGATCAACATAGTGATGTTCACCATTGAAAACTACTCCATCTCACGTGATGATCGGACATGGTTTAGTTGATTTGAATCACGTGATCATTTAGATGACTAGAGGGATGTCTATCTAAGTGGGAGTTCTTAAGTAATATTATTAATTGAACTTTAATTTATCATGAACTTAGTCCTGATAGTATTTGCATAACTATGTTGTAGATCAATAGCTCATGATGTAGCTCCCCGTTTATTTTGATATGTTCCTAGAGAAAAAACTAAGTTGAAAGATGTTAGTAGCAATGATGCGGATTGGATCCGTGATCTGAGGATTATCCTCATTGCTGCACAGAAGAATTATGTCCTTGATGCACCACTAGGTGACAGACCGATTGCAGGAGCAGATGCAGACGTTATGAACGTTTGGCGAGCTCGATATGATGTCTACTTGATAGTCTAGTGCACCATGCTTTACGGCTTAGAATTAGGGCTTCAAAGATATTTTGAACGCCACGGAGCATATGAGATGTTCCAAGAGTTGAAATTAGTATTTCAGACTCATGCCCATGTCGAAAGGTATGAGACCTTTGACAAGCACTTTTCCTACAAGATGGACGAGAATAACTCAGCTAGTGAGCATGTGCTCAGAATGTATGAGTACTACAATCACTTGAATCAAGTGGGAGTTAATCTTCCAGATAAGATAGTGATTGACAGAGTTCTCTAGTCACTATCACCAAGTTACTGGAACTTCGTGATGAACTATAATATGCAAGGGATAACAGAAACGATTCCCAAGCTCTTCGTGATGCTAAAATCGACGAAGGTAGAAATCAAGAAAAGCATCAAGTGTTGATGGTTGACAAGACCACTAGTTTCAAGAAAAGGGCAAAGGGAAGAAGGGGAACTTCAAAAAGAATGGCAAGCAAGTTGCTGATCAAGTGAAGAAGCCCAAGTCTAGACCTAAGCCTGAGACTAAGTGCTTCTACTGCAAAGGGACTGGTCACTGGAAGCAGAACTGCCCCAAGTATTTGGCAGATAAGAAGGATGGCAAAGTGAACAAAGGTATATTTTATATACATGTTATTGATGTGTACTTTACTAGTGTTTATAGCAACCCCTCAGTATTTGATACTAGTTCAGTTGCTGAGATTAGTAACTCAAAACGGGAGTTGCAGAATGAACAGAGACTAGTTTAGGGTGAAGTGACGATGTGTGTTGGAAGTGGTTCCAAGATTGATATGGTCATCATCACACACTCCCTATACTTCCGGAATTAGTGTTGAACCTAAATAAATGTTATTTGGTGTTTGCGTTAAGCATGAATATGATTTCATCATGTTTATTACAATACGGTTATTCATTTAAAGTCATAGAATAATTGTTGTTCTGTTTACATGAATGAAACCTTCAATGGCCATACACACAAGGTGAATGGTTTATTGAATCTCGATCGTAGTAATACACATATTCATAATATTGAAGCCAAAAGATGCAAAGTTAATAATGATAGTGCAACTTATTTGTGGCACTGCCGTTTAGGTCATATTGGTGTAAAGCGCATGAAGAAAATCCATGCTGATGGGCTTTTGGAATCACTTGATTATGAATCAGTTTATGCTTGCGAACCATGCCTCATGGGCAAGATGACTAAGACTCCGTTCTCCGGAACAATGGAGAGAGCAATAGACTTGTTGGAAATAATACATACTGATGTATGCAGTCCGATGAGTGTTGAGGCTCGCGGCAGGTATCGTTATTTTCTGACCTTCATAGATGATTTGAGTAAGATATGGGTATATCTTCTTGATGAAACATAAATCTGAAACATTTGAAAAGTTCAAATAATTTCAGAGTAAAGTGAAAAATCATCGTAACAAGAAAATAAAGTTTCTACGATCTGATCGTGGAGGAGAATATTTGAGTTACGAGTTTGGTCTTCATTTGAAACAATGCAGAATAGTTTTGCAACTCACGCCACCTGGAACACCACAGAGTAATGGTTTGTCCGAACATCGTAACCATACTTTATTAGATATGGTGCAATCTATGATGTCTCTTACCGATTTACCATTATCGTTTTGGGGTTATGAATTAGAGACAGCCGCATTCACGTTAAATAGGGCACCATCTAAATCCGTTGAGACGACGCCATATGAACTGTGGTTTGGAAAGAAACCAAAGTTGTCATTTCTTAAAGTTTGGGGTTGCGATGCTTATGTGAAAAAGCTTCATCCTGATAAGCTCAAACCCAAATCGAAGAAATGTCTCTTCATAGGATACCCAAAGGAGACAGTTGGGTACACCTTCTTTCACAGATCCGAAGGCAAGACATTCGTTGCTAAGAATGGATCCTTTCTAGAGAAGGAGTTTCTCTCGAAAGAAGTGAGTGGGAGGAAAGTAGAACTTGATGAGGTAACTATAGCTTCTCCCTTATTGGAAAGTAGTTCATCACAGAAATTTATTCCTGTGACTCCTACACCAATTAGTGAGGAAGCTAATTATGATGATCATGTAACTTCAGATCAAGTTACTGCTGAACCTCGTAGGTCAACTAGAGTGAGATCTGCACCAGAGTGGTACAGTAATCCTGTTCTGGATGTCATGTTACTTGACCATGACAAACCTATGAACTATGAGGAAGCGATGATGAGCCCAGATTCTACGAAATGGCTTGAGGCCATGAAATCTGAGATGGGATCCATGTATGAGAACAAAGTATGGACTTTGATTGACTTGCTCGATGATCGTTGAGTCATTAAGAATAAATGGATCTTCAAGAGGAAGACAGACGCTCATAGTAGTGTTACTATCTACAAAGCTCGAATTGTCGCAAAATGTTTTCGACAAGTTCAAGGTGTTGACTACGATGAGATTTTCTCACTCGTATCGATGCTTAAAAGTCTGTCCAAAGCATGTTAGTAGTTGCCGCATTTTATGAAATCTGGCGAATGGATGTCAAAACTATATGTAAGTGCATCTAGTGCCACCCCTAGTTGGTTTTGGAGTATTGACGACAAACCTAGTTGAGGGACTAATGTGTTTGTGAGAATTGCAGGATAACACAGGTAGAAGTCCCTCATTGATTCGGTTTTCCTACCAGAGATGACCCCTAAAAATGTATGAAGACATTGAAGTCAAAGGGGTATATGAAGATATTCACATTGAAGACTATGACAAGAGAAGACACCACATGAAGCCTATGGAGCTCGAAGACTTAGATCTTTCGTAGTTCTTTTTCTTTTGTGTTGAGTCATAGGAACCACCGTACTGTTAAGTGGGGTCCAAGAGAACCAGTCAGAATGACTGAAGTGATGCCCAACCAAAAACACCTATGTCTTCGAGTGAAGACTATGAGAGCAAATCTTGTCCAGAGTCGGACAAGTCAGCTTTGCTTGTAGCCCAAGTAAAGTTGCCGTGTGAGTTTGAAATCTGACCGTTCGAACACATGTCAGTTCCTTAGTGACCCAGGGTCATTTCGGACAAATCAGGTCGGGTTGCCAAGTGGCTATAAATAGCCCACCCCCCACAACCATAAATGGTTGGCTGCTCAGATTTCAGTGCACGGCTTTTGTCGTTTGAGAGCAACCCACCTCGAAGCCTTTGAGAGAAAATTCCTAGCGAGGAGAAAGCCCTAACCACCCAGAGCCAGAGTAAATTGGGCATCACTTAAGTCTTCTTGTCTGAGTGATCTGAAGACTTATTACACTTGAGGACTGTGCATCCTCCAGACGGTTAGGTGTCGCGTTCTGAGCATCCAAGAGACATTGTGGATTGCCAGTGAACGAAGTCTGTGAAGGTTTGGGAGTCTACCTTGAAGACTTACCTGAGTGATTGGGCGAGGACTATGTGACCTTAGCTCAAGGAGAATACGGCGAGGACTTGGTGTCCTGAGCTGCGTGTTCAGGACTGGGTGTCCAGGACTGTGTGTCCTAAGGTTTAAATACCTAGCCGCTCCAACCAGACGTACAGTTGTCACAGCAACTGGAACTGGTCCAACACATCATTGTCTTCAACGAGTCACTGGTTTCATCTTCACTTCCTTTTACTTACTGTTACTCATTATGAAGCCATTACATGCCTGCTATATCCTTTGTCTTCACAACGTAACTGTATGATTTGTTTGGCTTCATAACTTCTTCCTACCTGATCCTTATTACACTGCAGCTACTGGTCATTGTGCTTTCACTCTATTGAATACTTGACCATGGCTTGTCTAGTGTAATCTAACTTCCGCTGCATAGTAATAGGCATATCTCTGCTGTTTGTCTTCATAACTTCCACGTTTTGAAGACTTTCATAAAAATCGCCTATTCACCCCCCTCTAGTCGATATAACGCACTTTCACTATATTCCTTCATGGATTTCTTAAAAGAAGAGTTGTATCTGATGCAACCAGAAGGTTTTATCAATCCTAAAGGTGCTTACAAAGTGAGCAAGCTCCAACGATCCATCTATGGACTGGCGCAAGCATCTCGGAAGTTGGAAAATATGCTTTGATAAAGTGATCAAAGCATATGGTTTTATACAGACTTGCGGTGAAGCCTGTATTTACAAGAAAGTGAGTGGGAGCACTACATCATTTCTGATAAGTATATGTGAATGACAGATTGTTGATCAGAAATAATGTAGAATTTTCTAGAAAGCATAAAGGAGTGTTTGAAAAGAGTTTTTCAAAGAAAGACCTCGATGAAGCTACTTACACATTGAGCATCAAGATCTATAGAGATAGATCAAGTCGCTTGATAAGTTTTTTCAATGAGTACATACCTTGAAAAGATTTTGAAGTAGTTCAAAATGGAATAGTCAAAGAATGAGTTCTTGCCTGTGTTGCAAGGTGTGAAGTTGAGTAAAGACTCAAAACCCGACCACAACAAGAAAATAGAAAGAGAATATAGAAGTCATTCCCTATGCCTCAGTCATAGGTTCTATAAAGTATGCTATTCTGTTTACCAGTCCTATTGTATACCTTAGCATCTTTTTGGCAAGGGGGTACAATAGTGATCTAGGAGTAGATCATTGGACAACAGTCAAAATTATCCTTAGAGGACTAAGGAAATAATTCTCGGTTATGGAGGTGATAAAAGAGTTCGTCGTAAAGAGTTATGTCGATGCAAGCTTTTTACATCGATCTAGATGACTCTATGTCTCGATCTGGATACATATTGAAAGTGAGAGCAATTAGCTAGAGTAGCTCCGTGCAGAGCATTGTAGACCCGTAGGCTAAACTTCTCTCATAAGCAAAACATGATCACTCTTTGGGTGTTAATCACATAGCGATGTGAACTAGATTATTGACTCTAGTAAACCCTTTGGGTATTAGTCATATGGAGATGTGAACTAATCGCATAAAGATGTGAACTCGGTTATTGAATCTAGTGCAACTGGGAGACTGAAGGAAATATGCCCTAGAGGCAATAATAAAGTTATTATTTATCTCCTTATATCATGATAAATGTTTATTATTCATGCTAGAATTGTATTAACCGGAAACTTAGTACATGTGTGAATACATAGACAAACAAAGTGTCACTAGTTTGCCTCTACTTGACTGGCTCGTTGAATCAATCATGGTTATGTTTCCTAACCATAGACATGAGTTGTCATTTGATTAATGGGATCACATCATTAGACAATGATGTGATTGACTTGACCCATCCGTTAGCTTAGCACGATGATCGTTTAGTTTGTTGCTATTGCTTTCTCCATAAATATACATGTTCCTATGACTATGAGATCATGCAACTCCCAAATACCGAAGGAACACTTTGTGTGCTACCAAATGTCACAACGTAACTGGATGATTATAAAGGTGCTCTACAGGTGTCTTCGATGGTATTTGTTGAGTTGGCATGGATCAAGATTAGGATTTGTCACTCCGATTGTCGGAGAGGTATCTCTGGGCCCTCTCGGTAATGCACATCACTATAAGCCTTGCAAGTAATGTGACTAATGAGTTAGTTGCGGGATGATGCATTACGGAACGAGTAAAGAGACTTGCCGGTAACGAGATTGAACTAGGTATTGAGATACCAACGATCGAATCTCGGGCAAGTAACATACCGATGACAAAGGGAACAACGTATACCGTTATGCGGTTTGACCGATAAAGATCTTCGTAGAATATGTAGGAGCCAATATGAACATCCAGGTTCTACTATTGGTTATTGACCGAAGATGAGTCTCTGTCATGTCTACATAGTTCTCGAACCCGTAGGGTCTGCACGCTTAACGTTCGGTGACGATCAGTATTATGAGTTTATGTGTTTTGATGTACCGAAGGTTTTTCGGAGTCCTGGATGAGATCAGGGACATGACGAGGAGTCTCGAAATGTCCGAGAGGTAAAGATCGATATATTGGAAGGCTATATTCGGACATCGGAAAGGTTCTGAGTGTTTCGGGTATTTACCGGAGTACCGGAGAGTTACGGGAATTCGTCGGGGAGTATATGGGCCTTATTGGGCTTTAGGGGAAAGAGAGAGGGGAGGCTACGTGCCCCCCAAGGCCTAGTCCGAATTGGACTAGGGGGAGGGGCGGCGCCCCCTCCTTCCTTCTCTTCTCTCTTCCCTTTCCTTCTCTCCTACTCCTACTACATGGAAGGGGGGATCCTACTCCCGGTGGGAGTAGGACTCCCAGGGTGCGCCATAGTAGAGCCCCCCTGCCGGGGTACTGATCCACGGGCACCTATGGGACCGGCGGACCAGGTCCCTTTCGGTTCGGCGGGGGTGGAGATCGTGCAAAGAGCGGATCGAGGCGATACACGCGAGTGATTTACCCAGGTTCGGGCCGCACGGATGCGTAAAACCCTACTCCTGCTTTGTGGTTTGTATTGATTTCTTGCTCGGGAGCGCGGAGTGCTACAGTACACTTCAGCAGCTAACGAGACCGAGCGTGAGTGTATCTGAGCTAGCTAACCCCCCTCTACGTTGCGCACGGGCCTCCTTTTATATGCTCAAGGGGTCACCAACAGGTGGCAACGGAGGCAAAGGGTAAAAATGGAAAGGTGCTGCAGTAGGTATAGCTACCTGCTACAGTGTATCATACCTAACCCTGACGGCAGGGGACAAGGGCCTTAAATGCCCGTTTGTGTCGCCTAAACAGTGCAAAAAGGGACCGCCAGGGACGCCACCGTTCGCCACGATGGCGATCTTGTCAGCGCCGCTTGCCACCGCACGCCGCTGGCTGCACAGCCTCCCGCCACGTACGCCTGGAAGGGCTCCAGAGCGACACGTTAGTGGATGTGCTGGAGCGCGGGCCCAGAGAGGTGGCTTGCCGCGGCAAGCACCTTGCCGCTGTCGTTGTCTTGTCACGTCCGGGAGCTTGTCGCTCACCGGGCCTTGCCGGGACGCGTGGTGCGCCGCGGCAAGTTCCTTGAAATGCCTTGGGTGGCCTTCCCGGCAAGCTCCTCTTGCCGGGGTCTTGGGATGCTTTTGTTAGCCTTCCCGGCAAGCTCCTCTTGCCGGGGTCTTGTCTTCTTGGCTTGGACACTTCGTTCTTGAATGGCTCCAAAGGAACCACGGAGGACCTTGGCGGTCACCCGGCAAGCCTTGCCGCGGGATGCTGCGACTGCCCGTGCACAAGTTCGGGATACTAGGGTACCCCTACTCTAGTACACCGACACCCCCCTCCTCCACTCCTTTATATATGGGGGAGGGGGGCACCCAAAGACACACAAGTTGATTGTTCCCAGCCGTGTGCGGTGCCCCCCTCCACCATAATCCACCTCAATTATATGTAGATGTGCTTAGGCGAAGCCCTGCATCGGTAGCAACATCATCACCGTCATCACGCCGTCGTGCTGACGGAACTCTCCCGTGAAGCTCTACTGGATCGGAGTTTGTGGGACGTCATCAAGTTGAATGTGTGCTGAACTTGGACGTGCCGTGCTTTCGGTACTTGGATCGGTTGGATCGTGAAGACGTTCGACTACATCAACCGCGTTCTCATAACGCTTCCGCTTACAGTCTACGAGGGTACGTAGATGATACTCTCCCCTCTCGTTGCTGTGCATCACCATGATCTTGCATGTGCATAGGAATTTTTTTAAATTACTATGTTCCCCAACACGCCCCCACCTTGGCCGCCTCCTCCTCCTTTCCACTATGGCCCATTAAGGCCCATTGACTCCCCAGGGGTTCCGGTAACCCCCCGGTACTCCGGTATATGCTTGAACTATCTCAAAACCTTTCCGATGTCCAAACATAGTCATCCAATATATCAATCTTTATGTCTCGACCATTTCAAGACTCCTCGTCATGTCCGTGATCACATCCGGGACTCTGAAATACCTTCAGTACATCAAAACACATAAACTCATAATACCGATTGTCACCGAATGTTAAGCGTGCGGACCCTACGAGTTCGAGAACTATGTAGACATGACCGAGACACGTCTCCGGTCAATAACCAATAGCGGAACCTGGATGTTCATATTGGCTCCCACATATTCTACGAAGATCTTTATCGGTCAAACCGCATAACAACATACATTGTTCCCTTGGTCATCGGTATGTTACTTGCCCGAGATTCGATCGTTGGTATCTCAATATTCAATCTCGTTACCGATAAGTCTCTTTACTCGTTCCGTAATGCATCATCCCGTAACTAACTCATTAGTTACATTGCTTGCAAGGCTTATAGTGATGTGCATTACCGAGAGGGCCCAGAGATACCTCTTGATGTCTACTACATAACCTTCTTCTTGTAGACGTTGTTGGGCCTCCAAGTGCAGAGGTTTGTAGGACAGTAGCAAATTTCCCTCAAGTGGATGACCTAAGGTTTATCAATCCGTGGGAGGCGTAGGATGAAGATGGTCTCTCTCAAGCAACCCTGCAACCAAATAACAAAGAGTCTCTTGTGTCCCCAACACACCCAATAAAATGGTAAATTGTATAGGTGCACTAGTTCGGTGAAGAGATGGTGATACAAGTGCAATATGGATAGTAGATATAGGTTTTTGTAATCTGAAAATATAAAAACAGCAAGGTAACTAATGATAAAAGTGAGCACAAACGGTATTGCAATGTGTTGAAATAAGGCCTAGGGTTCATACTTTCACTAGTGCAAGTTCTCTCAACAATAATAACATAATTGAGTCATATAACTATCCCTCAACATGCAACAAAGAGTCATTGCAAAGTCACTAATAATGGAGAACAAACGAAGAGATTATGGTAGGTTATGAAACCACCTCAAAGTTATCCTTTCTGATCGATCTATTCAAGAGTACGTAGTAAAATAACACGAAGCTATTCTTTCCGTTCAATCTATCATAGAGTTCGTACTAGAATAACACCTTAAGACACAAATCAACCAAAACCCTAATGTCACCTAGATACTCCAATGTCACCTCAAGTATCCGTGGGTATGATTATACGATATTACTCACACAATCATAGATTCATCTATTCAACCAACACAAAGAACTTCAAAGAGTGACCCAAAGTTTCTACCGGAGAGTCAAGACGAAAACGTGTGCCAACCCCTATGCATAAGTTCACGGAACTCGCAAGTTGATCACCAAAACATACATCAAGTGGATCATGTGATATCCCATTGTCACCAAAGATAAGCACATGCAAGACATACATCAAGTGTTCTCAAATCCTTAAAGACTCAATCTGATAAGACAACTTCAAAGGGAAAACTCAATTCATCACAAGAGATTAGAGGGGGAGAAACATCATAAGATCCAACTATAATAGCAAGGCTCGCGATACATCAAGATCGTGTCAAATCAAGAACACGAGAGAGAGAGAGAGAGATCAAACACACAGCTACTGGTACATACCCTTAGTCCCGAGGGTGAACTACTCCCTCCTCATCATGGAGAGCGCTGGTATGATGAAGATGGCCACCGGAGAGGGATTCCCCCCCTCCGACAGGGTGCCGGAATGGGTCTAGATTGGTATTCGGTGGCTACAGAGGCTTCTGGCGGTGGAACTCCCGATCTATTCTGTTTCTCGATGTTTCTAGGGTATATTGATATATATAGGCGAAAGAAGTCGGTCAGGGGAGCCACGAGGGGCCCACGAGGGTGGGGAGCGCGCCCAGGGGGCAGGCGCGCCTCCCTGCCTCGTGTCTACCTCGAAGCTTCCTTGACTTTAACTCCAAGTTTCCTAGATCATGTTCGTTCCAAAAATCATGCTCCTGAAGGTTTCATTCTATTTGGACTCATTTGATATTCCTTTTCTGCGAAACACTGAAACAAGGGAAAAAACAGAAACTGGCACTGGGCTCTGGGTTAATAGGTTAGTCCCAAAAATAATATAAAAGTGTTTAATAAAGCCTGTAAACATCCAAAACAGATAATATAATAGCATGGAACAATAAAAAATTATAGATACGTTGGAGACGTATCAGCATCCCCAAGCTTAATTCCCGCTCGTCCTTGAGTAGGTAAATGATAAAAACAGAATTTTTGATGTGGAATGCTACCTAACATATTTCTCTAAGTAATTCTCTTTATTGTGGCATGAATATTCAGATCCATAAGATTCAAGACAAAAGTTTAATATTGACATAAAAATAATAATACTTCAAGCATACTAATAAAGCAATCATGTCTCCTCAAAATAACATGGCCAAAGCAAGCTATCCCTACAAAATCATATAGTCTAGCTATGCTCCATCTTCACCACACAAGGTATTAAAATCATGCACAACCCCGATGACAAGCCAACCAATTGTTTCATACTTTTGATGTTCTCAAACCTTTTCAATCTTCACGCAACACATGAGCGTGAGCCATGGATATAGCATTATAGGTGGAATAGAATGGTGGTTGTGGAGAAGACAAAAAAGGAGAAGATAGTCTCACATCAACTAGGCGTATCAACGGGCTATGGAGACGCCCATCAATAGATATCAATGTGAGTGAGTAGGGATTGCCATGCAACGGATGCACTAGAGCTATAAGTGTATGAAAGCTCAACAAAAAAAACTAGTGGGTGTGCATCCAACTTGCTTGCTCACGAAGACCTAGGGCATTTTGAGGAAGCCCATCATTGGAATATACAAGCCAAGTTCTATAATGAAAGATTCCCACTAGTATATGAAAGTGACAACATAGGAGACTCTCTATCATGAAGATCATGGTGCTACTTTGAAGCACAAGTGTGGTAAAAGGATAGTAGCATTGCCCCTTCTCTCTTTTTTTGGGTCTTCTCTTTTTGTTTTTTTGGCCTTTTTCTTTCTTTTTTTCGTCCGGAGTCTCATCCCGACTTGTGGGGGAATCATAGTCTCCATCATCCTTTCCTCACTGGGAAATGCTCTAATAATGATGATCATCACACTTCTTTTTACTTACAACTCAAGAATTACAACTCAATACTTAGAACATAATATGACTCTATGTGAATGCTTCCGGCGGTGTACCGGGATGTGCAATGAATCAAGAGTGACATGCATGAAAGAATTATGATCGGTGGCTTTGCCACAAATACGATGTCAACTACATGATCATGCAGGGCAATATGACAATGATGAAGCATGTCATAACGAACGAAACGGTGGAAAGTTGCATGGAAATATATCTCGGAATGGCTATGGAAATGCCATAATAGGTAGGTACGGTGGCTGTTTTGAGGAAGATATATGGTGGGTTTATGGTACCGGCGGAAGTTGCGCGGTACTAGAGAAGCTAGCAATGGTGGAAGGGTGAGAGTGCATATAATCCATGGACTCAACATTAGTCATAAAGAACTCATATAATTATTGCAAAAATCTATTAGTTATCGAAACAAAGTACTACGCGCATGCTCCGAGGGGGATAGATTGGTAGTAAAAGACTATCGCTCGTCCCCGACCGCCACTCATAAGGAAGACAATCAATAAATAAATCATGCTCCGACTTCATCACATAACGGTTCACCATATGTGCATGTTACGGGAATCACAAACTTCAACACAAGTATTTCTCAAATTCACAACTACTCAACTAGCATGACTCCAATATCACCATCTACATATCTCAAAACAATCATCAAGTATCAAACTTCTCTTAGTATTCAATGCACTTGTATGAAAGTTTTTATTATTGCCATGTTGTTCTAAAGGACTCTAAAAATAATATAAGTGAAGCACGAGAGTTCATCTATTTCTATAAAATAAAACCACCACCGTGCTCTAAAAGGATATAAGTGAAGCGCTAGAGCAAATGACAAACTACTCCAAAAGATATAAGTGAAAATCAATGAGTAGTCGAATAATTATGCAACTATGTGAAGACCCTCTAACATTTAATAATTTCAGATCTTGGGATATTATTCAAACAGCAAGCAAAATAAAATAAAATGAAATGACGCTCCAAGAAAAACACATATCATGTGGTGAATAAAAATATAGCTCCAAGTAGAGTTACCGATGAACGAAGACGAAAGAGGGGATGCCATCCGGGGCATCCCCAAGATTAGGCTCTTGGTTATCCTTGAATATTACCTTGGGTTGCCTTGGGAATCCCCAAGATTAGGCTCTTGCCACTCCTTATTCCATAGTCCATTGAATCTTTACCCAAAACTTGAAAACTTCACAACACTCAACTTAACAGAAAACTCGTAAGCTCCATTAGTATAAGAAAATAAATCACCACTTAGGTACTGTTGTGAACTCATTATAAATTCATATTGGTGTAATATCTACTGTATTCCAAATTCTCTATGGTTCATACCCTCCGATACTACTCATAGATTCATCAAAATAAGCAAACAACACATAGAGAACTGAATCTGTCAAAAACAGAACAGTCCTGAGAAATTAGGAAGTCCTAGGCAATTTGTTTATTAATATACTGCTAGTGGAATTGGATTTTATCCCTCTCTGGTAAAAAATGAAAATTATTCTCGTGAGCGCATACTTTCTGTTTCTTATAGCAAGATCAAATAACAATCACCTAAGAAGATCCTAAAGGCTTTACTTGGCACAAACACTAACTAAAACATAAAAAACACAATCATAACAGTGGATAGATGATTAATTTATTACTAAACATGAACAAAAAGCAAGGAGCAAAAATAAAATTGGGTTGCCCGCAACAAGCGCTATCGTTTAACGCCCCTAGCTAGGCATGATGATTTCAACGATGCTCACATAAAAGATAAGAATTGAAACATAAAGAGAGCATCAAGAAGAATATGCCTAGCACAATTAAGTCTAACCCACTTCCTATGCATAGGGATTTTGTGAGCAAACAATTTGTGGGAACAAGAATCAACTTGCATAGGAAGGTAAAACAAGCATAACTTCAAAATTTTAAGCACATAGAGAGGAAACTTGATATTATTGAAATTCCTACAAGCATATATTCCTCCCTCATAATAATTTTCAGTAGCATCATGAATGAATTCAACAATATAACCATCACATAAAGCATTCTTTTCATGATCTACAAGTATGCATAGTTGACACTCTTCCAAAATAGTGGGATTAACATTAACTAAAGTCATGACCTCTCCAAACCCACTTTCATAATTATCACAATAAGATTCAACACCCTCGAAAATAGTGGGATCATTACTTCCTAAAGTTGACACTCTTCCAAACCCACTTTCATCAATATAATCATCATAAATAGGAGGCATGCCATCATCAAAATAAATTTGCTCATCAAAACTTGGGAGACAAAAAAAATCATATTCATCAAACATAGCATCCCCAAGCTTGTGGCTTTGCATATCATTAGCATCATAGATATCCAAGGAATTCATACTAACAACATTGCAATCATGCTCATCATACAAAGATTTAGTGCCAAACATTCTAATGCATTCTTCTTCTAACACTTTGGCACAACTATCGGAATCCTTATTTTCACGAAAGACATTAAAAAGATGAAGCATATGAGGTAACCTTAATTCCATTTTTGTAGTTTTATTTTATAGACTAAACTAGTGATAAAATAAGAAACAAAAAGATTCAGTTGCAACATCTAAAGATATACCTTCAAGCGCTAACCTCCCCGGCAACGGCGCCAGAATAGAGCTTGATGTCTACTACACAACCTTCTTCTTGTAGACATTGTTGGGCCTCCAAGTGCACAGGTTTGTAGGACAGTAGCAAATTTCCCTCAAGTGGATGACCTAAGGTTTATCAATCCGTGGGAGGCATAGGATGAAGATGGTCTCTCTCAAGCAACCCTGCAACCAAATAACAAAGAGTCTCTTGTGTCCCCAACACACCCAATACAATGGTAAATTGTATAGGTGCACTAGTTCGGCGAAGAGATGGTGATACAAGTGCAATATGGATAGTAGATATAGTTTTTTGTAATCTGAAAATTTAAAAACAGCAAGGTAACTAATGATAAAAGTGAGCACAAACGGTATTCAATGCGTTGAAATAAGGCCTAGGGTTCATACTTTCACTAGTGCAAGTTCTCTCAACAATAATAACATAATTGGGTCAGATAACTATCCCTCAACATGCAACAAAGAGTCACTCCAAAGTCACTAATAGCGGAGAACAAACGAAGAGATTATGGTAGGGTAAGAAACCACCTCAAAGTTATCCTTTATGATCGATCTATTCAAGAGTCTGAAGTAAAATAACATGAAGCTATTCTTTCCGTTCAATCTATCATGAGTTCGTACTAGAATAACACCTTAAGACACAAATCAACAAAAACCCTAATGTCACCTAGATACTCCAATGTCACCTCAAGTATCCGTGGGTATGATTATACGATATGCATCACACAATCCCAGATTCATCTATTCAACCAACACAAAGAACTTCAAAGAGTGACCCAAAGTTTCTACCGGAGAGTCAAGACGAAAATGTGTGCCAACCCCTATGCATAAGTTCACGGAACTCGCAAGTTGATCACCAAAACATACATCAAGTGGATCATGTGATATCCCATTGTCACCAAAGATAAGCACATGCAAGACATACATCAAGTGTTCTCAAGTCCTTAAAGACTCAATCCGATAAGATAACTTCAAAGGGAAAACTCAATTCATCACAAGAGATTAGAGGGGGAGAAACATCATAAGATCCAACTATAATAGCAAGGCTCGCGACACATCAAGATCGTGTCAAATCAAGAACACGAGAGAGAGATCAAACACACAGCTACTGGTACATACCCTCAGTCCCGAGGGTGAACTACTCCCTCCTCATCATGGAGAGCGCTGGTATGATGAAGATGGCCACCGGAGAGGGATTCCCCCCTCCGACAGGGTGCCGGAATGGGTCTAGATTGGTATTCGGTGGCTATAGAGGCTTCTGGCGGCGGAACTCCCGATATATTCTGTTTCTCGATGTTTCTAGGGTATATTGATATATATAGGCGAAAGAAGTCGGTCAGGGGAGCCACGAGGGGCTCACGAGGGTGGGGGCGCGCCCAGGGGGGCAGGTGCGCCTCCCTGCCTCGTGGCCACCTCGAAGCTTCCTTGACTTCAACTCCAAGTCTCCTAGATCACGTTCGTTCCAAAAATCACGCTCCCGAAGGTTTCATTTCGTTTGTACTCCGTTTGATAATCCTTTTCTGCGAAACACTGAAACAAGGGAAAAACAAAAACTGGCACTGGGCTCTGGGTTAATAGGTTAGTCCCAAAAATAATATAAAAGTGTTTAATAAAGCCCATAAACATCCAAAACAGATAATATAATAGCATGGAACAATTGAAAATTATAGATACTTTGGAGACGTATTACCTCTCCGATACTCGGAGTGACAAATCCTAATCTCGATATATGCCAACTCAACAAACACCATTGGAGACACCTATAGAGCAACTTTATAGTCACCCAGTTACATTGTGACATTTGATAGCACACTAAGTGTTCCTCCGGTATTCGGGAGTTGCATGATCTCATAGTCATGGGAACATGTATAAGTTATGGAAAAAGCAATAGCAACAAACTAAACGATCATCTTGTTAAGCTAACGGATGGGTCAACTCAATCACATCATTCTCTAATGATGTGATCCCGTTAATCAAGTGAAAGCTCATGTCTATGGTTAGGAAACATAACCATCATTGATTCAACGAGATAGTCAAGTAGAGGCATACTAGTGACACTCTGTTTGTCTATGTATTCACACATGTACTAAGTTTCCGGTTAATACAATTCTAGCATGAATAATAAACATTTAGCATGATATAAGGAAATATAAATAACAACTTTATTATTGCCTCTAGGGCATATTTCCTTCAGTCTCCTACTTGCACTAGAGTCAATAATCTAGATTACATTGTAATGATTCTAACACCCATGGAGTCTTGTTGCTGATCATGTTTTGCTCGTGAGAGAGGCTTAGTCAATGGGTCTGCAATATTCAGATCCGTATGTATCTTGCAAATCTCTATGTCTCCCTCCTTGAATTGATCGCGGATGGAATTGAAGCGTCTCTTGATGTGCTTGGTTCTCTTGTGAAATGTGGATTCCTTTGCCAAGGCAATTGCACCAGTATTGTCACAAAAGATTTTCATTGCACCCGATGCACTAGGTATGACACCTAGATCAGATATGAACTCCTTCATCTAGACTCCTTCATTTGCTGCTTCCGAAGCATCTATGTACTCTGCTTCACACGTAGATCCCGCCACGACGCTCTGCTTGGAACTGCACCAACTGACAGCTCCACCATTTAATAAAAATACGTATCCAGTTTGTGACTTAGAGTCATCCGGATCAGTGTCAAAGCTTGCATCGATGTAACTGTTTACGACGAGCTCTTTGTCACCTCCATAAACGAGAAACATATCCTTAGTCCTTTTCAGGTATTTCAGGATGTTCTTGACCACTGTCGAGTGATCCACTCCTGGATTACTTTGGTACCTCCCTGCTAAACTAATAGCAAGGCACACATCAGGTCTGGTACACAGCATTGCATACATGATAGAACCTATGGTTGAAGCATAGGGAATGCCTTTCATTTTTCTCTATCTTCTGTAGTGGTCGGGCATTGAGTCTGACTCAACTTCACACCTTGTAACACAGACAAGAACCCTTTCTTTGCTTGATCCATTTTGAACTTCTTCAAAACTTTATCAAGGTATGTGCTTTGTGAAATTCCAATTAAGCGTCTTGATCTATCTCTATAGATCTTGATGCCCAATATATAAGCAGCTTCACCGAGGTCTTTCATTGAAAAATTCTTATTCAAGTATCCTTTTATGCTATTCAGAAATTCAGTATCATTTCCGATCAACAATATGTCATCTACATATAATATCAGAAATGCTACAGAGCTCCCACTCACTTTCTTGTAAATACAGGCTTCTCCAAAAGTCTGTATAAAACCATATGCTTTGATCACACTATCAAAGCGTATATTCCAACTCCGAGAGGCTTGCACCAGTCCATAAATGGATCGCTGGAGCTTGCACACTTTGTTATCACCTTTTGGATCGATAAAACCTTCTGGTTGCATCATGTACAACTCTTCTTTAAGATATCCATTAAGGAATGCAGTTTTGACATCCATTTGCCAAATTTCATAATCATAAAATGCGGCAATTGCTAACATGATTCGGACGGACTTAAGCACCGCTACGGGTGAGAAGGTCTCATCGTAGTCAACTCCTTGAACTTGTCGAAAACCTTTTGCAACTATTCGAGATGTGTAGACAGTAACATTACCATCAGAGTCAGTCTTCTTCTTGAAGATCCATTTATTCTCTATGGTCTGCCAATCATCGGGCAAGTCAACCAAAGTCCTCACTTTGTTCTCATACATGGATCCCATCTCAGATTTCATGGCCTCAAGCCATTTTGCGGAATCTGGGCTCATCATCTCTTCCTCATAGTTCGTAGGTTCATCACAGTCAAGTAACATGACCTCCAGAACAGGATTACCGTACCACTCTGGTGCGGATCTTACTCTGGTTGACCTACGAGGTTCGGTAGTAACTTGATCTGAAGTTTCATGATCATCATCATTAGCTTCCTCACTTACTGGTGTAGGAATCACTAGAACTGATTTCAGCGATGAACTACTTTCCAATAAGGGCGTATGTACAATTACCTCATCAAGTTCTACTTTCCTCCCACTCACTTCTTTCGAGAGAAACTCCTTCTCTAGAAAGGATCCATTCTTAGCAACGAATATCTTGTCTTCAGATCTGTGATAGAAGGTGTACCCAACAGTCTCCTTTGGGTATCCTATGAAGACACATTTCTCCGATTTGGGTTCGAGCTTATTAGGTTGAAGTTTTTTCACATAAGCCTCGCAGCCCCAAACTTTAAGAAACGACAGCTTGGGTTTCTTGCCAAACCACAAATCATAAGGTGTCATCTGAACAGATTTAGATGGTGCCCTATTTAATGTGAATGCAGCTGTCTCTAAAGCATAATCCCAAAACAATAGCGGTAAATCAGTAAGAGACATCATAGATCGCACCATATCTAGTAAAGTACGATTACAACATTCGGACACACCATTATGCTGTGGTGTTACGGGTGGCGTGAGTTGCGAAACTATTCCGCATTGTTTCAAATGAAGACCAAACTCATAACTCAAATATTCTCCTCCATGATCAGATTGTAGAAACTTTATTTTCTTGTTATGATGATTTTCCACTTCACTCTGAAATTCTTTGAACTTTTCAAATGTTTCAGACTTATGTTTCATTAAGTATATATACCCATATCTGCTCAAATCATCTGTGAAGATGAGAAAATAACGATATCCGCCGCGAGCCTCAATGTTCATTGGACCACATACATCAGTATGTATGATTTCCAATAACTCTGTTGCTCGCTCCATTGTTCCAGAGAACGGAGTTTTAGTAATCTTGCCCATGAAGTATGGTTCGCAAGTACCAAGTGATTCATAATCAAGTGATTCTAGAAGTCCATCAGAATGGAGTTTCTTCATGCGCTTTACACCAATATGACCCAAACGGCAGTGCCACAAATAAGTCGCACTATCATTATTAACTCTTCATCTTTTGGCATCAATACTATGAAGATGTGTATCACTACTATCAAGATTTAGTAAAAATAGACCACTCATCAGGGTGCATGACCATAAAAGATATTACTCATATAAATAGAACAACAATTATTCTCTAATTTAAATGAATAACCGTCTCGCATTAAACAAGATCCAGATATAATGTTCATGCTCAACGGTGGCACCAAATAAAAATTATTTAGGTCTAAAACTAATCCTGAAGGTAGATGTAGAGGTAGCGTGCCGACAGCAATCACATCGACTTTGGAACCATTTCCCACGCGCATCGTCACCTTGTCCTTAGCCAACCTTCGCTTAATCCGTAGCCCCTGTTTCGAGTTGCAAATGTTAGCAACTGAACCAATATCAAATACCCAGGCACTACTGCGAGCATTAGTAAGGTACACATCAATAACATGTATATCGAATATACCTTTCACTTTGCCATCCTTCTTCTCCGCCAAATACTTAGGGCAGTTCCGCTTCCAGTGACCAGTCCCTTTGCAGTAGAAGCACTCAGTTTCAGGCTTAGGTCTAGACTTGGGTTTCTTCACTTGAGCAACAACTGGCTTGCTGTTCTTTTTGAAGTTCCCCTTCTTCCCTTTACCCTTTTTCTTGAAACTGGTGGTCTTGTTGACCATCAACACTTGATGCTCCTTCTTGATTTCTACCTCCGCAGCCTTTAGCATTGCGAAGAGCTCAGGAATCGTCTTATCCATCCCTTGCATATAATAGTTCATCATGAAGCTCTTGTAGCTTGGTGGCAGTGATTGAATAACTCTATCAATGACACTATCATCAGGAAGATTAACTCCCAGCTAAGTCAAGTGGTTGTGGTACCCAGACATTCTGAGTATATGTTCACTGACAGAACTATTCTCCTCCATTTTGCAGCTCTAGAACTTATTGGAGACTTCATATCTCTCAATCCGGGCATTTTCTTGAAATATTAACTTCAACTCCGGGAACATCTCATATGCTCCATGACGTTCAAAACGTCATTGAAGTCCCGGTTCTAAGCCGTAAAGCATGGCACACTGAACTATCGAGTAGTCATCAGCTTTGCTCTGCTAGGTGTTCATAACAGCTGGCGTTGCTCCTGCAGCGGGTTTGTCACCTAGCGGTGCTTCCAGGACGCAATTCTTCTGTGCAGCAATGAGGATAATCCTCAAGTTACGGACCCAGTCTGTGTAGTTGCTACCATCATCTTTGAACTTAGCTTTCTCTAGGAACGCATTAAAATTCAACGGAACAACAACACGGGCCATCTATCTACAACAACATAGACATGCAAAATACTATCAGGTACTAAGTTCATGATAAATTAAAGTTCAATTAATCATTTTACTTAAGAACTCCCACTTAGATAGACATCCCTCTAGTCACCTAAATGATCATGTGATCGATATCAACTAAACCATGTCCGATCATCACGTGAGATGGAGTAGTTTTCAATGGTGAACATCACTATGTTGATCATATCTACTATATGATTCATGCTCGACCTTTTGGTCTTAGTGTTCCGAGGCCATATATGCATATGCTAGGCTCGTCAAGTTTAACCCGAGTATTCCGCGTGTGCAAAACTGGCTTGCACCCATTGTATGTGAAAGTAGAGCTTATCACACCCGATCATCATGCGGTGTCTCGGCACGACGAACTGTAGCAACGGTGCATACTCAGGGAGAACACTTATACCTTGAAATTTAGTGAGAGATCATCTTATAATGCTATCGTTGAACTAAGCAAAATAAGATGCATAAAGGATAAACAGCACATGCAATCAATATAAGTGATATGATATGGGCATCATCATCTTGTGCCTTTGATCTCCATCTCCAAAGCACCGTCATGATCACCATCGTCACCGGTTTGACACCTTGATCTCCATCGAAGCATCGTTGTCGTCTCGCCAACTATTGCTACTATGACTATCGCTACTGCTTAGTGATAAAGTAAAGCAATTACATGGCGATTGCATTTCATACAATAAAGCGACAACCATATGGCTCCTACCAGTTGCCGATAACTCTGTTACAAAACATGATCATCTCATACAATAAAATTTAGCATCATGTCTTGACCATGTCACATCACAACATGCCCTGCAAAAACAAGTTAGACGTCCTCTACTTTGTTGTTGCAAGTTTTACGTGACTGCTACGGGCTGAGCAAAAATCGTTCGTATCTACGCATCAAAAACCACAAAGCGATATAGTGATTGCTTTTTGATCTTCAGAAAGAACTCTGTTCATTGAATCCGATTCAACTAAAGTTGGAGAAACTGACACCCACCAGCCACCTGTGTGCGAAGCACGTCGGTAGAAACAGTCTCGCGTAAGCATACGCGTAATGTCGGTCTGAGCCGCTTCATCCAACAATACCGCTGAATCAAGAATCAACTAGTGACGGCAAGCAATATGTATATACCCACGCCCACAACTCCTTTGTGTTCTACTCGTGCATATAACATCTACGCATAGACCTGGCTCTAATACCACTGTTGGGGAACATAGTAATTTCAAAAAAAATTCCTACGCGCACGCAAGATCAGGTGCTGCATAGCAACGAGAGGGGAGAGTGTTGTCTACGTAGCCTCGTAGACCATAAGCGGAAGCGTTATGCCAACGCGGTTGATGTAGTCTTACATCTTCACGATCGACCGATCCTAGTACCGAAAGTACGACACCTTCCGCGATCTGCACACGTTCGGCTCTGTGACGTCCGACGAACTCACGATCGAGCAGAGTGTCGAGGGAGATCTTTATCAGCACGATGGCGTAATGACGGTGATGATGAAGCTACCGGCGCAGGGCTTCGCCTAAGCACTGCAACGATATGACCGAGGTGGATTATGGTGGAGGGGGGCACCGCACACGGCTAAGAGATCAATGATCAACTTGTGTGTCTATGGGGTACCCCCCTCCCCCCGTATATAAAGGAGTGGAGGAGGGGGAGAGGGCCGGCCTCCTAGGCGCGCCCAAGGGGGTAGTCCTACTCACGATGGGAGTAGGATTCCCCCTTCCTTAGTTGGAGTAGGAGAGGGAAGGAAGGGGGAGAAGGAGAGAAGGAAAGGAGGGCCGACCCCCCCTCCCAATTCGGATTGGGATTGGGGGGAGGGGGCGCGCCCCTACCTTGGCCGCCTCCTCCTCCTTTCCACTATGGCCCATTAAGGCCCATTGACTCCCCGGGGGGTTCTGGTAACCCCCTGGTACTCCGGTATATGCCCGAACTCTCCTGAAACCTTTCCGATGTGCAAACATAGTCATACAATATATCGATCTTTATGTCTCGACCATTTTGAGACTCCTCGTCATGTCCGTGATCACACCCGGGACTCTGAAATACCTTTGGTACATCAAAACACATAAACTCATAATACCGATCATCATCGAACGTTAATCGTGCGGACCCTACGGGTTCGAGAACTATGTAGACATGACCGAGACATGTCTCCGTTCAATAACCAATAGCGGAACCTGGATGTTCATATTGGCGCCCACATATTCTACGAAGATCTTTTCGGTCAAACCGCATAACAACATACGTTGTTCCCTTTGTCATCGGTATGTTACTTGCCCGAGATTCGATCGTCGGTATCTCAATACCTAGTTCAATCTCGTTACCGGCAAGTCTCTTTACTCATTCCGTTATGCATCATCCCGTAACTAACTCATTAGTTACATTGCTTGCAAGGCTTATAGTGTTGTGCATTACCGAGAGGGCCCAGAGATACCTCTCCGGTACTCAGAGTGACAAATTCTAATCTCGATCTATGTTAACTCAACAAACACCATAGGAGACACCCATAGAGCATCTTTATAGTCACCCAGTTACGTTGTGATGTTTGATAGCACACTAAATGTTCCTCCAGTATTCGGGAGTTGCATAATCTCATAGTCATAGGAACATGTATAAGTTATGGAAAAAGCAATAGCAACAAACTAAACATCATCGTGCTAAGCTAACGGACGGGTCAACTCAATCACATCATTCTCTAATGATGTGATCCCGTTAATCAAGCGACAACTCATGTCTATGGTTAGGAAACATAACCATCATTGATTCAATGAGCTAGTCAAGTAGAGGCATACTAGTGACACTCTATTTGTCTATGTATTCACACATGTACTAAGTTTCCGGTTAATACAATTTTAGCATGAATAATAAACATTTATCATGATATAAGGAAATATAAATAACAACTTTATTATTGCCTCTAGGGCATATTTCCTTCAGAGTCGTGTCGCTCGAGAGGCAGTATTCGTATTTTTTTTACAAATATGGCCCCTTTGCAGGACTTGAGACACATCTGGCCCTTGGGAAAACTAATTTATAATATGACCCCCCCTTTAGAGGACTTGAGACACATCTGGTCCTTGGGCAAAACTAATTTAAAATATGGCCCCTGGGGTCGGCGCCACATATCATGGCGCCGGAGTTGTACATGGCAGCGCCACACTACACGGCGCCGAGCTGTAGAAGTTCGGAGTTGGGCTATGTGGAGCCAACCTTAGATGAGCCCATAGAGACCCTAGAGGCCAGATTTGCTCGACTCCACAAAGCATGGCGTTGAAGCTGTACATGTAGGCGCCGTGCCACATGTTATGTGGCACAGACCCAGAGGCAAGATTCCAAATTAGTTTTGCCCAAGGGCTAGATGTGTCTCAAGTCGCTCAAAGGGACCAGATTTGTCAAAAATACGCAGTATTCAAAGTTTCAAAGGATAATCTGGAGGTGTTTTATCCACAAGTGCAAGATAACTTGCTGGATTGGTGGCTACAAACTAGAAGAAGTTACACATGTGGCGGAAAGGGAGGTTTTGACAAGTTTGTTATTGCGGTGGCTTGGTCACTTTGGAAACAAAGAAATGCTTGGGTGTTCAATCGGACAAACCAAGAAAAAATAGTTGATTAACTACAAACACATTATGAACGAGATCAAAGAATAGAGGGAGGTTGGACATGGTGTTGGTGCACTAAACCGTTTTGTGAGAGAGTAGGCTTAGGCTTAGGTGTTGGTGTAGGTGTTGTGGTTCACTTGCGCTCATGTTGTAATCTGATAATCCCCAAGTGCAGGGAATCATCGTAGCAATTCCCAAAGGTGGAAGTGATAAGTATGGAGTGTCGAACCCACAAGGAGCTAAAGGTAAGATCAATATTCTCTCAAGCCCTATTTGCCAGTGATACGTCTCTACGTACACCGAATGTTTGCTTCCAACTAGAAACGGGAAATAAAACTACGTTGTGGGTATGAAGAGGATAACTTTGCATGATATCGAAGAGCTAAAATATAAAATTAGGTGCTGTTATCATAAAATTAGAATATATTACTAAATATTAGAAATAGCGAGTGTGGAATAATGATGGGTCGGTGTGCGGAATTGTCCTAGGCAATTGTTAACAAGACCGATAGTCGTCCTTGCAATTTCATATGAGGGAGAGGCATAAGCTAACATACTTTCTCTTCCTGGATCATATGCACTTATGATTGGAACTCTAGCAAGCATCCGCAACTACTAAAGATCATTAAGGTAAAACCCAACCATAGCATTAAAGCATCAAGTCCCCTTTATCCCATACGGAGCAACCCCCTTACTCGGGTTTATGCTTCTGTCACAAAAGCAACCCACTATAAGTGAATCATGAATGTATTGCAACACCCTACGACGGGAATCCCTCATGCTTGCGCGACACGGAGGGCACAATAGGACAACACCAAAATAAAACATACAACTCATACCAATCTAGATCAACAATCAACCCAAAGACAAAGGATATCTACTCAAAACATCATAGGATGACAACACATCATTGGATCATAATATGTGGCATAAAGCACCATGTTCAAGTAGGGATTACAACGGGGTGCGGGAGAGTGGACCGCGTAAAAGAGATGAGGATGGTGATGATGATGGTGATGTTGATGAAGACGATCACCGCGGCGATGATTCCCCTCCCGATGGCACTCCGGCGCCATCGAGCGATAGAAGGAGAGGCTCTCCCCCTTGTGCTTCCTCCTCCATGGCCTCCCCCTGGATGGGGAGAGGTTCTCCCTCTGGTCCTTGGCCTTCATGATGACGATGGCCCCTCAGGGATCCTCCTCCCTAGCCTCCGGTGATGATGGCCCCCTCCAGTAGGGTGCCAGAGAGGGCCTAGATTGATTTCTCGTGGCTACAGAGGCTTGCGGCGGCGGAACTTCCGATCTAGGTTAATTTTGGGAGGTTTGGGTATTTATAGGAGAGGTTGGCATCAAGAACAAGTCAGGGGCCCCCACGGGAAGTCCGCGAGGCATAGGGGCGCGCCCAGGGGGTGGGCGCGCCCCCACCCTTGTGGGGCCCACGGGACTCCCCTTCGGTAGATTTTTGTTCCGGTATTTTTTATATTTTCTAGAAAAATTCTCCGTTGATTTTCATCACATTCCGAGAACTTTTATTTCTGCACAAAAACAACACCACGGTAGTTCTGCTGAAAACAGCGTCAGTCCGGGTTAGTTCTAATCAAATCATACCAAAATCATATAAAACTATTGTAAACATGGCATGAATAATTCATAAATTATAGATACGTTGGAGATGTATCAGCACCCCCAAGCTTAATTCCTGCTCGTCCTCGAGTAGGTAAATGATAAAAGAAATAATTTATGAAGTGTGAATGCTAGCAAGTGCATGAGTTTGATCAATGATAGTTCCAATCACTTTTTCTAGCATCATTATATATCATAACAGTAGCTCAACTTATAAAACTTCTCATGATCAAGTAACAAGCTATTCACATGTTAAAGTATAGATCATAAACTTTCTTGAAAACTAACAAACCATGCTCTTAGTCATCAAACAATTGCAATTTATCTTATTTTCGGGATGGGTCTATGTAAGAGCTTTGGTTCAGCAAACTCCACATACTCAACTATTATTTAATCTTTCACAATTGCTAACACTCAAGTGATATTTATGGGTTCAAAGTTTTAATCGGACACAGAGAAAGATAGGGGCTTATAATTTTGCCTCCCAACTTTTTACCTCAAGGGTAATGTCAACAATAATAATTTATGCAAACCTACATCCAAGTGGATATATATCTGGATCGCTCCAACACAAAGTGCTTGCCAAATGAAAAAGTGTAAAAAGGAAAGGTGATGATCACCATGAATCTTGTATAAGGGTAGAAGATAAAAGTAAAGGATAGGCCCTTCGCAGAGGGAAGCATAGGTTGTCATGTGCTTTTATGGTTGGATGCACGAAATCTTAATGCAAAAGAACGTCAGTTTATATTGCGACTTGTGATATGGACCTTTATTATGCAGTCCATCGCTTTTATTTCTTCCACATCACAAGATCGTATAAAGCTTATTTTCTCCGCACTAATAAATCATACATATTTAGAGAGCAATTTATTACTTGCAACAATGACAACTTACTTGAAGGATCTTACTCAATCCATAGGTAGGTATGGTGGACTCTCATGGCAAAACTGGGTTTAAGGGTATTTGGAAGCACAAGTAGTATCTCTATTTGGTGCAAAGAATTTGGCTAGAATGAGGGGGAAGGCAAGCTCAACATGTTGGATGATCCATGACAATATAATTTATTTCAGATGTAAGAAAACATAACCCATTACGTTGTCTTCCTTGTCTAACCTCAACTTTTTAGCATGTCATATTTTAATGAGTGCTCACAATCATAAAAGATGTCCAAGATAGTATATTTATATGTGAAAACCTCTCTTTCTTTATTACTTCCTATTAATTGCAACGATGAGCAAAACTATGTTTGTCAACTCTCAACAACCTTTATTCATCATACTCTTTATATGTGAAGTCATTACTCTCCATAAGATCCATATGATCTCTTTAATTCTTTTCATTCTTTCTCTTCTCTTTTATTTTTATTCCCTCAAGATTATAGCAAGATGGCAAAGCCCTTGACTCAACACTAATCTTTATTATATAGCTCATGGACTTGATTACATAGAAGGATCATAAAGCAAAACTCAAAACTAGATCGTAATAAAACTTTATGCTACTAGATCAAAATATAACCAAAAGGATCGAACTAAGAAAAACGGTAAAGATAAAAGTGTGATGGTGATACGATACCGGGGCACTCCCCCAAGCTTGGCAGTTGCCAAGGGGAGTGCCCATACCCATGTGTTTATGTCTCCTTCCTCGGAGGTGGTGATGATGGAGTTGTTGATGATGTAGGCTTGTCATCCATCTTCCAAGGCATAGGCTCACCATCATAGAAGGATGATCGAGTCTCCGGGATCTTCAAATCTACAGCCAAACTCATCCTCTTGAATCTATATTCATACTCATAGTTTTGGTTTTGCAGGTCATAGATCTGGACTTGGAGATGCTCAATTTTCTCGTGAAGCTTGAAGATGGTCTCCCCGATGTTCCTGGCATCTTGCTTGGTTTTGTTGGTGAACTCCGTGATCATTATGTGGTTGGCGTCGAGTCCACGCTCCACCATCTCCTGGCACTTGAAAACTTGTTGCTCCATTGTGATACGTCTCCAACATATCTATATTTTTTGATTGTTCCATGCTATTATATTATCTATTTTGGATGTTAATGGGCTTATTTTTACACTTTTATATTATTTTTGGGACTAACCTATTAACCGGAGGCCCAACCCAAATTGATGTTTTTTGCCTATTTCAGTGTTCCACAGAAAAGGAATATCAAACGGAGTCCAAATGGAATGAAAACTTCGGGAGCGTGATTTTTGGAACAAACGTGATCCAGAGGACTTGGAGTGGACGTCAACCAATCAACGAGGAGGCCAAAAGGCAAGGGAGCGCGACTACCCCCTGGGCACGCCCTCCACCCTCGTGAGCCCCTCGTTGCTCCACCGACCTACTTCTTCCTCCTATATATGTTCACATACCCTGCAAACATCCAGGAGCACCATGAAACCCTATTTCAACTGCCGCAACCTTCTATACCCAAGAGATCCCATCTTGGGGCCTTTTCCGGAGCTCCGCCGAAAGGGGCATTGATCACGGAGGGCCTCTACATCAACTCCATGGCCCCTCCGATGATGTGTGAGTAGTTTACCTCAGACCTTCAGGTCCATAGCTAGTAGCTAGATGGCTTCTTCTCTCTCTCTGGATCTCAATACAAAAGTTCTCCTCGATTCTCTTGGAGATCTATTCGATGTAATCTTCTTTTGCGGTGTGTTTGTCGAGATCCGATGAATTGTGGGTTTATGATCAAGTTTATCTATGAACAATATTTGAATATTCTCTGAATTCCTTTATGTATGATTGGCTTATCTTTGCAAGTCTCTATGAATTATCAGTTTGGTTTGGCCTACTAGATTGATCTTTCTTGCAATGAGAGAAGTGCTTAGCTTTGGGTTCAATCTTGCGATGCTCGATCCCAGTGACAGAAAGGGAAACGACACGTATTGTATTGTTGCCATCGAGGATAAAAAGATGGGGTTTACATCATATTGCATGAGTTTATCCCTCTACATCATGTCATCTTGCTTAAGGCGTTACTCTGTTCTTATGAACTTAATACTCTAGATGCATGCTGGATAGCAGTCGATGTGTGGAGTAATAGTAGTAGATGCAGAATCATTTCGTTCTACTTGTCACGGACATGATGCCTATATACACGATCATACCTAGATATTCTCATAATTATTCGCTTTTCTATCAATTGCTCGACAGTAATTTGTTCACCCACCGTAATACTTATGCTATCTTGACAGAAGCCACTAGTGAAACCTATGGCCCCTGGGTCTATTTTCCATCATACAAGTTTCCAATCTATTTTATTTTGCAATCTTTACTTTCAATCTATATCATAAAAAATACCAAAAATACTTATCTTATTATTATCATCTCTATCAGATCTCACTCTTGCAAGTGGCTGCGAAGGGATTGACAACCCCTTTATTGCGTTGGTTGCGAGGTTCTTATTTGTTTGTGTAGGTACAAGGTGACTCGCGTGTGGTCTCCTACTGGATTGATACCTTGGTTCTCAAAAACTGAGGGAAATACTTACGCTGCTTTACTGCACCACCCTTTCCTCTTTAAGGGAAAACCAACGCAGTGCTCAAGAGGTATCACATTGTCTCGAGTCTTGTCTCCACGCTTCCGGTCCTCCTGGGTCCCTCAACATCATGGATGTGCAGCAACCCCTCATGCACCTCATTGGCTTGAGGGTGTTGCAGCACCTCCGCGAGGTAGGGGTTGATGACCTTCTCGAAGAACTTGTCCTTGGGGGCTCTTGAAGATGTCATGGCGATCTAGATTTGTCAGAAAATAGCTCGAAACAAAGACAGAAGATATTTGCGTGATACAGTGGTCAAAACCTTCGGGAGATTATATAATGAATTTTTATCAACCAAAAGAAGTATCATGCAAGAAAACGGAGTCCAGAGAGCACACGAGGTGCCCACGAGGCAGGGGGCGCGCCCTCCACCCTCGTGGATGCCTCGTGTCCTTCCCGGACTACTTCTTATTTTCCTATTTTCTTAAATATTCCAAAACGGAGAAAAATTGCTATTAGAACTGTTTTGGAGTCGGCTTACTTACCGTACCACATACCTCTTCCTTTTCGGAGTCTGGAACGTTCTGGAAAGTGTCCCTTATATATTCCTCCGAGGTTACGGTTTCAATAACATTAGTTTCAACATTTATAGGATTACCTGAGATATAATGTTTGATTCTTTGACCGTTCACCACCCTCGGATTTGTGCCTTCGAAGTTGTTGATTTTTATGGCACCGGAACGATAGACCTCCTCGATAATGTAAGGACCTTCCCGTTTTGAGAGGAGTTTGCCTGCAAAAAATCTTAAACGAGTGTTGTATAGCAAAACATAATCACCTACATTAAACTTGCGCTTTTGTATCCTTTTGTCATGCCATCTTTTAACTTTCTCTTTAAACAGTTTGGCATTCTCATAGGCCCGGGTTCTCCATTCATCAAGTGAGCTAATGTCAAAAAGCCTCTTCTCACCGGGAAGTTTGAAATTATAATTGAGCTCTTTAATGGCCCAATATGCCTTATTTTCTAGTTCGAGAGGTGAGTGACATGCTTTTCCATAAACCATTTTATACGGAGACATACCCATAGGATTTTTATATGCAGTTCTATAAGCCCATAATGCATCATCAAGTTTCTTGGACCAATCCTTTCTAGATCTATTAACAGTCTTTTGCAAAATTAATTTAAGCTCTCTATTACCCAGTTCTACTTGACCACTAGATTGTGGATGATATGGAGATGCAATTCTATGATTAACATCATACTTAGCAAGCATTTGACGAAAAGCACCATGAATAAAATGTGAACCACCATTAGTCATTAAGTATCTAGGGACTTCAAACCTCAGAAAAATAACTTCTTTAAGCATCTTAATAGAGGTGTTATGACCAGCACTACTAGTTGGAATAGCTTCTACCCACTTAGTAACGTAATCAACAGCAACTAAAATATGTGTATACCCATTAGAGGAAGGAAACGGTCCCATATAATCAAAGCCCCAAACATCAAATGGTTCAATAACAAGTGAATAATTCATAGGCATTTCTTGACGTCTACTAATATTACCAATTCTTTGACATACATCACAAGAAAAGACAAACTTACGTGCATCCTTGAAGAGAGCAGGCCAATAAAAACTGGATTGCAATACCTTATGTGAAGTTCTGTCTCCAGCATGGTGTCCTCCATAAGCCTCGGAATGACACTTGCGTAGGATCTGTTCCTGTTCATGCTCAGGTACACAACGTCTAATAATACCATCTACTCCTTCTTTATAAAGGTGTGGGTCATCCTAGAAGTAATGTCTTAAATCATAGAAAAACTTTTTCGTTTGTTGGTATGTGAAACTAGGTGGTATAAATTTAGAAACAATATAATTAGCATAATCAGCATACCATGGAGCAGTATGAGAAGTATTTATGATAGCCAATTGTTCATCAGGAAAGCTATCATCAATAGGTAGTGGGTCACCAAGAACGTTCTCTAACCTAGACAAGTTGTCTGCAAGAGGGTTCTCAGCTCGCTTTCTATCGATAATATGCAAATCAAATTCTTGTAGTAAGAGACCCCATCTAATAAGTCTAGGTTTAGCATGTTTCTTTTCCATAAGATATTTAATAGCAGCATGATCAGTTTGAACAGTTACTTTAGAATCAACAATATAAGGTCTGAACTTATCACAAGCAAATACAACTGCTAAAAATTCTTTTTCAGTAGTAGCATAATTTCTCTGGGCACTGTCTAGAGTCTTACTAGCATATTGGATAACATTTAATTTCTTACCAACTCTTTGTCCTAGAACAGTCCCTACAGCATAATCACTAGCATCACACATAATTTCAAAGGGTTAATACCAATCAGGTGGCTGAACAATAGGTGTAGAAATCAAGGCTTTCTTAAGTATTTCAAATGCTTCTACACAATCATCATCAAAGACAAAAGGAACATATTTTTGTAAGAGATTAGTCAGAGGCCTAGAAATTTTAGAGAAGTCCTTAATGAACCTCCTATAAAACTGCCATGACCAAGGAAAGTTCTTATGCCTTTAATGTCCTTAGGACATGACATATTTTCAGTAGCATCAACTTTAGCTATATCAACTTCAATACATTGCTACCTCTTGAGCACTACGTTGGTTTTCCCTTGAAGAGGAAAGGGTGATGCAGCAAAGTAGCGTAAGTAGTCCCTCAGTTTTTGAGAACCAAGGTATGAATCCAATAGGAGGCCACACAAACAAATAAGAACCTTGCAACCAACGCGATAAAGGGGTTGTCAATCCCTTCATGGTCACTTACAAGAGTGAGATCTGATAGAGATGATAAGATAATATTTTTGGTATTTTTATGCTAAAGATTAAAAGTAAAAATTGCAAAATAAAAGGTAATAGAAATAGAAAGATTAATATAATGGAGAATAGACCCGGGGGCCATAGGTTTCACTAGTGGCTTCTCTCAAGATAGCATAAGTATTATGGTGGGTGAACAAATTATTGTCGAGCAATTGATAGAAAAGCGAATAATTATGAGAATATCTAGGCATGATCATGTATATAGGCATCACATCTGTGACAAGTAGACCGACTCCTGCTTGCATCTACTAGTATTAGTCCACACATCGACCGCTATCCAACATGCATCTAGAGTATTAAGTTCATAAGAACAAAGTAACACATTAGGTAAGATGACATGATGTAGTGGGATAAACTCAAGCAATATGATATAAACCCCATCTTTTTATCCTCGATGGCAACAATACAATATGTGTCGTTTCCCTTTCTGTCACTGGGATCGAGCACCGCAAGATTGATCCCAAAGCTAAGCACTTCTCCCGTTGCAAGAAAGATCAATCTAGTAGGCCAAACCAAACTGATAATTCAAAGAGACTTGCAAAGATAACCAATCATACATAAAAGATTTCAGAGAAGAATCAAATATTGTTCATAGATAGACTTGATCATAAACCCACAATTCATCGGATCTCGACAAACACACTGCAAAAAGAGTTACATCGAATAGATCTCCAAGAAGATCAAGGAGAACTTTGTATTGAGATTCAAAGAGAGAGAAGAAGCCATCTAGCTAATAACTATGGAACCGAAGGTCTGAAGTAAACTACTCACACATCATCGGAGGGGCCATGGAGTTGATGTAGATGCCCTCCGTGATCGATGCCCCCTCCGGCGGAGCTCCGGAAAAGGCCCCAAGATGGGATCTCTTGGGTAAAGAAGGTTGCGGTGGTGGAAATAGGGTTTCATGGTGCTCCTGGATGTTTTCAGGGTATATGAGTATATATAGGAGGAAGAAGTAGGTCGGTTGAGCCATGAGGGGCCCACGAGGGGGAGGGCGCGCCCAGGGGGTAGGCGCGCCCCCTTGCCTCGTGGACTCCTCGTTTGTTTCTTGACGTCCACTCCAAGTCCTCTGGATCACGTTTGTTCCAAAATCACGTTCCCAAAGGTTTCTTTCCGTTTGGATTCCATTTGATATTCCTTTTCTGCGGAACACTGAAATAGGCAAAAAAACAGCAATTTGCACTGGGCCTTGGGTTAATAGGTTAGTCCCAAAAATAATATAAAAGTGTAAAATAAAGCCCATTAACATCCAAAACAGATAATATAATAGCATGGAACAATCAAAAATTATAGATACGTTGGAGACGTATCAAGCATCCCCAAGCTTAATTCCTGCTCGTCCTCGAGTAGGTAAATGATAAAAACAGAATTTTTGACGTGGAATGCTACCTGGCATAATTCTCAATGTAATTCTCTTTATTGTGGCATGAATATTCAGATCCGAAAGATTCAAGACAAAAGTCTAATATTGACATAGAAATAATAATACTTCAAGCATACTAACTAAGCAATTATGTCTTTTCAAAATAACATGGCAAAAGAATGTTCATCCCTACAAAATCATATAGTTTGGTCATGCTCCATTTTCGTCACACAAGAATGCTCTCACCATGCACAACCCCGATGACAAGCCAAGCAATTGTTCCACACTTTAGTAATCTCAAACTTTTTCCAACTTTCACGCAATACATGAGCGTGAGCCATGGATATAGCACTATGGGTGGAATAGAATATGATGATGGGGGTTATGTGGAGAAGACAAAAAAGGATAAAGTCTCACATCGATGCGGCTAATCAATGGGCTAGGGAGATGCCCATCAATTGATGTCAATGCAAGGAGTAGGGATTGCCATGCAACGGATGCACTAGAGCCATAAATGTATGAAAGCTCAACAAAAGAAACTAAGTGGGTGTGCATCCAACTTGCTTGCTCACGAAGACCTAGGGCATTTGAGGAAGCCCATTGTTGGAATATACAAGCCAAGTTCTATAATGAAAAATTCCCACTAGTATATGAAAGTGACAAAACAAGAGACTCTCTATCATAAAGATCATGGTGCTACTTTGACGCACAAGTGTGGAAAAAAGGATAGTAGCATTGCCCCTTTTTATTTTTTATTTTATTTTTTTGGAACGATGCTCTATTAATGATGATCATCACACTTCTATTTATTTACAAATCAATGATTACAACTCGATACTAGAACAAAGTATGACTCTATATGAATGCCTCCGGCGGTGTACTGAGAAGGGTAATGAATCAAGAGTGACATGTATGAAAAATTATGAATGGTGGCTTTGCCACAAATACGATGTCAACTACATGATCATGCAAGACAATATGACAATGATGATGTGTGTCATGATAAATGGAACTGTGGAAAGTTGCATGGCAATATATCTCGGAATGGCTATGGAAATGCCATAATAGGTAGGTATGGTGGCTGTTTTGAGGAAGATATAAGGAGGTTTATGTGTGACAGAGCGTATCATATCACGGGGTTTGGATGCACCGGTGGAGTTTGCACCAACTCTCAAGGTGAGAAAGGGCAATGCACGGTACCAAAGAGGGTAGCAATGATGGAAGGGTGAGAGTGCATATAATCCATGGACTCAACATTAGTCATAAAGAACTCGCATACTTATTGCAAGAATCTACAAGTCATCAAAAACAAAGCATTAGGCGCATGCTCCTAGGGGGATAGATTGGTAGGAAAAGACCATCCACTACAAAAAAATACACTTCCGTGATGATACGTGTTTGTGACAGTAGGTCGCTTTTTTTGTCATGCATGTACATCCATGACGATTTTATGACAGAATCAAGATAGTCATACCTGTGCTGTCGTAGAAGTGTTCCATGACATTACCAAAATTATCATCACGGAAGTGTCCACTTCCATGACGATAAATCGCACATCACAGAAGTGCTTTCGTCAAGGGTGACCGACACGTGGCATCCACCGTAACGAAACGCCGTTAAGCTATCGGGTCGGGTTTTGGATCCGATAACTCGTTAACAGCCCCGACCAATGGGAAATTTCCACGTGTAAAATTCTTATTGGCCGGACGAAACACATGTCAGCTCGTCAGTGGGTTAGATAGGCGCCTATGATACGTCGACACGTGGCACGACCCAACAGAGGCCCATTCCTATGAAAAGGCCGGCCCGTTTGACTTGGTCAAAAGGTGGCGGGCCGGCCCATGTAAAGCTTGTTAACGGCCTGTTCGCATATAGCCCATTTACAGCCCGCTAACCCAAGGCCCATTACGCCCTATCCGAATTAGGCCCAGTAGCGTCATCTGGGCCACCCAATATGATTCCAGCCCGTTTTCACTTCCGGCCCATGTATGGCCCATGACGTCTTTCGGCCCATATGAGGCCCTATGTAACTCTTGGCCTATTAACGGCCCGTGGTGAAACTGGCCCATAATGAACAGTGTATCACTTTACACCCATTAACGGCCCGTGGTGAAACTGGCCCGTAATGAACAGTGTATCACTTTATACCCATTAACGGCCCGTTATTCCGTTGGGCCGTTTCCAGCCCATGTTATCTTTTGGCCTTCTCAGAGCCCATTTATTCTTGGGCTCATTTCCAGCATTCGTTTACTTATGGTCCGTTACTGTCATTTTCTGCTTGTGGGCCAAATTCAGCCCGTGGTTACAGTCGGCCCGTTTGTGGTCCGTTAATACGTTGGGCCGTTTTCATAGCGTCATCAAATACGGCCTATTAACGATGGCCCGTTATGGTCGGCCCATGAACGGATGATTCCAACTCTAGCCCGTTTACGGCCATAATGTGGCCTGTTATTGGCCCATGTTTGGCCATCGGTCATACTGCCCGTATAAGGCCCATTGATGATACGGCCCATAGAAGGCCCATTGTTTCTACGGCCCGTAGAAGGCCCACTGTTTCTATGGCCCGTAGAAGGCCCATTGTTTCTACGGCCCGTAGAAGGCCCACTGTTTCTATGGCCCGTAGAAGGCCCACTGTTTCTACGGCCCGTAGAAGGCCCACTGTTTCTACGGCCCGTAGGAGGCCTAGTGTCACTACAGTAAATATTAGCCCATGGTTATTGTGGCCTAGTTTTAAAAAATAGGTTATTGCAGCCACTAGCAAACCGCGGAAAAAGAACTGCAATGACTAGAAGCAAACAAATAAACAAGACAACAAGGAAATAAATAAGCAAGCAACTTACGCTAGGCTATCACGGCTATCACACATATTACATCCACTGGGCTTCAAAGTTCGCCACCAGTGCAAATAAATGCGCCGACAAAAGAATATACAAAACTGAGAGCACTTTAGAAGGCACTAGGCCTGGCCAGGTCGGGCCCCCCCAAACAGCTGAAGAAGCTGAGTAGACCTCAGTTGTGTCCACGATAGATGCATCAACACTAGATTTAAGGCATGATGGTGCGCACGGTAGTCCTCTGACATCTTCATTGCATCTTTGACTTCAAGTCGGAGCTGAGCTGAAGCAAGCCTTTCTGCTTTAAGTCGAGACTGAAGAAGTCGGACTGATTGAGGCAGCGACTGCACAGAGGTTGTCTCACACCTGCCGGTGAGTAGCTTCAACTCACTGTCTTCATCAAGACAGGACCTTGGGGTCATCTCGCTGTCCTCAAGATGGTTTGGCTCACTATCTTCCCTAAAGTTCTGCCTGGCGTAAGAGATACGAGTCTGAAAGAGAAACAAGGAGACACGTAACAGGTTTCACAATTATATAAGCAAATAAATGGATCTATTCTGCATAAGGAACATGTTTTTACAACTGCAATTTGAAACTGGTAGTTGTTGCAAACATCCAATCAGATGTAAACAGCAAAGCAAACAACAATGGAGGAAATGATGCCTATCCAAATCTATACTAGAACAAAGTTTGAAGTCTTGAGAAGGATGAACTTACATTACATGTTAACACGGGCTGGACAAAGCCCTTCTCCATGTTGATGGAAGGATAATTCAATAAATTCCCCAAAGAAAATTCTTTATGAGCGCTGCCATTATTCTACATTTTGCAAAGAGTAAATATAGATCAAATAATATTGGAAGAAACAGAGGATAATGAAGCTCAGGTGCAGACTAATGATACATAATCAAATAGCAATTAATTAAGTACAACGTTACAAGGCAAAAGGGAGAGAGGTACTGACAAGAGCAATGCAGAGCCCATTATTGTTTTGAGATTGTATGATCCTTTGAGCAAGGAGGTTCATCTGAAATTAGTTTTCATACAAGAGAGAAGGTAAGGCACAAGCAGAAATTTAGGAGTTCAAATTTTGAATTGATATCATAGACAGTACCTGACGCTGGGCTCCCAGCAGTTCTAATAGGGGTTTGGCCACTGGAGTAGGGGTAAAGTGTGGTACAGTTGGGCATGTGTTTTCTGTGGCTGCTGATCTATCTAATTTAACAGGTATCACTACCTTTTCCAAATACCTAGTTTATACTCCTTGACGACCTGCACTCACCCTCTTCCTTTTGGACACGTATTACGAAAGAACAACATTTGACTGGAAAAACATAGTGTGACGACACATGGAATAGGTACAGAAAATGGATAGGTATGGCATATACTCATATATGATGCTTAAACTAAGCAGATGGTGTAACAGAGTAGAAGTAATGCAAGAGGTCAGAAGCAAAATATGTGTGACCAATACAACTTTGCAAAGTTAGAGCAAGCACCTTGATGGGTGAATAAGATAGGCCATCCTCCACCATGCCAAGTTTGTTAGGCAGTGGATCATTCCACAATATTCCTCTCGTGCGCCCATTCTCATATTCATTTTGATAATGTTCAATATCTGACATGCATGAAAACATAAAAACAAGTGAGATTTTCTTTGTAATGCAGAAGTGATTCTAATCCAATATTGCCTCCCTGTAAACCCCTTTGTGCTATCTCTGCAATTCTTTTAAAAGATGCCATGCATGCTGTAATTTGTTGTGTGCATTAATATAATGTGGCCTACTACTCAAAATATGAGAGCTCCAGAAGTGATGACACTTCGCAGATGATAGCTTCAACATATAGTAAAGAAGAATAAGTCGACCTGACCTGACAGATTCAAAATATACTAAGGGAGAACAACTAGACCTGACCAGTCGACCGCAAGAGAAGAGTATCATCTTAAAGAAGAGCAAAAGAGCAAGAAGATTGAAGATATTACAAGTCTTTTAATACAATGTCGGTTGGCCACCCATGATGAACCAGAGCACACAGAGAAATACTATTCTTTCCGGTCTCTCCATATGTGGCTCACATGCATTTCGAAACTAAAGTAGGAACATTTAGCTAACCAATTAAACATCTCTCAGTTTTACTAATATCATCAATAATATCATATATGAATTTGTACAACTAAGCTTGTTTAGCTCGATGGGTGGAGTAGTGCTATTACGACACAAACCACGTAGGCTGATTGTGGTCATCATAAAATGGGGAAAACATAAGCATGATGAGTACAGTGTTGACCGTGGCAGTGGGATGGCAGATCTGAAGCTGCAAACCGTGCAAAGGGTAGTTAGCAACCGATGTTTGCTTTGAAATAACAACTTAGATTTGGTATGGACAAGAAAGTACGGTCAACAAGTGACAAAGAAATGCAATTATGCTGTCTCTCTATATGTAGCGACATGCATTTGGAAACTCAAGTGGGACCTTTAGCTAACCAATTAAATGTATCGGTTAACTAATATCAGTATCATATCACAATCATATTTGAACAACTAATCTTTCGAATTCTGAGTGTTGTGTTGTTTAGCTTGAAGGGTGGAGTAATGCTAGTACGACAGAAAGCACCTACGCAGATCATAGTAGAGTAGATAAAAGGGGAAACCCTAAGCATCAAGAGAAAAATCAGGAAAGTGAACTAGCTGGACCAGTGGGTGGCGCACATGCTTTTAGAAACGAATATAGGAACATTAGGTGACCAATTAAACGTTCTCTGTTTTAGTGATATGAGCATCATATCAGATTCGTATTTCAACACGTAAGATTTGGGTTGAGGTCTTGAGGAGCAGCGCTAGCACGACACGAAGCACCTACGATGATGGTAGTGAATATAAAGGGGGGAAACCATAAACTTTACGAGTATAGTGCCCGTGCCATGGCGGATCTGAAGGTGCAAACCAGACAAAGCTACTTCGCAACCAATGTTTGCTTTCAACTAGCCACTACGATTTGGTACGGACAAGAAAAGTACAGTAAACAAATTACGATCTATTTTCCGGGTGAGATCAATAACTTAAGCACATATGGAAGAGTACCACCTCTCTTGCGACGCCGTGTAGGCCTATGCTGATATGTTGAGGGTGATGCGGGTGCGATGGCTGTCGGCGGCGGGGAAGAAGACTTTAGATGGCAGACGGCCGGGTCGAGGGATATATCATGTTGCCATGGACGAGGCGGTCGTAGGAGCGGCAATGACAAGGTGGACGACGGCGTCGATGAAGCGATAGGAGGCGATGAAAGGATGCTGGTCTAGCGCCGCGGATGAGAGACGTCCATCTCTTGCAGTGGACGACGGGGTAGGGGTAGCAGCTCCGGCAAGGTGGAGGATGGGGTGGCAGACGGAGGAGGCTGGCCGCAGTGTGGAGGTGTCGTGCCGCCGACGGTGTATGAATGGGGAAATGGAGGGGAGGGGGTCTCAAACTTTGGGACGCGCTTCTCTGAAATGGGGGAAAGTTACGAACTTATCCCCCGTTTAAAATTTCAGACATCACGTGGTTGGGGATAGGACGGTAATCTCGCATCTCCCAAATATTTGCCAATAACTATTTCGGGCGAGGAGAGGGTGTTTTGCCGCCCACGGTTGGCGCCCACGGTGTATGAACGGGGCTGACAGGTAGGGCGGTTGTGTCATGTCTGATGGAAGTTACACATCTACCCCTATTTAAAATATTAGCCTACATCGATTTCGGGCGAGGAGAGGGTGTTTTGCCGCCCACGGTTGGCGCCCACGGTGTATGAACGGGGCTGACAGGTAGGGCGGTTGTGTCACATCTGATGGAAGTTACACATTTGCCCCTATTTAAAATATAAGCCTACATCGATTTCGGACGAGGAGAGTTTGTTTTGCCGCCCACCGTGTATGAATGGGGAAATGGAGGAAGAGACACATGTCTTTCGGACGAGCTTGAATGAAATGTGTTTTGCCGCCTACGTTTGGCGCCCACCGTGTCTGAATGGGCTCAGAGGCCGTCGTGTCACGTCTGATTGAAGTTACTAGTCTACCCCTATCGACAACAGTGTAAATCCTGTCGATAAGGATGTCAAGTGTCAGGGGTAGATAGTAATTTCCATCTCGCAAACACTTGCTTCGAGCAGCCCACAAATTATAGTGGGTGTTTAGCCGCTTCGTTCAAAACTTGGGAGAATTAGCATTCACGTTTGCCCTGGGAACTGGCAAACTAAATTCAAATCCAATTTGTATTCAATTACGAATATCCATAGATAATTATACGTTTTGTTATTTATTTCTTCAAAACCACAACAAAGATTTATTCCACCTTTATATATGATTATGATTTAGAAATGTCGTGATCTTCGAATTCAGTAGGTTGGATACACTCTGAGTCAAACAGTTATTTCATCCAATACAATATGCTCACATGACAAACAGTTCACCTTATGTCAATCATACAAGTTCTAAGGATTACCTCGCCTAAAAAATTCGGATCATTACAACACATGGATAACATAGGGGGTCTTGCAACATAATCCATTCAGAGATATGACACAACATGCAAGTACAATAATCTAATGACAATTTAAACTGGTATCTAAAGAAGAATCGGGATTATCTTGGGCTTCAGATAGCAGAAACAGCAGGACCTCCTCTGTCTTCAAATGCAACATTCTTACTTCCTCCAATTCTTGGGTTGCTTGGATAATGCGTGCCACTAATTCCGTAATTTCCAGCCTCAAGATAAATATTACCTCATTCATGGCAGCCACACCATCTCTTTCTGCCTCTAGTAGAGCCTCAAGCACTATGATATCTGTGCTCAGACTGCTCTCCGGCGGCGTTGCCTCTGAACTGCTACCATCTGGTAACATGGATGGCGCACTGCTTCCACAAATAGATTCTGGGGTTGTACATTGTGTCCTAGTGTGAACGGCATCCTGAAAGGTTTCCGCTGGACATCAGTAAGAGATAGTTATCGTATGATCCAGGCAGTAATCTTACATGGTAAACGACGGACGAATTATTACCGAGCATGGAAAACTATATTTAAATGGTTCGAGGCAGCATCAGCCGAAAATAAATTAAAATGGTAAGATGAAACTTGGGATGTAAGTGGCAAATAAAAGAAATCCGTCAGTCCCATCTAGTTAGTGTTTGCTACCTCCCTAGTTCATTTTCCTCAAAAAAAAAACAAAAACTCTTTTGAACTATCATACCACTACTGGACTTTAATCGGGATTAAACCGGACCCAGTTGACATCCCTAGTTGAAAGGGAGTGTACAACCGCTATATTAAGTTGCCAAGGCATCTAAGCAGTTGAAATAATCTGAGAAAGCACTTAACAGTGTGGCCTCATATAAACTACGAAGACAATCTTGTGATGAAGTTGAGAGGAAAAGTTAAGGACTCAAATGAAATAGGCATGCATTTCTTTACGATAGTACAACATGCACTGCTGACATATTGGCCAACTCAGGTATAGCGTAACAACAAATAAGCATTCGAATCAAGCAATACAGCAAAGCAGACAACTGAACTATTTGTAATTCGGTAGGATTACATGTTGAGGGCACAAGCCAAGAAAGCAGCCCACTCGCATTACATTTCACATGTACTAAAACACACTGGCTTACCATATGTTGCTGTGAAGCCTAGCTGCTGTTGCAATGTTCTTTGAAGATATCGTCAGCATCCCGTGGTTGCAAATCTAGTTGTTGTAGTTTATTCTGCACCATCTATTTAGGTAAAATTAATTTTAATCGCATGCACTGGTCCGAATTGATCATCAATGGTTCATCTAAACTAATGAACTAATGAAAGAAGGGTGTGTGCATACACGACAATACTCCCTCCGATTCTTTTTACTTTGCGTATAACTTTTTCTCAGTTTTCTCGTATTAGTCTGTGCGTTGCCGATTCCTAGCGCTGGTTTCCTTTTGTGCCCCGCCCCATCCGCCTCTGCCCTAATTAATTGGCAAATTAGTCCAGAAAAATTAAACCAGTGCCCTCCTTGGTATGCGGGTCAAGAGTTATGCGCAGAGTAAATAGAATCGGAGGGAGTATCTGCTTCCCTCTATTTTTATGCTTGTTCAAGGTGCCAGCCCCAAAAGAACAAATATTTGGCTTGATGGGGTTGGCAGCTCCATAATTAATAGAAGCATCAAATTAGTCATGCAACTTGGGAAGATCAAGAACACACAAACAAGTAATGAACAGAGGCTCGGAGCAATGATGTAATAGCTAGCATCAGAAAATGTAGGGTAAAACAAACAAAAAGCAGTGGAACCACATGCTAGTTTGTTGATGTGTAATTAAGCATAGAGAACATTAAGCAGTCTGATGGAACCAACAGGTGGCATCAGAACAAAACTAAATCATATTAACTATATGTGCACTGGTATGTAATTTACCACATGTAACATGTTCACTGCCAGAAGTATGGCCCTACAGGTGCAAGCAGAATAATGCGTCTACTGAAAAATTGAATGATACCCTGAAGAAATTCAAAGGTGCGGTGCTTATGCTAGGAAAGTGAACGTAGGCGCCGGCCGTTGGATAATAGTACCTGATTCTCGGCGGCGTATGGGTATCATTGTCATACTTGATAGCTAAGGATCATCGATGGTGCTCGTTTTGCGGTTGAGTTTGGGCCGGCTGTCGCCGTCGCTGAAGCGGCTCCGGTGCTACGGTTGCGGCGCTTGTCGACATACAAGAAAGCTCAGCTGTGGTAAGTGAACAGTTGCACGACAAAGAGAAAAATCGAAGGAGTACAAATCAAAATAACCTGATGAGGCTGCGGCGTCGGTAAAGCAGGGCTGGTGGAGTTGAATATGGCGTCCGTGGAGCGGGTCCGGTGCAGTGGACGAAGTCTTCGGCGAGCGTGTTGTACAGTGCTTTCGGTGAGGCGGATCTGTTGCGGCGGACGAGGGCTTGTATGAAGGGCCAGCGAAGGGGTGGACGAGGGAGTCAGTGAAGGGCCTACGCTGTGGTGGACGAGGGCGCCGGTTAAGCAGATCCGGTGCGGTGGACCATGATGGCGGTCAAGGAGATCTGGAGCGGTGGACAAGCCAGTCGCTGAAGCGGCTCCGGTGAAGTGGTGAGTTGGCAGTTGGGGGTTCCAAGGTGCGGAAGGTAGATCCGGCGGGGTGTGAGGTCCACCGCTGCGGCGGAGGACTAGATTCAGCGGCTTGCCGTGGTTGGGGGGGGTCGGGGAGGGGAAGGGGAGGGGCTCTGGGAAAGAATGTTGGGGGAAAGAGGGGAAAACAATGGAGTTACCAAAGCAGCCCTTTTCCGTTCATGTGGTAGGGGTAAAACAGGAATATCGCAGGGCTAAACTTTCGGGCGCGTGATATTTCGATGTGAGCGGGAAGTTTGAAAGCTTTTGGCACCTAATATTATAAGTATTCTTCTCTCGTACGGCCGACTATGATATCATGGCTGACAATTTGTTTGTTTTGCACGCAAAAAAATGTGCAAGTTTTGAAAATCAATGTCTCCAACTCAAAACTTAGATTGTCCATTCAATTCAAATATGGATCATTGAGCTACTACAAGCAAATACCATCGTACAGTCCAATTCAAATGAAATTCCAAATGTGTTTATCCTAAATATGATGACAAAAGCAAAAAATGTGTATGTGTATGAATAAAGTGGATGATTATAAAGTTTGAATATGCCCGTATGTGTATATCTCTAGGTTTGATATATGAATTTGAAATCACGAAATCCCGGCTTAAAAAATGTACCTCCGTTTAAATGAATTATAAAAGCTAATGATGGAGTCATATTCCAAAATTCCAATCTTAGGTTTGTAATTCTGGTACATCAAGGTATATCACGCATGTTCAAAAGTATCGTTATCTCATAGTACAAACTGTGAAACAAATTGATCAACCATGAGTGCACAATATCTCAATTACGCTAAAGTCCCTCAAATATAGACACCTCACTCTTTATCAGAAGTCAACCCCCCCCCACCACACACACACACACATAGAGAGAAGTTGTTCTCTCCCCCAAACACCAACACACGAGCACATTAACACCCCTCTCTCTTGTAAAGTCCGGACCCCAAGATAGGTCTCTATCACTTTGTCTCTCGGGCATGCACACATCTCTTCCCTCACTCTCTAGGTCTCCCGCTATCTCTCTTACCCAAGCACGCGCACTATGTAGAGTGTATATTTCCCATACACACAAAACGTCGCCCCCAAACGTCTATCTCCCTAGTTATGTGGTTCTCGCGCACTCACCTCACACACCACCCCCACTGCAAACAAGCACACTTTGTCTCCTTGTGCACCACTCTCCTCTTTCTATCTCTCCCACATGCGGACCCGCCCCAGCTCCTTCCCTGTATACATATATGTCGTGACTCTTTGCATAGCTCCCTAATGTATAATCGTTCTCGATTTCGCACATTGTTTTCTACACCATCTATTCTAGCTCTCTCATGAAGTCCCTATCACACACACGATGACTCGCTTCCCTTGCGTCTCCGTTCATAGGCCAATTTCGGACAACATCAACATTGTCTCCCTATCTATACGCCATTTATGGACACAAACGACCCCTCTCGCCCCCCTCTCTCTCTCTCTCTCTCTCTCTCCGGCGCCAGCTCTCTCTTTCTCTCGCTCTCACACCCCTCTCCCCCCCCCCCCCCTCGATGTCTCTTCCAAATAGTCTGCCCCCCCCCCCGCCCGCACCCATGCTATCTCGCTACTACACATGTCACACCATTCCCCCTTCCCTTATACTAGGTTTACATCATCAGTGGTCTCCCTACTCCACATACACTCTCTCCCTCTCACACACAAACGTGTGCACAAACAAACACAGACACGCACAAACACCCATTTACCTGGATCCTCATCTCTCCTCATGTCTGCATGTGTATCTCACACACTCACTCTCTAATTATGTATATGTGTCTCCACGTTACACAACATAAAGCCCCATGTACATGTCTCTCTCTATCCTCCACACACATAGACACAAAGAATATGTTATCATTACCTCAGTCTCTAACATATCACACACGCACTCTCTCTCTCTCTCTCTTGCAAACACGCTCAACAAGGGTTTCCCCGTGAATAACTTACCGTCTATTCATGAACAGTCGTGGCAGTACGGCGAACATGAGACGTGAAAAATAATAAATCTACACGTGCTTAGACCACCTAGTATGACTACTAGGACTAGAGCAAGCCAAAAAGCGCGCCTCCGTCACCCCCTCCTTGTCGGCGACGGGAAAATCTTTGTTTTACACTGTCGAGAAGTCATTGTGCTAAGGCCCCACATGCCGAGGCGTTGAATAGAATGTAGATGCTAGTTTACGGAAGCAAGTATCGATAATACGTTTGTATCTCCATACTTATATTTCTTCTCTTATAAAAAACCGAGTTGGTGATGATGGTATGTGTGCCATCTTGCAATATAGACCGTCCGATCTATATCTGACGGATGGAAATTAAACTAAAAGATACCCGCACCCCTCTCCACATTTGCAGACAAGGCCTTCCCTCGTTCATCCTTATCTCCAACAAACCTCATTGTTGAGAAATTAAGAAAGGAAGCCTCTGGAACAAACTGGCCTGGTGGCCGCTGCCGGCGTCGTCAATCCCCATGCCTCCGCTCAGTTCGACCACCAACCACCACCACACCCCACTCCTCTTCACCTTATCTCATATTTCTCGAAATATAATTAGTTTTTACACATGGGATTACTCCTGCAAGGGTCAATCACAACAAGTGTTTTATAAAAAAATGCATCTTGATGTTCCGTGCAATGCACGGATCTTGCTAATACTCCTACACAAGACTAAGTTGGTGATGCTGGTGTGTGTGCCATCCGTCGTTTCTGACCATTAGATCTACATCTAACGATTGTGAGGTAAGTTGTTGCCTTTTCTCACCAACATCCCACTTGTCTACCAATTTGCATAAAAACCCATAATTAGTATCTTCAAACCAACCACATCCCTCCCTAACCTCACCAAAACAACCCAAGGAATATATTCTAATTGAAACATAATATATCTCTAGTGACATATGTATATCAAAATTAGAGTGTTTTGTACCAAGTTTGTGAATAAGTATTATTCTAATTATGATTCGTTGCAACGGACATGAACATTGCTAGTATTTCCAACCATGCATTTCTTTTCCTAGTATTCCATAGTTTCGAGTTTTCCATCAAGATATTAGTCACTCATGGTTGATATTTACTTTCAATCATGTACACATATGCACTATGTAACTAGCCTTGCTTATTGGCTTCCAAAGCTTAACTTTCACTCCTACTTACAATATGTAGAGTATTTAACGAAAAAACTACCACTTTCAACCAGCCCTAGGAGGAATCTATTGTATAAAAAATAGCAAAAACATACCCAAAATTTCTTAATCCACGCCAAAAACTACCTAGTACTCCTACCGATTAGGTTCGTTTAAACCCATTTATGACAGGGTTGGCCCACATGTCCATGCTAACGAGGCAGCTTAAACCAACACATTTTGTTTGACCGTTGACATGAGGGACCCACATCTGACCTTCTATCCTGTTGTTCCCCCTCAAATCATTATTTTTCCTGAACATTACTTCAAACAGTACTGATGCGTGTTCGTCGGTGGCGCCGGTGATGAGTGAGTTGGCCGCCGCTCCGCCGGACGGGCCGGACGCAGCCCTGGCCTCCGCACGGGTTGGCAGGCTAGCCCGAGCGTGACTCACGAGCGAGCAGGCCGCCGCGCTAGCCTTCGCTCGAGCCAGATGGCTGGCCTTAGCGCGGCGCGCGCGAGCAAGCCGCCGCGCTACCTTACCAATCTAGCTAGCAAACCTTGCAGACAAACAGTTGTATGGAGGTATCTTGGCTAGCTAGCGGCCGCGAGCGCCGGACGGAGCTGGCATCCGGGCTGCTGCAACATGGGCTCCGCACCGCCGACGGTTTTGACCTCGCCTTCTGCCAGCGGCGGTAGCTGCGTCCCACGGCCGAGGATGACTAGGTGGACGGGCCGGAGGTAGGAGGTCACTCGAGGATTTTTGTTGGTGAGAGCATGTACAATGGTTGATAAGGTAGTCTTATCTTAATCTGCCACGTATGCAAGTGGTAGTAGTTTCTTGGCATTTTAGTGGTTTCTTGCATTATTAGAGCAAGTACAATAGAGCTGAGTCAGCGGGCTATAAGAAATAAACTACTACTACATGTTGGCTATAAGATGGGCTCTAGATAACATGGCACTGGCTTATAGCCAACAGCTGGCTATACTATTAACCATGCTCTTAGGGGTTTCTGGTAAGGAACAATGTACGTACTACTAGCGACAAAAGGCGATTCTAGGTTGCGTTGTACTCCAACGAGTACTACTAGTGGTCGCGGGAGTGTATACCTCGTTTTGTGGGTTCGATCCCGGCCGAACACACTGCGGCCTTTTAAAAAAAATAGTACTACTACACTTCGCTGTGAGCCAATATTTTACATGGGTAGTTTGAGTTTTGAAGTCAAATGGACGTGCGGCCCCACAATCTGGGTGCACTGGACAGCCTAGCCACGTGAACGGGTTTTCCTTCCCAGCATCCCGTGGCTCGCTTGCTCGCCCTAGCCGCACCTCGCTTGCAGCTTCCAGCTAGTAGCATATTTAAACTAGCACCTCCCAATTAAGCCCGAGGAGCCGGAAAAGCCTGGCGGGGCATTGGGAACTGTGCAATATGGCTTTGTACGTAAAGTGCTCTACTACTACTCTGTAGCTTGTGGCGTTGCATGCATGGAATTCACTCCATTATCGGCTCTACTATAAAAGAAATTCCTCTTGCCATGTTTTTTTTGAAACGGAAGCAAAAGCTTTGCTTCATCTCATTCATAAAGAAGGAACTACTAACAAAGTTCGACGAGATCCATTACACCTCCACAAATGGAAGCGAAAAGCCTAGTCTCGTTGTATCAAATAACTCAAATGTTCTGCCCCCACAGTAACCATCGCTGATAAACAGGCTGCTAGTGTGTGCGTGAGAGGAGCGGCTGAGTAGGCCAGCTACATGAGAGGAGCGGCTGAATAGAGCACCGAGAGTACCCACTAGGCCACTACGCAGGTGTACTTCCCCTGCATTGATAGTACATCGATGGTTATAGAGAACAGTAGTACCCTCCACTTCCAACTGTAGCTCTTGGCCCTGAGATTCAAGAGTTCAAAACTGGTGCACTATACTAGACTAGACTAGAAGTACAATACATCACACTACTAGTGGAGAAAAGTAGTACTAGTACTGCTACAGTACGAGTATGTACTCCTCCGTCACATAATGTAAGACGTTTTTTGACACTAGTTGGCGTGTATAAAAAATGGCAAAAACATACCCAAAATTTCTTAATCCACGCCAAAAACTACTACCTAGTGCCAAAATTTTCTTACTAGTGCTATTATTTACAGTATAATGTAATCCCATAACGTTCCATAATTCCTTTCTTTCAAAAAAATCACATCTGGAGAGAAGATTGCTATCTCCATGCGAGCTTCTCATAGGCCAGCGCCACCGCATGCAGTCATGTGACAGAGAGGGAGACATCCATGCAGCATGCAGAGAGAGGAGAACACGGGCGGACAGTCAATGGGCTGCATGGGGCATTTATAGCTGCTAACTCCTCCCATCCATGCGCCAGGGGTATTTCCGTCCAGAAAGCAAGCAGCGATCCCCTGACTTGGTATCCGGGTCTGCTCTTATGCGCAGAGTAAAAAGAATCGGAGGGAGTACTAGTAGTAAATAATAGCCTCACCCCTTCGCTGAGGAATGATCTACAGTTGGAAGGGACGAGGCCCTGCGGTTACTACGCTCTTATCTCCTCCTCGCCAGTTCCCCTCCCCCCAAAGAGAAGGCAGTTCATCGCTGCTCCCATGGATTCGCCAGGCGGTTCTCCTCCTCGTCGGGGCTGGGAGATCTTGGACGACGATCCTATGGGAGAAATCGCACGCCGCTCCGACGTCCTCACCGCCGCAAGACTCGATGCTTCCTGCACCAACTTTTTCAAGACGCTGCTTAAACAGGCCACGCTTGTTGGTCTTCCATGCATCCTCGAGGAGAAGGTTCTTCTATGGGACAATCCTTCGAATAGTCCACCGCTCCCTGCCATGGTTGCAAGTTGACTCCGCTAGAGTTGCTGACGTTGAGAGGTAGTCGGATTTTGTCCGATGAGCAGGTTAGTAATGGAGTTTGATCATGTACTAGTACATAGTTATTCCATTTCCATCCTGTAATTTCTCCGCTGCCCACCGTCTTATATATAGGTCTGGGTCGGTGCCAAGGAAGATTGGCTTGCATACCTCCGGCCGGATACCACCATCATTTTGCACAACATCCACAGTAGTGCGGCCGTTCCGGTAGACCCCTTCTCCACCATTGGGATCGTCCTTCTGGACTGGCTAGGCAAGAATACGTATGATGATGCCTACATGAGATTGAAGAAGATAGCAATTGCGGACCCGCCGACAAAGCGCCGCGGCTACGACGATTACTATCTCATCGTGGTGTTCGACACAAGGATTGTCATCAATGCTGGAGGTAGTAACGGCAGAGGCTGGCGCATGTTGGCGGCGGCAGATTTGTACCCCTACATGTTTGAAGATGCCGTGCGCCATCTAGGCCGCATCTTCACGATGACAAGCCAGGGGACTTGTTTCATCTGGTTGACATCCTACGGTACGGGAGATTACAAACGGAATGCACAAACCATCATTTGCATCCCTAACGGTACTCCATTATTTTGCAGGGACCAGTCATCCCCCGATCAAAATAAGATCGCCGATCCTGGATGTGCACTTGCATCCGCGATTCGGTCTAACCTGGAACCTTGTAGCTGACTTTGGCATATTGGGATCAACTATCTTAGCAGTCATTACCCATGGTACCACTGATGTGCAACATGGTCACATAATCTACCACGATCGGACCGTCACCATCTACCCAGGTATTCCATTTTTTAACCCTCTCGCCTTCTCTTTCATTGTTGTACTAGTAGTATACTTTGTAGTACTAGTAGGAGTAGTTTTTACCTTGGAGGACGCGTATAGCTAGCTAGGCCCTTGAAGACTTGAACCCACTAGCTGCCACCATTTTTGTTTTTCCATGTCTTACTATCTCATCCATGTAGCCAAGAGTGGCTATATATAATAAGCCGGTTGTTTTACTTCCTCTATACCGGAGTAGTACTATTTGCTGCACAGTATTACTGACTGCCACATTTGAGCACAACATTATTATGCACGGACCTTGACTATGTATGTCACCATGTGTCCAGATCTAGGATGCCGCGTGTACCAGATGAACGGCGCCGAGTTCGACCCTCGTGATGCTACGTGGGTGCCGAGGAACACTCTTGGAGAGTACTCGCTTTTCATCGGGGACAACTACCCCATTGTGAAGCGGATGCCACCTTCCGTGCATGACACGGAAGGCCTGCCGTTCATGAAGCATGGTTGTGTCTTCAGTGCGCACCGCCGGATGAATGACATGCTGGGACACGCTATCCCTGATTTATGCCGCTTCAGCTTGGATGAGTCTCCATCGTGTGGAACCGGACTAGAAAGCTGCGACAATGTTGTTGCCCACCGCTATGGATCGTGCCATCCATGAAGAACACCTGGGATTGGAACCTGGAGGAGGACATGTAGCCCATCTATAACGTGTAAGTGGAGTACGGTAATCGTGAACGGTAGCGTTGTGAATATATGTAGACTAGTCGTGCACAAATTTATCACATGAGTTGGAGATGAACTTGTGTGGCATACTGGCATTTGTCCTTTAGAATTTATTACTAGTAAATGTGTTATGTGTACGTGCAACTTGTGTGGTTGTTGCACGGGCTCCAACATGCTCTTTGAGAAAAAAAAGGTGGCACAACTTTGGATATACGTGACGTGGCGGCATCATACAGTAGCATCGTTCGCTATAGTTGTACTAGTACACTCCTACTAGGACGACAACTCCTATAAAACCTTGCGCTTGGCTCTTTGCCTCTTCGGGAGGTTCAACAGTTCGTACTCGTGTGAACCTTGCACTTGGCTCTTCGCCTCTTCGGAAGGTCCAACAATGATGATACTACAGTACAATATGCTTCTGGCAATCTGACACCGATTGAACTGCTGCACGTCCACCGCGAGGGCGAGGGAGAGGGAGAGGGAGAGGGCACTGTAGTCAAAACCCTCTCCTCGTCCTGTGAACCACCGCGCGCGTGGGTGAGGGAGAGGCGTAGTAAGCAAGCTTCTCCTCATTCGGCGAGTTGATGGGACACATCAAAGCAGTACTAGTACTAGTAGTAGTAGTACATATTGCGTCCTTTCCGATTAATATGGCTTAATTGGAAACGAGAAAAATACACTTGCGGTCAACGTATGTAACAGTACGCTCTTTATGGTCACTATATATAGTTTTGCGGCGATTATGCGATCACTAGCTCATCGTAGAGCACCGTATTGCACCCTACTGACCGGCCACATAGTCGACGTGGCACTTTGTTGACTAGTTAAATTGTCACCTGGTTTCTGGGTCCCACCTATCAGTTGGCAGAGCAAAGAAATTAGTTAAACAAAACTTTACGCAGGCGCGACACGAGTCCAACCCTTGCGCGCGAACCGCCCTGGCTGTGTATGTGAGTGCATGCGCGTGTCCTCCCTCGGTATTCCAACAAAGAGTGTACTACATGATGTACATCTACACTTCCAATGTGTTTAGCCTTTAATATAAATTGATATTGATTGACTAATGCACCAACTTGTGCTGTAGGTATAGGCTACATGTCTATCCTTAATTACAGCATGCAATGGCCTTCATTTAATCTTCTTATCTCAATGGTCGCATGCACACATAAGTCTGCTACTTTTGGGCGTTAATTATGCCCTGGTCAATGTGTAAATCTCTAAATGTACAGTCTTTCACGGACGTAGGGAGTAGGTTGAGCACTTGAGCGTGAGCGTGTGTGTTGCGTCGTGTGCTGTGTGCCGCATGGGTGCGCGAGTATTGCGTGCGTCCATGTGTACGTGTGAGTGTTGCATGTTGCATGCATGCATGCATGGGGCTTACTCCCTCCCATTGACATGTTCATATTTCAAGCTTCCTTTGTTCCCTCCATATGGTGATACTCCCTCTATTCCCAAATAGTACGGAGTAAAAGCCTCCCTCTGTTCCCAAATACGGAGTATTTGTCTTTCTACAGATTTCAACAGGTGACTAGGTACGGAGCAAAATGAGTGAAGTGAGCGTAGAGGCATAGGGATACTGTAGAAAGGAAGTCCTCGTGATCCATTTATTCCCCATCTCGGTCAGAGAGAACTATTCAACTAGTCTCTTCTTCTTCCTCCTCTCTTCCCCATCATCGACCGCACACCATTTACCCCCGCTCACTGCTCGCCCGCCCACGCCATCTTCCTTGGTAGCTCGCGCGTACCATATCCCCCTGCTCACTGCTCGGCCACACGAGGAGAAGCTTCTTCGCTCGCCCGCCCGAATCCACTTCCCCGCTGGCTCGCAGGCACCGAAAACCCCAATGGCAGAACCGACTGACACGCAGAGCCGCGATTGGAATTCCCTCCCCGATGTTCTCTTGGAGCAGATCTGTAGTCGTATGGACCTACTCAGCACCGTCCGTCTGGCCGCATGCTCGGTGTCCTGCTTGTTGATGCCCGATCCTCGCAGGTGGCCCAGACACCGACTTGACGATCCTACGGAGGTTGCTGTGGTGCCCCTCGACATGCTACCACTACCCGTCCACCTGTCCTTCATGCGCGGCCACTATTGGACGGGCATGAAGGCCAACTAGATCGTCCTCATCCACCACACCGGTAGTCCGTGGCGTCTCGTGGATATCTACACCCAGCGAGAGATCACCCTTCCATCGTTGGATACCGCCGCCATCGAGCCTCGCGGCCCGCCGGACACTCCTGCCTACTATGCACGAGACGCGTCAAGCTTTTGGCTCGACCTCTGTTTGCAAAAAGTTGTAATCTGCAAAGTGCCCACACCATCAGAAGACTACATGGATTACAAGCTCATTGTCTTGTTCAACAAGGGATTAGTCTATCTGGAATCCGGTCGCCATACATGGTTATGGCTCATCATCAATCCTGTTGAGGAAACATTTCTGTCTGATGCTATAGTGCACGATGGCAGCATTTACGCGGTCGACGCACAGATTGGCTACCTATATTGGTGGAATCTATCGTCGTGTAATTGTTCTATCTCATCTCATCTTTACCTTATGAATACGACTCCCTGTTCATTTGTTACAAATTTAGAATGCATAGCATGTCTATAACCACATCATTGCTATATGTTCCTCTCGTTTCCTAGATTTTTATGACCACACATGTTATTGTTAGAGTTGATATGAGAACAATTGGCATCTAATGATTGTTAGAATACATATTATGATCATAACATCATGATTGCTATATGTTACTCTCGTTTACAAGATTTCTATAACAACGCATGTTATTGCTTAGAGTTGATATGAGAACAGTAGTAGTAAGTGCTATGGTAGAATATGAGTAGGCGCTGTCATAGCTGTTTTCCTCTCATTGTTACATGATGTTTGAACCATGACATATTGCTAGAATATGAAAGCCATTGGCTTATTTTTTTAACTTGGGGGTATGATTATGACCATGGCATTGCAATTCTCTGTCTATGATATGTGTCGCTGTTATAATAATCTTAATTCCACACATACTCTGAACATGATTGTTTATGTTTGTCCTTTTGGTCTCCAATTTGAATTGTTGCAGCAGACGCAAATGCGTTGGCCTTCATGATTCCAGGACCTGGAATCATACCAGCCGGTGGGTGGTGGTTTATCGCTCGTTCAGCTGACGGCGGTCATTTGATGCTCATTCGCACGTACCAAATTGACCAAACCATTACATCAAACCACATGCAGTACAATGCGTGGGGTGTTCGTGACATTGATGGCTATGGCTGCTTCGTGTTCAAGAAAGATCCCAGCTCCGTTGGGCCAGGCGTATTCAACTGGAGGCGGGTTTACAACCTCGGCAACCACTCCTTGTTCCTCAGGCTCAATTATCCGATCATCCAACCAATCATCGATCATATCACCGGCGATGATTACTGTGCTATGCAACTTCCATTCGCGAGGGGGGCTGTGTTTACACATCATACCATGGGTTTCATGAATCACCATATCCAGAGATTCATCGACACAGCTTGTTGCCAGATAATCTTCAGTGTGCGAAAGGCATCAAGCTTCCATGCGATGGATGGCTTTTGCAAACCTGACATGCGGCGATGTGGTTCATGCCAACAGCAAATATGCACAACTTGATTCGTGCTGATATCTAGACTGAGCCATGTATTCTCCTGCTGTAGCACGGCCCTCTTTTGTTGGATATTATGTACTGTTGTTAGTTTGAAGCACTCCTCTGGTTTGAAGGATAGATACCTTCCTGGGATCAAGTGCATCCTAACTCAGCTGCGTAGGATGTACTGATAATGATGATGGAGATGTTGTGCAGAAGCCATATGTATAAATTGTGACACTAAATACGACTAGTAAGTAGTACAGTAGCAGTACTAGTATACGTCGGTCAAATTATTCATCATGTCCACACATTGAATTAACGTGACAACACGCTGCGCGTGAGGTGACACAAGAATCCCGGCGGCGTGTTCGGGTATTCTGGACTTCAGATTTGGAGTACCACTTATCTGTCGAAATCTTTCATCATTCACTTAAAACAGTCGATTGATCATACATTGAGTACCATATAACTGGAATTACCGATGCAAGTCGAAGAAGGATTGGCCCGTGCTGCCGGCTGGCGTCAAGTTCGATCCCACGGATCAGGAGCTGATCGAGCACCTTTAGGCCAAAGTGAGTGCTGACAGCGCGATATTTCAGTCTCTCATCGATTTGTTCCTACCAACCATCGACAGTGAGCACGTCATATGTTACACCCAACCTGAGAAACTTCTAGGTAAGACACCGATCGGACGTCTACTTGCACAAACATATTCCTTTGTTTATAGCTCTATTTTTCTTTTTAGACGCAGACCTGGTGAAGTAATTACAATTTGACAGTTAATAAAAAGTGAAACAAGTGACTGCAACATGCCAAAGATGTTATGAAAATGCCAACTAGGTACACTAAAACATGTATTCCACAATACTGCAGGTATCACACTGAGTGGCCTAAGGAAGCATTTCTTCCAGCGCAATTCCATGGTGTTCAAAAGGGGCGCGTGGACGCGTCGAAAGATACAGTCGGAGTGCGGCATGCACGCGATGTGGCACAAGACCGGCAATACCTTGCCGGTGATGGTCAACGGCTGGCGGACGGGCAGCAAAAAAGGTTCTGGTGCTGCACACCAACAAGAACTTCGACCAGCAAAGGACCAACTGGGTGATGCACCAGTACCACCTCGGGGACCTGGAGCAAGAGAAGGAGTGGGAGCTGGTCCTCTACAAGATTTTCTACCAGACAAACACTAGGGCTAGGAGTAAAAAGATTATAAGTTAGTTTGGTATTGGTAGTTGTACTACCTTGTCGTCCGCAAGTTGGTATTGTTGTTAACGATCTTTTGGTGTGAACTTGGATTTGCTTCCAACCATCATGCCAAGGGTCGACGTGGATATAAAGTTGAATCATTTGTTTCAAAACGAATTTTCAGGCACCTGATTTTTATTTGATGGGTAGCATAAGCACCCGCTGTTTGAATTCCCGGTTCTCCAATTTTTTCGAAACAAGTGCATGCACTTATTATCATGATAAAAAACAATATCCGTTCAGCATCCCAGTTATCAGTCTGTACTTGCAGAATTCTCTCGTTTATTGAGCACGTATATTGTTTTTTCAGGTCGAGCAAGTTTCAACTGGGCTGTAGATTGCCCGGGGTTGTTTTGTTTTTAACAGGCCCAGCCCATGACGACAACGGGGCACAAAGATCCAGCAGGTATCTACTGGCCTCTGCCCCGCCAGTGTTAGTTATATTTTGTCTTACAACATCCGCAGGCAGTTTTTTTACTGAATCAAACACACAGCCCAGTTCTATTTTCCTCTTGAAACGCATGCCCTACATCCGTTTTCTAATCTCTACCTATAGTTTTATTAGTTCATATACACGTATCATTATATCGAAAACACATAAAATTCCTTTTTCATATTTACATCCTTATTTTTGTTGTTTTTTCCACCCAGCGCTGATTTTTTTACCACTGGTTTTCCCTTAAACCAACTAAATTGCCCCACGTCTTATTTGCTTACAAAAACAAAACGATTTTTTTGGCAAATCAATAAGTTCTGAAAAATGTTTATCATTTTGGGATTACAACAGTTCGTACTCCACCGAAATATGCAAAATAAGGTTGGACTTTTTGACCATGGTCCTGGGCAGAAAATGGGCTGTAATAAATTACTTAAGAATTAGCAAATTGGCTGCAAATTATAAAAAATAGCAAATGGGCTTTATGTTGTCTGCCACAGATTTGGAGGCTGACTTGTGGGCCTACTAAGTTCATGCGTACACAAGGTTTCTCAAAAATGAAACTTAGTCAACAATCGACTCTACGAGCGTCAGACCGTTAGATGTCAATCTAACGGCAATCGTGCTTCTTCAGTCTCTGATCTTCCTGCCCCAGCCGCCCAAACCAGCGCCGTCGGAACCACCTGCTCCCGCCTCCCGTGGCCGGCAGTGCTGCCGGGAAGGCCTCACGGCCCCATCATACTCGCATCCCTGGCCTATCTATCCCTCTACTCACCCACACCTCCTATTATTTTCCGGTGACGACAGCCGAACCAGTCAACCCTCGTACTCTCCATCGCGTGGGCAGCCACTGCCGTGTCTTCCCCGGCTCCGTGTCGTTCCCTTCTTAGGCCTCGCCGTCGTTCACCGCCCTGGTGCTCTCGGCGCGGCGTGGTCAACGATGTCCATCGAACGGCCGTAGTGCTTTTTCAACCTCTGGTCTTCTTGCCCCAGCCGCCCAAAGCAGCGCCGGTCGTGCCGCATGCTCCTGCCTCCCATGGCCGGCTGTGCTGCCACGGAGGCCTCACCGTCCCCATACTACTCCCACCGCTGGTCAGGCCATCCCTCCACTCACCCACTCCCCCTGTTATTTTGTGGCGACGGCAGCCTCACACCGCAGCCGAACCAGTGAACCCTCGTACTCCTCTCCGCGTGGGCATCCACTGCCGCGTCTTCCCTGGCTCCGCGTCATCCCCTTCCTAGGCCTCGCCGTCATCCACCGCCGTGGTGCTCTCGACGCGGCATGGTCAATGTGGTCAACAACTTGTGCATAGACTCCCCGGCAATGGTGCCAGAAATCCTTCTTGCTACCTCTTGAGTACTGCATTGGTTTTCCCTTAAAGAGGAAAGGGTGATGCAGCAAAGTAGCGTAAGTATTTTCCTTAGTTTTTGAGAACCAAGGTATCAATCCAGTAGGAGGCCACGCGCAAGTCCCTCGTACCTACCCAAACAAATAAGAACCTCGCAACCAATGCGATAAAGGGGTTGTTAATCCCTTCATGGTCACTTACGAGAGTGAGATCTGATAGAGATGATAAGATAATATTTTTGGTATTTTTATGATAAAGATTAAAAGTAAAGATTGCAAAATAAAAGGTAATAGAAATAGAAAGATTAATATAATGGAGAATAGACCCAGGGGCCATAGGTTTCACTAGTGGCTTCTCTCAAGATAGCATAAGTATTACGATGGGTGAAGAAATTACTGTCGAGCAATTGATAGAAAAGCGAATAATTATGAGAATATCTAGGCATGATCATGTATATAGGCATCACTTCCGTGACAAGTAGACTGACTCCTACCTGCATCTACTACTATTACTCCACACATCGACCACTATCCAGCATGCATCTAGAGTATTAAGTTCATAAGAACAGAGTAACGCATTAGGTAAGATGACATGATGTAGAGGGATAAACTCAAGCAATATGATATAAACCCCATCTTTTTATCCTTGATGGCAACAATACAATACGTGTCGTTTCCCTTTCTGTCACTGGGATCGAGCACCGCAGGATTGAACCCAAAGCTAAGCACTTCTCCCATTGCAAGAAAGATCAATCTAGTAGGCCAAACCAAACTGATAATTCGAAGAGACTTGCAAAGATAACCAATCATAACTAAAAGATTTCAGAGAAGAATCAAATATTGTTCATAGATAGACTTGATCATAAACCCACAATTCATCGGAACTCGACAAACACACTGCAAAAAGAGTTACATCGAATAGATCTCCAAGAAGACTGAGGAGAACTTTGTATTGAGACTCAAAGAGAGAGAAGAAGCCATCTAGCTAATAACTATGGACCCGAAGGTCTGAAGTAAACTACTCACACATCATCGGAGGGGCCATGGAGGGAGTTGATGTAGAGGCCCTCCATGATCGATGCCCCCTCCGGCGAAGCTCCGGAAAAGGCCCCAAGATGGGATCTGTTGGGTACAGAAGGTTGCGGCGGTGGAAATAGGGTTTCGTGGTGCTCCTGGATGTTTTCAGGGTATATGAGTATATATAGGAGGAAGAAGTAGGTCGGTTGAGCCACGAGGGGCCCACGAGGGGGAGGGCGCGCCCAGGGGGGTAGGCGTGCCCCCCTTCCTCGTGGACTCCTCATTTGTTTCTTGACGTCCACTCCAAGTCCTTTGGATCACGTTTGTTCCAAAAATCAAGTTCCCGAAGGTTTCATTCCATTTGGATTCTGTTTGATATTCCTTTTCTGCGAAACACTGAAATAGGCAAAAAAATCAGCAATTTGCACTGGGCCTTGGGTTAATAGGTTAGTCCCAAAAATAATATAAAAGTTTAAAATAAAACCCATTAACATCCAAAACAGATAATATAATAGCATGGAACAATAAAAAATTATAGATACGTTGGAGACGTATCATACCTCTTTCAAAAAAAATATGCCCCAAGACAATACCTTCATTAACCATAAAGTGGCACTTCTCCCAATTCAAGACAAGATTAGTTTCTTCACATCTCTGCAAAACTCGTTCAAGGTTGCTTAAGAAATCATCAAAAGAAGTTCCATATACGGAGAAATCATCCATGAAAACCTCAACAATCTTTTCGCAAAAGTCAGAGAATATAGCAGTCATACATCTTTGAAAGGTAGCAGGTGCATTGAATAAACCAAAAGGCATACGTCTATAAGCAAAGGTACCGAAAGGGCAAGTAAAAGTTGTCTTTTCTTGATCCTCTTTTGACACAGGTATTTGAGAGAAACCAGAATAACCATCTAGAAAGCAGAAATGTGTATGTTTGGATAATCTTTCTAGCATTTGATCAATAAAAGGTAAAGGGTAATGATCCTTTTTACTAGCTTTATTTAGTTTGCGGAAATCAATTACCATTATATAACCTGTAACAATTCTTTGTGGGATCAATTCATCTTTATCATTAGGAACAACAGTAATGCCTCCCTTCTTAGGGACATAATGGACAGGACTTACCCACTGACTATCAACAACGGGATAAATTATACCTGCCTCCATAAGCTTTAGTATTTCTTTTCTTACCACTTCTTTCATCTTAGGATTTAACCGTCGTTGATGATCACCAACCGGTTTCGCGTCTTTCTCCAATTTTATTTTGTGCTGGCATAGAGTGGGACTAATGCCCTTAAGATCATCAAGAGTATATCCAATAGCAGCACGATGCTTCTTCATAGTTTTCAATAATTTCTTTTCTTCATGCTCTGAAAGGTTAGCTAATAGAGGCAAAGGTGTCCCGATGTTTCAATGAGATGGTGGCTATCGCTCTGGAGGAAGCCGACTTTGATGATCCGACTACGAACGTGCGAAAGACGTCGCGCCTTAGCAATCACTAAACCAACTCTGAGAGGTTATTAACCATGCCGGAGCACGATCAACCTGACCACGAAGGTCTGTTTCCTGCAGGCAAACGAAGAACAAGCAAGAAACTAAGATTGCAATCTGGATATTGCGAATATAAGAGGAAAGCTTTATTGATCAAGGTGGGGTTCTGTGACGCCTTTGTCTGGTCGTTGAACACAAACGAAGTACGCGAAGTTGCAGCTATGGCAAACTTTTATCTAAACAAAACCCCAAAGTCTAAACGATGCCCAAAGGGCTGTATATATGGAGGAGAGAGGGGGGAATTTCATGGCCCTTGGAGGAGGGGTCCGAAACCAACCCTAACTCCTGTTTCCCCACACATACGGACTCTAAAAACAGCCTATACTTAAGTATTTCGAAAATACATGGGCATGGCCCAATAATAAGGTGACGCAACACCTAGAATAGCCTCTAGACGAAATTTATGAAGTGGCATCTTGTATATTTCGTCCAAGGCTTCATGCATTCCTTATGGTGGCTTCAAAGTCCTAAAATCATCACTTGTAGCAACGTTCTTGATCCCCTTGCGCATGCCATCATCTCCATGCTTGGTCTTGCTCCAGTGTTCATCCCTCTTATCCATGCCATGCCCTTCATTTGTAAGCAAAACAAATGTATCCAATTTAGGCAGCATCATATTCTCATAAACATTATAATCATTACCAAGAAATGGAAGTACGTGATAATTTAATTGGCGTGCGCGAGCTCTAGTAATTGGTCCAGTATGTATAGCAGCAGGGGCTGTGGGTGTAACAGTGGTATAGATGTCCTCATCATCCTCCCCTTCTTGAAATGAAGTCGTCCTCGACGGAAGCTCATCTTCCTCACCCAAATAAGGCTTCAAATCTGCAATGTTAAAAGTGGGACTAACCCCAAAATCTGCAGGCACCTCAAGTTTATATGCATTATCATTTATTTTCTCTAACACCTTAAAAGGACCATCAGCACGTGGCATTAGCTTTGATTTGCGCAAATTAGGAAATCTATCCTTACGCAAATGTAACCAAACAAGATCTCCAGGTGCAAACACAACATGTTTTCTACCCTTATCTCTAGCAAGTTTATATTTAGCATTCAGACGCTCAATGTTTTCCTTAGTTAACTCATGCATTTTTAAAATCAATTCAGCACGTTCTTTAGAATCAAAATTAACCTTCTCCGAAGATGGAAGAGGCAACAAATCAATAGGTGCACGAGGTAGGAAACCATACACAATTTCAAAGGGGCACATCTTAGTAGTAGAATGCAATGAACGATTATAAGCAAATTCAATATGAGGCAAGCATTATTCCCACATTTTCTTATTATTCTTCAAACAGCCCTAAGCAGAGTAGACAATGTTCTATTGACTACTTCAGTTCGTCCATCAGTTTGGGGGTGACAAGTAGTAGTAAAAAGCAGTTTAGTCCCCAAATTAGCCCATAAACATCTCCAAAAGTGGCTAAGAAATTTAGTATCACGATCTGAAACAATATTATTTGGCACACCATGCAAGCGAATAATTTCATGAAAGAACAAATCAGCAACATTAGCAGCATCATCACTTTTATGACATGGTATAAAGTGTGCCATTTTCGAGAACCTATCCACGACAACAAATATGATATCCCTCCCCTTCTTTGTTCGATGTAAACTTAAAACGAAGTCCATAGATATATCCTCCCAAGGAACACTAGGTACAGGCAAAGGCATATATAAACCATGAGGATTTAGTCGTGACTTAGCTTTTTGACATGTAGTGCAGCGAGCAACAAAACGCTCAACATCAAATCTCATCTTTGGCCAAAAGAAATGTGTAGCAAGTGTCCCATTAATCCTCCTCCATGCGCCTCCTGCAACAACAAAAGACGAACAGAGCTAGCTGGAATGCATAGCTTGTTAGCACGAAACACAAATCCATCATTAATGACGAACTTGTTCCACGTTCTTCCTTCTTTACAATTCTGCATTACATCTTTAAAATTAGCATCATGCACATATTGATCTTTGATGGTCTCCAAATCAAATATTTTGAAGTCAAGTTGTGAAAGCATAGTATAGCGATGAGACAATGCATCAGCAATAACATTTTCTTTACCCTTCTTATGTTTAATAACATAAGGGAAAGTCTCAATGAATTCAACCCATTTAGCATGTCTATGATTCAGTTTAGCTTGAATTTTAATATGTTTCAAAGATTCATGATCAGAATGTATAACAAATTCTTTGGGCCATAAATAGTGTTGCCATGTTTCTAAAGTCCGAACAAGAGCATATAATTCTTTATCATAAGTAGAATAATTCAGACTAGGCCCACTCAATTTTTTAGAAAAGTATGCAACAGGTTTGCCATCTTGTAATAACACACCTCCTAATCCAATTCCACTAGCATCACATTCAAGCTCAAAAGTCTTATTAAAATCAGGAAATTGGAGTAAAGGAGCATGTGTTAACTTATCTTTCAATACCGTGAAGGCTTCTTCCTGTGCGGTACCCCAAACAAAAGGCACATCCTTCTTTGTAAGCTCATTGAGAGGTGCAGCAATGGTGCTGAAATCTCTCACAAATGCCTATAGAATCCAGCGAGGCCAAGAAAACTCCTCACTTATGTGACCGTTTTGGGCTGCGACCAACTCTCAATAGCTTCAATCTTGGCTTTATCAACTTCAATTCCCTGTGGAGTAACAACATAGCCAAGAAAATATACGCGATCGGTGCAGAAGGTGCATTTCCCAAGGTTACCAAACAAACATGCATCACGTAGAGCAATAAAAACAACATGTAAATATTCCAAATGTTCCTCCAAAGATCTGCTATAAATCAGTATATCATCAAAATAGACTACCACAAATCTTCCAATGAAAGCACGTAAAACTTTGTTCATTAGTCTCATGAAAGTACTAGGTGCATTAGTTAACCCAAAAGGCATGACTAGCCACTCATATAAACCAAACTTAGTTTTAAATGCTGTTTCCCATTCATCTCCCAATTTCATACGAATTTGATGGTATCCACTACGCAAATCAACTTTGGAGAAAATTGTAGAGCCACTCAATTCATCAAGCATATCATATAGCCTAGGAATAGGATGGCGATAACGAATAGTAATATTATTAATGCCTCTACAATCAACACACATACGCGACTTACCATCCTTTTTAGGCACTAGTATAATAAGAACAGCACAAGGACTAAGATATTCGCGTATGTAACCTTTGTCGAGCAGCTCCTGTGCTTGACGCATAATCTCCTTCGTCTCCTCTGGATTGGTACGGTATGGTGCACGGTTGGGTAGCGATGCACCGGGAATTAAGTCAATTTGATGCTCAATCCCTCGAATAGGTGGTAATCCCGGTGGCACATCTTGTGGGAAGACATCAGCGAACTCCTGCAAAATGTTAGTGACAGCAGGGGCAAAGAGGAAGGCACGTCCTCGAATGAAAATAATGCCTCTTTGCACACAAAGGCATAGCAAACAAATTTGCTGAAATCTAGCTCATCAATATCGGATGTTGTGGCAAGTAAACATGCACTTTTCAATTTAATTTCAGAAGCAACACTAGATGGTTGATTATTAGATTTCATTTCTTTTGCCACAATCTGATTGTCACTCTTATTTTTCTCCTGTTTTGCTTTATTAGCTCTATTAATATCATCTTCCAAAATGGATTCAGGAGTCATAGGAAGAAAAGTAATATGGCTATCCTTATGAACAAGAGTATACTGATTATTTCTACCATGGTGTATAGAATTTTTATCAAATTGCCATGGTCTACCAAGTAATAAGGAACATGCTTGCATGGGTACCACATCACAATCAACATAATCAGCATATGTAGAGATACTAAAATGCACACGAATAGTACATGTTACCTTAACCTTGTCGCTGTTGTTGAACCATTGGATGTAGTAATGATGTGGATGTGGTCTTGTGGTGAGTGATGTCTACTACGCAACCTTCTTCTTGTAGACATTGTTGGGCCTCCAAGTGCAGAGGTTTGTAGGACAGTAGCAAATTTCCCTCAAGTGGATGACCTAAGGTTTATCAATCCGTGGGAGGCGTAGGATGAAGATGGTCTCTCTCAAGCAACCCTGCAACCAAATAACAAAGGGTCTCTTGTGTCCCCAACACACCCAATACAATGGTAAATTGTGTAGGTGCACTAGTTCGGTGAAGAGATGGTGATACAAGTGCAATATGGATGGTACATATAGGTATTTGTAATCTGAAAATATAAAAACAGCAAGGTAACTAATGATACAAGTGAGCACAAATGGTATTGCAATGCTAGGAAACAAGGCCTAGGGTTCATACTTTCACTAGTGCAAGTCCTCTCAACAATATAACATAATTGGATCATATAACTATACCTCAACATGCAACAAAGAGTCACTCCAAAATCACTAATAGCGGAGAACAAACGAAGAGATTATGGTAGGGTACGAAACCACCTCAAAGTTATCCTTTCTGATTGATCTATCCAAGAGTCCGTAGTAAAATAACATGAAGCTATTCTTTCCGTTCGATCTATCACAGAGTTCATACTAGAATAACACCTTAAGACACAAATCAACCAAAACCCTAATGTCACCTAGGTACTCCATTGTCACCTCAAGTATCCGTGGGTATGATTATACGATATGCATCACACAATCTCAGATTCATCTATTCAAACCAACACAAATTACTTCAAAGAGTGCCCCAAAGTTTCTACCGGAGAGTCAAGACGAAAACGTGTGCCAACCCCTATGCATAGGTTCATGGGCGGAACCCGCAAGTTGATCACCAAAACATACATCAAGTGAATCAATAGAATAACCCATTGTCACCACGGTTATCCCACGCAAGACATACATCAAGTGTTCTCAAATCCTTAAAGACTCAATCCGATAAGATAACTTCAAAGGGAAAACTCAATCCATTACAAGAGAGTAGAGGGGGAGAAACATCATAAGATCCAACTATAATAGCAAAGCTCGCGATACGTCAAGATCGTACCACCTTAAGAACACAAGAGAGAGAGAGAGATCAAACACATAGCTACTAGTACATACCCTCAGCCCCGAGGGAGAACTACTCCCTCCTCGTCATGGAGAGCACCGGGATGATGAAGATGGCCATCGGAGAGGGATTCCCCCTCCGGCAGGGTGCCGAAATGGGTCTAGATTGGTTTTCGGTGGCTACGGCTTCTGGCGGCGGAACTCCCGATCTATTGTGTTCCCCGATGTTTTTAGGGTATATGGGTATATATGGGAGGAAGAAGTACGTCGGTGGACCTCCGGGCTGTCCACGAGGCAGGGGCGCGACCAGGGGGGTGGGCACGCCCCCCACCCTCGTGGGCAGCCCGGGACTCTCCTGGTCCAACTCCGATACTCCATGGGCTTCTTCTGGTCCAAAAATAAGTTCCATGAAGTTTCAGGTCAATTGGACTCCGTTTAATTTTATTTTTCTGCGATACTCTAAAACAAGGAAAAAAATAGAAACTGGCACCGGGCTCTAGGTTAATAGGTTAGTCCCAAAAATCATATAAAATAGCATATAAATGCATATAAAACATCCAAGGTTGATAATATAATAGCATGGAACAATCAAAAATTATAGATACGTTGGAGACGTATCAGTGAGAGATAGCTTCTCCACCATCTCCATGCTAGCCAACTTGTTGCAGCTCCCTCCATCTATGATGATGTGAACAGAACGTTCATTCACAACTCCCTTTGTATGGAACAAATTATGCCTCTGATTTTGCTCAGCTTGTGTGACCTGCACACTCAAAACACGTTGAGCAACTAAACATTCATACCTGTCAGCATCTTCAGGAGCCATGTATTGCGTCTTATGATCAGAATCATCTCCACCGTGTTCTTCACGTGTAATAAGAGCCAAAGTCTCCTCATCATAGTCACTAGCGGACTCATACCCACCATCCTCAGTAGCAATCATCACACGCTGAGATTTGCATTCTCTCGCAAAATGTCCTCTTCCCTTACAACGACGACAAATAATATCACTTGTGTGCCCTGTTGATGCCATGGAAGAAGAAGAGCTCTGCGCAGGCCCGACAGGTGTGCTCTTGGCAAATAGTGGTGGTTGTGCGTGCTTTATTGTATCACGGCTGGAGGTGGCACCTGATGGAGGTGCTGGTGCAGTGGAAGTAGAGGATGCATGTGGTGTCCATGATGAAGGTCGACCTACAGAAAAATTAGTTTGCGTCAATGCATGTCGATCCTGCACTTCACGTTCAGCTTTACAAGCAAGATGGAATAAACGAGTGATATTAGTATACTCCTTATACTCTAGAATGGTAATATCTCTATTTAATCCACTCAGAAAACGTGCAAGCATAGCTTCATTCTGCTCGACAATACCACATCTAATCATGCGAGTTTGTAATTCCTGATAATATTCTTCTACAGAATTTTTTCCTTGTCTTAAAAGCTATAATTTTTGAAGTAATTCACGTTGATAATATGGTGGAACCCAACGAGTACGCATAGAAGTTTTCAAAGCAGCCCAAGTAGTTGGAATATGATATAATCTACAATGTTCAGACCACCAAACACATGCGAAGCTAGTGAAAGCACAAACAACAGCAGGAACACGTCTCTCCTCTGGATATTGTAAACATGTAAAACGTTGTTCAGTTTCTAACTCCCAAGTAAGATATATATCAGGAACATATCTACCCTCAAATGCTGGAATATTCAATTTCAGTTTAGGAAGATGGTCATGATCTCGTACCTCATATGGTGGTGCAGCCCTACCGTTGCGATGATATACCTGAGGACGACCTAGTGGTGGTGGTGCTGGTGGTTGCACGTAGTTCTGATTTTGATCAACCTCATCCTCGTAATGGTCCTCCACCTCGGCAGTAGCAGCAGGAGCGACAGAAGCATTAACAGCGGCACCAGAATTTTGCCCAGGATCAATGGGAACGCGTTGTGCTCGTCCCACTTGATTTGGAAGGCGACGTTGTTGTTGTTGTTGTAGAGGTGCGTTAGGTGCAGCCGGTGGTGGTGGTGGAAGACGTGCGAGCAATTCATTAAACTTGTTATCGATCTTTGTTTCGAACATCTTCTCCATGCCATCTATCTTCTCCATGGCCTTTTCAAATCTATTTAGCACATCTTGCACCTGTCCACTCATCATTTGCTGAAATTTATCATGCAACTCCTTATTTGTCATGTTCTCCCAGTCAGTCTCGTCGGCTTGTGATCCTGCCATGGTTAGTAGCAATAGAAACACACAAGAATATGATCCTACATACTACTAACAAGAGGTGGTGGTGGGTGTCACAAATCCGTCAAGAAAATCTCAAATTCTTACCAGTTCTTTTCGAGCAGCAGGCGGTGATCGACAACCGTCGTAGTCAAAACTCTCAAAGCTTGGATAGAGCGATTACCAGGGAGAGTCAAACGCACGACATAGATGTATGTGGAGCTAGGAAGGCTTATAATATGGTAGCAAAAAGGGCCAGCAATAATCAATTCAGAGATGCGAAGTTGAATAAACGCTCAACGACGGTACTGTGCTGGTCCTAGGCTAGACCGTGCTAGAGACGCGAGACTAGAACACTAACAAAATCACAACGTTGCACGTAAACAAGGGAGGAACACGCTCTGAATTTTATTCTTTTTTCACTTTTTTGCACTTTTTGTCCTCTTTTTTTTGCTCCACAACAATTTTTTTTCGAAAAAGTCTACAAATGGTCTAAAAACTGCCTAGCCAGAATTTTCCAGACTTAGTTTTTTTTAGTTTGGAACTATTTTTCTACTGCGGGTAGCATGAAAGTTCGGGAGTCCTACTCTGTCATGACTCGGAGTATGGCGTGATCTGGAAATCCAAAAAAGAGTAACAAAATACTGGACTCAGACTAGGACTGGTGGCGGAGATGAATCTGGTGGAACTCGGACTGGTGGCGGCGATGAATCTGGTGGAACTCGGACTGGTGGCGAATCGATGATGGAGGTGGACTTGGATTATCGTGATGGCGGCGGATATGTGGTATATGGCAGCGGTGATGATGATGGTGGTATATGGCAGCGGTGATGACGATGGTGGTATATGGCAGCGGTGACGATGATGGTGGTATATGGCAGCGGTGATGATGATGGTGGTATATGGCAGTGGTGATGATGATGATGCGGCGACGGCGTGACAACTTGTGAACAGAACTCGAAACTCTAAAGGACTAGACACTAAGACCAGCAACTAGACACGACGATGCAACCGCAAATTCAACAATGCAAAACCCAAAAAATATTATGCAAAGGATCATATTGGTTCGGATATGATGAACTAGCCCTAATTTTTTTTGGCTTTTTCGTGGACTGTAGGTATGAAGAACAGACTCGATCTAAACTATGAAAACTGTAAAATCTCACCGAGCAACCTAAAAATCTGATACCACTTGATAGAGGCAAAGGTGTCCTGATGTTTCAATGAGATGGTGGCTATCGTTTTGGAGGAAGCCGACTTTGACGATCCGACTACGAACGTGTGAAAGACGTCGTGCCTTAGCAATCGCTAAAATGACTCCAAGAGGTTATTGACCACGCCAGAGCACGATCAACCTGACCATGAAGGTCTGTTTCCTGCAGGCAAACAAAGAACAAGCAAGAAACTAAGATTGCAATCTGGATATTGCGAATATAAGAGGAAAGCTTTATTGATCAAGGTGGGGTTTTGTGACGCCTTTATCTAGTCGTTGAGCACAAACGAAGTATGCGAAGTTGCAGCTATGGCAAACTTTTATCTAAACAAAACCCCAAAGTCTAAATGATGCCCAAAGGGCTGTATATATGGAGGAGAGAGGGAGGAATTTCATGGCCCTTGGAGGAGGGGTCCGAAACCAACCCTAACTCTTGTTTCCCCACACATACGGACTCTAAAAACAGCCTATACTTAAGTATTTCGAAAATACATGGGCCTGGCCCAATAATAAGGTGACACAACACCTAGAATAGCCTCTGGATGAAATTTATGAAGTGGCATCTTGTATATTTCGTCCACGGCTTCATGCACTCCTTATGGTGGCTTCAAAGTCATGAAATCATCACTTGTAACAACGTTCTTGACCCCCTTGCGCATGCCATCATCTCCATGCTTGGTCTTGCTCCAGTGTTCATCCCTCTTATCCATGCCAGGCCCTTCATTTGTAAGTAAAACAAATGTATCCAATTTAGGTAGCACCATATTCTCATAAACATTAGAATCATTACCAAGAAACGGAAGTACGTGATAATTTAATTGGCGTGCGCAAGCTCTAGTAATTGGTCCAGTATGTATAGCAGTAGGGGTTGTGGGTGTAACATTGGTATTGATGTCCTCATCATTAGCACTAATAATAACATGATATATCTCTTTCTCATCAAGATAAGCATATTTAAGAGTATCAGGTAAAGGTTTAAGCTCAAACACGGGATCACCCTTGGGTGGAGGAGGATCCCCTAGGATTTCAACAGGAAGTTCTGTTTCAAAATAGGTCCCTGTTTAAAGAATACTTCATCTATTTCCCTTCTTTCATTCATAAACATATCATTTTCATGGTCGAGCAAATATTGTTCTAAAGGATCATTAGGAGGCACGGCAATAGAAGCAAGACCAATAATTTCATCTTTACTAGGAAATTCTTTATCATGGGGTTGTCTACGAAATTTAGCAAAATTAAACTCATGAGACATATCCCCCAAACCAATAGTAACAACATCCTTTTTGCAATCTATCCTAGCATTAACAGTATTCAAGAAGGGTCTACCAAATATAATGGGACAAAAATTATCTTGTGGGGAACCAAGAACAAGAAAATCAGCAGGATATTTGACTTTCCCACACAAGACTTCAACATCTCTAACAATCCCAACTGGTGAAATAGTGTCTCTATTGGCAAGCTTAATTGTAACATCAATTTCCTCTATCTCAGCAGGTGCAATATCATGCATAATTTCTTTATATGAGGAATGAGGTATTGCACTTGCACTAGCATCCATATCACATAAGCCATGATAGCAATGATCTCCTATTTTAATAGAAATAATAGGCATGCCTACAACAGGTCTATATTTGTTTTTAGTGTCAGGTCTAGCAATTCTAGCAGCTTCATAACAAAAGTAAATAACATGCCCATCAATATTATCTGCCAAGAGATCTTTAACCATAGCAATACTAGATTCAGCTTTAATTTGCTCAGGGGGTGTAGGTGTTCTAGTATTACTCTTATGAACCACAGTTGAAGCTTTAGCATAGTCCTTTATTCTAACAAGGAAAGGTGGTGTCTCAATATAAGCAGTAGGAACAACAGGATCAACATTATAAGTGATAGTCTTTTCTTGAACTTTAATAGGTGCGACTACTTTTACTTCAATGGGAGGATTACATTTAAACCACTTCTCCTTAGGGAGATCAACATGAGTAGCAAAGGATTCACAGAAAGAAGCTACTATCTCAGAGTCAAGTCCATATTTTAGTGCTAAATTCACGGAAAGCATCGATATCCATAAAAGATTTAACACAATCAAACTTAGGTATTATACCTGACTCCTTACCTTCGTCGAGATCCCAATCTTCAGAGTTGCGTTTAATTCTTTCCAATAAATCCCATTTGAATTCAATAGTCTTCATCATAAAAGAGAAAGTACAAGAAGTATCGAGCATGGAGCGGTTATCGAGAGAAAGCCGAGCACAAAAATTTTGAATAATAATTTCTCTTGAGAGCTCATGATTGGGGCATCAATATAACATTGACTTAAGCCTCCCCCAAGCATGAGCCATGCTTTATCCTTTGCGAGGCCAAAAATTATATATATAATTACGATCACGATGAACAAGATGCATAGGATAAAACTTCTCATGAAATTCCAATTTCAATCGATTGTAGTTCCATGATCCCATATCATCACATAGCCTAAACCATGTCAATGCCTTTACCTTCAAAGATAAAGGGAAGACCTTTTTCTTGATAACATCCTCGGGCATACCTGCAAGCTTAAATAATCCACAAACTTCATCCACATAGATTAGGTGCAAATCGGGATGCAATGTTCCATCTCCTATAAAAGGATTAGCTAGCAGTTTCTCTATCATATCCGAAGGAATTTCAAAGTAAACATTTTCAATAGTTTCAGTAGTTTGAGGAGCAACTCTTTGCTCTAATGGTCGGGGTGAAGATACCCCAAACAAGCCCCTCAAAGGATTATGTTCCATAGTAACAAGTAACAGTAAATTTCAGCACACTATATAATCTTTTCCTTACTAAAGGTGCTTCACTCCCCGGCAATGGCCCCAGAAAAGAGTGTTGATGACCCACAAGTATAGGGGATCTATCGTAGTCCTTTCGATAAGTAAGAGTGTCGAACCCAACAAGGAGCAGAAGGAAATGATAAGCAGTTTTCAGTAAGGTATTCTCTGCAAGCACTGAAATTATTGGTAACGGATAGTTTTGTGATAAAGTAATTTGTAACGGGTAACAAGTAATAAAATTAAATAAAGTGCAGCAAGATGGCCCAATCCTTTTTGTAGCAAAGGACAAGCCTGGACAAACTCTTATATAAAGGAAAGCGCTCCCGAGGACACATGGGAATTATCGTCAAGCTAGTTTTCATCACGCTCATATGATTCGCGTTCGGTACTTTGATAATTTGATATGTGGGTGAACCGGTGCTTGGCTACTGCCCTTCCTTGGACAAGCATCCCACTTATGATTAACCCCTATTGCAAGCAACCACAACTACAAAAGAAGTATTAAGGTAAACCTAACCATAGCATGAAACATATGGATCCAAATCAGCCCCTTACGAAGCAACTCATAAACTAGGGTTTAAGCTTCTGTCACTCTAGCAACCCATCATCTACTTATTACTTCCCAATGCCTTCCCCTAGGCCCAAACAATGGTGAAGTGTCATGTAGTCGACGTTCACATGACACCACTAGAGGAAAGACAACATACATCTCATCAAAATATTGAACGAATACCAAATTCACATGACTACTTATAGCAAGACTTCTCCCATGTCCTCAGGAACAAACGTAACTACTCACAGGGCATATTCATGTTCATAATCAGAGGGGTATTAATATGCATAAAGGATCTGAACATATGATCTTCCACCAAATAAACCAACTAGCATCAACTACAAGGAGTAATCAACACTACTAGCAACCCACATGTACCAATCTGAGGTTTTGAGACAAAGATTGGATACAAGAGATGAACTAGGGTTTGATAGGAGATGGTGCTGGTGAAGATGTTGATGGAGATTGACCCCCTACCGGTGAGAGGATCGATGATGATGACGGTGGTGATGATTTCCCCCTCCCGGGGGGAAGTTTACCCGGTAGAACAGCACCGCCGGAGCCCTAGATTGGTTCCGCCAAGGTTCTGCCTCATGGAGGTGGAGTTTCGTCCCGTAAGCTTTCTTATGATTTTTTCCATGGCAAAAGACTTCATATAGCAGAAGATGGGAACCGGAGGCCTGCCAGGCGGCCCACGAGGCAGGGGGCGCGCCCCCCACCCTCGTGGATGGTGGGTGGCCCCCCTCTGGTACTTCCTTCGCCCAATATTTTTTATATATTCTGGGACGTGCTCCCGTGAAGTTTCAGGACTTTTGGAGTTGTGCAGAATAGGTCTCTAATATCTGCTCCTTTTCCAGTCCAGAATTCCAGCTGCCAGCATTCCCCCTCTTCATGTAAACCTTGTAAAATAAGAGAGAATAGGCATAATTATTGTGACATAATGTGAAATACCAGCCATAATGCAATAAATATCGATATAAAAGCATGACGCAAAATGGACGTATCGGTACGTCATTAGCGTACTGTCAAAAAAAGAGTAGTATTACTTTCCTCTGCTCACAAATATAGAGTATAATATGTTTTGAATATTTTAATGTAAGCGACAACTAGACTCTGTTTGTTTCAGCTTTAGAGACCAGAGTGAGTAACTAGGCTTTTTTCAGCTTCAGAGACCGGATTCATCCTTGAAAGCGAATTTGGAGTCTGTTTCAGGCCATTTTCAATTGCCTGAAGCATGTCTCGGTGTATTTCATGGCAAAGCTGATGAGAACCATCATTGGTCTCAGTGGCGGATCCAAGACTCAGGCCAAGGGGCCAGGGTGTGAAAATGAATTACTTCATTGACTGTAGCATGTTGCACACTATAGCAACACTGTAGCGGAACTGTAGTGGTCTGGGGCCCTGAGCTTGCCCCAATCCTAGGTCCGCCCCCGATTGGTCTTGACTTAAAACTTTGAAACTTGACAACAAGAGCCCTAAGGCAAGCAAGGAAAGCTTGGGGCTTCTCATTTGGTTCCAACTCAATATGCTTGGTCCATCGATGATGCACCGGGTTAGCGGAGAGGTAGACCACCGAGACATCATCGCAGTAGACCATCGTGGCATGGTCAACAGGGCAAGACAGCTCCTGAAGCAGCTGACGAAGCCAGGAACACTCAGCGACGGCGTTGGCCACCGCACGATACTCAGCCTCAGCACTGGAGCGAGAGACCGTAGGCTGCCACTTGGACGACCACGAGATAAGGGAGGGTCCAAGGTAGACACAATAGCCCGAGGTGGAGCGACGTGTGTCAGGGCAGCCCGCCCAGTCTGCATCGGAGTAGGCTGTGAGGGCGGTATCAGCGGAGGCGTGAAGCGTGACTCCAAGATCCATAGTGCCACAAACATAGCGGAGAATCCGCTTGACAGCGGCCTAGTGAACATCCTGAGGAGCATGCATATGAAGACACACCTGCTGTACTGCATACTAGATCTCTGGACGAGTCAAAGTGAGGTACTGGAGAGCACCAACAATAGAACGATAGAAAGCAGCATCTGAACCAGTGGAACCATCAGTGGGAGAGAGCTTGGCCTTCGTATCAACAGGCATGGCGGCAGGCTTGCAGTTAAGCATGCCAGCGCGCTCTAGGAGCTCATGAGAGTACTTCTGCTGATGAAGAAAGAAGCCATCCGGACAGCGCACCACCTCAACATCGAGGAAGTAGTGCAGATGACCCAAGTCCTTGATGGCGAACTCAGCGCGAAGACGAGCCGTGAGATGACTGAGAAAGCCAGTCGTACATGCCGTTAGGATGATGCCGTCAACATATAGCAGCAAGTAGGCCGTGTCGGAGCCCTGTTGATAAACGAAGAGCGAAGCGTCCGCGCGAGTGGAGCAGAACCCAAGCTGGTGAAGAAATGCCTCGATGCGCTCGTACCAAGCGTGCGGAGCCTGCTTGAGTCCGTACAAGGACCGCGAAAGCAGGCACACGTGGTCGGGAAGTGCCAGATCAACGAACTCGGTGGGCTGCTGGCAGAAGACCTGCTCCTCGAGGTGACCATGAAGGAAGGCGTTGGAGATGTCCATCTGGTGCACCGGCCAAGCACGGGAGACCGCAAGGTGGAGAACCGTGCGTATCGTGCCGGGCTTGACGATCGGAGCGAAGGTGTCGGTGAAGTCGATGCCAGCACGCTGTCGGAATCCATGAATGACCCAGCGCGCTTTATAGCGATCAAGGGTACCATTGGGACGGAGCTTGTGTTTGAACACCCACTTCCCGGTAATCACGTTGGCGTGCCGGGGGCGGGGAACAAGCTGCCACGTCCGGTTGCGCAACAGGGCATCAAACTCCTCTTGCATCGCAGCCATCCAGAGCGGGTCACGAAGAGTGGCTCGAACGGAGGACGGCAATGGCGACGGCTCAGAGGTGGACGCCGCATGGACGTAGTCATCCGAGGCGTAGCGCGAGCTCGGGTGAAAAACACCTGTACGGGCGCGGGTGACCGGACCGGCCATAGGCGCCAGTGGCGCCAGGCACGTCGAGGGGGCCGCGGGGGCCGCAGGCACCGGGGGCACCGAGGGGGCCGCGGGCACCGGGGGCACCGAGGGGGCCGCGGGCGCCCATGTCGGGGGCTCCAGGGGCGCTGTGGGGACCGCGGGCGCCAACGTCGGGGGCGCCGGGGGTGCCAGCGCCGCGACTGGAGGAGGCGCCGCATGCGGGGGGGCGCCTCAAAGCCAGGGCGGGCCAAGAGAGGCGCGCAAGCGCCCTGGGAGAGGCGTCAAGGAGCCCGCGTCACCAGTGACGGGAGGAATAGCCGGGGGTACCTGGTGAAAAAGAAACACATGCTCGTCAAAGTAAACGTGTCGGGAGGTGAACACACGGTGGGAGACGGGATCGTAGCACCGATATCCCTTGGAGTTGGAGGGGTGGCCGTTGAATATGCAAGCGACAGATCGAGGTGCAAGCTTGTGAGAAGCAGTGTCGGCAGTGCTGGGATAGCAAAGGCACCCAAAAATACGCAAGTCGTCATAAGACGGGGGCGTACCAAAGAGAAGATGGTGAGGTGCGTAGTTCCACCGTGGGCGGCAGGGTCTAATGTTAAGAAGTGATGCAGTGGCGAGTGCATCCGGCCAGAAATGAGGTGGCACATTGGCATGAAACAGGAGCGTGCAAACGCAGTCATTCAGAGTGCGAAGGACGCGTTCGGCTCGACCATTCTATTGTGAAGTGTACGAGCATGTGAGGCGGAAAACTGTGCCGTGATGCGACAAAAAAGTGCGGAAAGCAAGGTTGTCAAACTCTTTTCCTTTGTCCGTCTGAAGCGCAAGGATGGGACGCCCAAACTGCGTGCGGACATAGGAGTAAAAGGCCGTCAAGGTGGACAGTGCATCTGACTTTCTGCGCAAAGGAAAAGTCCACACATAATGAGAATAATCATCAAGAATGACCAGATAATATAAATAGCCCGAGTTACTGGGAACCGGAGAAGTCCACACATCGCTATGAATCAACAGAAAAGGAAAAGAAGCAATGGTGGTGGAATTAGTAAACGGCAGGCGAACATGTTTGCCGAGTCGACAGGCATGACAAGTGTGATCATCGATCTTATTGCAACTGAAACTGAAACTCCTAAGAATATGACGAAGTGTGATGGGGTTGGGATGACCCAAGCGAGCATGCCAGAGATCGACCCCAGCGGAGAGAGCAACCGGTGCGGTGGTGATGGATGAAGGCGAGTGCACCGGATATAGCTCGTCGGGGCTGTCACATCGGTGAAGTACCATCCTGGTTTGAGCATCTTTGACACAAAAACAAGCTCATCAAATTCAACTATGACAGGATTTTCACGAGTGAAACAACGAACATAAATGAGATTCTTAATAAGATGAGGTGACACAGGTATATTAGACAAAGATAATGGAGTAGAACTAGAAGGAAAAGAAGTGTGACCAATGTGTGTGATAGGAAGTGTGGAACCGTCACCGACAATGATGCGGTGGTCGGTGGAGACAGGAGTGAAGGAGGAAAGGTTACCAGGATGAGCAAACATGTGAGCCGTAGCACCGGTGTCCATGTACCAATCACCACCTCCAGTGTAGTTATTCAGCGTAGGAGCGGCATGCAGTGCGGGGAGGAGCACCGGGTCCCAGGCGCCGGCGGCAGGGCCGGCGAGGGGGACGGAGACGCCATGGGGAGGCCGTAGCCGCCGCTCGGTTGCGGTGGTGGGTACTCTCCATACGGTATGGGTAGCAGCCCCGGCTGTGACTGCGGTGCCTGGTAGGCTGGATGGCCCGCTAGAAAAACCTGCTGGCCCACTGACGACCCCCACCAGTACCCGGGAGACCCATACACGGACGGAGCCCCGTACATAAGATTCCCGTACGTGGGAGCGGGCGCGGCAAACGCCCCGCGCAACAGCAAGGGGGCGACGGGCAAAGGCGGCGCCGACGGTGAGGCAACGACGGATTGGCTGGAGAGCACCAGCGACGGCGGGGCCGCGCCGTAGGATGTCGGCGGCAGAGCCGCGCCAGAGGGCCCGTAGCGGGACTGGCCGGAGAGCGCCAGCGGCGGTGGGGCCGTGCCATAGGACACCGGCAGCGGAGCCACGCCAGAGGGCCCATAGCGAGACTGGCCAAAGAGCGCCAGTGGTAGCGCTGCCACGCCGTAGGACACCGACGGCGGAGCCACACCAGAGGGCGCCGTTAGCGGGACGACAGAGGCGGGACGAACGGGCTGGTGGACGCCATCGGGCGGGCCCGGGTCGGGCGACTCGGGTGTTGCGGCGGCGGCGGCTTCAGGCGAGCGATGTGCGGCTGGCGGCTTGGTTGTGGGAGACGAGCGATGTGGCGAGCGAGCGAGCGAGCGAGTTGGCGGGTGGCTGGCGATGCGAGCGGCGGGAAGCGGCTGGGCGATCGCAGCGGCGTGGCGATGGCAACAGGCGAGCGACGCGGGGCTAGACTCCTGATCGAATCTTCCTTTCACGTGTACTAATACTTTGAACGTAGGAGCACTTCTAGAAAGGATTGAACTAATCAATCAAACTAGCTCTCGTACACAGCAGCACACAAGAATTGATCTGGATCACCACAAGCACGGATCGTCCATAATATGGACGCGGGAGGCAGCAGGAGGCGGGAGCGGCGGCCGGTGCGGAGAGCACGTGAACCGCGGCGGCGAGGTAGCAACGGCGGCAGCGGCGGCGCGGAGGAGACGTGCGGCGGCGGCGGAAGGCTAAGCGGCGGCCGGTGCGGAGGGCGCGCGAACAGCGGCAGCTAGGTGGCAGCGGCGGCGGCGCGGAGAAGACGCGGCGCGGCGGCGGAAGGCTAGGGTTAGAACCCGTAAACTGATACCATGTTAGATGTGATGATTGCACGATGTATTCATTCGGTGCAATGTGCACGGTATATATAAGTACAAGGTGGGGCCTCTACCTCAATCTATACAACAAACTAGAGAGGTGGGCCTAATGTACAAAAGACAATATACATGCACAAATATCATACTCAACAACCCCTGATGCCTATCTTGCCTACTTTTTGCCACAACAACTTCACCTGCCCACCACATCCACCTCCTGCCTCCTCCGTCTTCTCTCCGCCTCTACCTCGTCTTCGCTAACTCGGACATCCGAAAGTATGTCACCGACACCGTCTGTCCCCCGCGTCTCTCCTGCATTCTCCCCTGTCGCAGCAACCCAACCGCCCATCGACCACCACCACCTCATCATCCTTGGTGTCTCCTTTGCCCTGTATCTCGTCTCCTCCAGCGGCGATCTCTGCTTGTTTTTTTTCGAGAGTACGCCTAGGCGTACCATATTTTTATAGAAGGCAGAAATTAAGTACAAGAAACTACAACTTGATGCGAACAACAAGTGTAGTTGAAACTCCACACCCACCGCGACAATTACAAACACAATGCAAAAGGGCCTGCCCTAAACTAATCATCTAGCCGCGTCACAGCAGAAGCCGGTCGCCTCGAAGAGCAACAACTTCATCCGGATTACCCTTGCCAACGCACTACCCACCCTTGTATGCCTAAGAGGAGACAGCGAGTGGATAGCGGGACTCGAACGGTCCCGAGAAAGCCATCATCTTGGGATCACCGGCAGCTGCGTCCATAGCGCCCACGAAGATCAACTCGGGCAGCAGCAAACACCGGAGAACCACCGACAGAATAAGCCAAGTCTCCACCTTCGATACTCTCAACAGAGAAACGACGCCACACCGCCGCCATCGCCAGTCCTACACGGACAAAGGCTTTCGCCCGGAAACCACAATCCGATCCAGAAGGGAAGGTGCCGACACACCTCGGCGATGCCTCCAACGAGGGAAACGACACCCATGGGCGCCATCGCCGCCAGCTCTGATGAGGAAGAGCAGGATTTTCATCCGCACCGCACACCTCCCACCTCTATCAATAGATTGGGCCAAACTGTCGCAGTTACACCACCGCTGCCGCAGCACCTTGCCATCGAGATCAAACCGCCGCGGGACACCGAGCCTTCGCACGACCGAGAGAACTCCGACCACCAACCTACCCCTGCACGGCTGAAGACATACCACTCCATCTCCCATCCATCCTCAACCTCAGCGCTGCCAGAAACTGCCGGCACCATGGGCTTGGGCAGGCACACCACCATGCAGCTGTTGGGGAACGTAGTAATTTCAAAAAAATTCCTACGCACACGCAAGATCATGGTGATGCATAGCAACGAGAGGGAAGAGTGTTGTCCACGTACCCTCGTAGACCGAAAGGGGAAGCGTTAGCACAACGCGGTTGATGTAGTCATACGTCTTCACGATCTAACCGATCAAGTACCGAACGTACGGCACCTCCGAGTTCAGCACACGTTTAGCCCGATGACGTCCCTCGAACTCCGATCTAGCCGAGTGTTGAGGGAGAGTTTCGTCAGCATGACGGCGTGGTGACGATGATGATGTTCTACCGATGCACGCCTTCGCCTAAGCACCGCTACAGTACTATCGAGGTGGACTATGGTGGAGGGGGGCACCGCACACGGCTAAAAGATCAAACGATCAATTGTTGTGTCTATGGGGTGCCCCCTGCCCCCGTATATAAAGGAGCAAGGGGGTGCGACCGGCCAGGGAGAGGGCGTGCCAGGAGGAGTCCTACTCCCACCGGGAGTAGGACTCTCCCCCTTTCCTAGTTGGAATAGGATTCGGGAGAAGGAAAGAGGGGGCCGGCCCCCCTTGCCCTAAACCAATTCGGTTTGGGCCTTGGGGGCGCGCCCCACACTCCCCTTGCTTCCCTCTATTTCCACTAAGGCCCATATAGGCCCATTAAGCTCCCGGGGGGTTCCGGTAACCTCCCGGTACTCTGATAAAATCCCGATTTCACCCGGAACACTTCCGACATCCAAACATAGGCTTCCAATATATCAATCTTCATGTCTCGACCATTTCGAGACTCCTCGTCATGTCCTTGATCATATCCGGGACTCCGAACAACCTTCGGTACATCAAAACATATAAACTCATAATATAACCGCCATCGTAATGTTAAGCGTGCGGACCCTACGGGTTCGAGAACTATGTAGACATGACCGAGACATGTCTCCGGTCAATAACCAATAGTGGAACCTGGATGTTCATATTGGCTTCCACATATTCTACGAATATCTTTTATCGGTCAGATCGCATAACAACATACGTTGTTCCCTTTGTCATCGGTATGTTACTTGCCCGAGATTCGATCGTCGGTATCTCAATACCTAGTTCAATCTCGTTACTGGCAAGTCTCTTTACTCGTTCTGTAATACATCATCCCACAACTAACTCATTAGTTGTAATGCTTGCAAGGCTTTAATTGATGTGCATTACCGCCCAGAGATACCTCTCCAACAATCGGAGTGACAAATCCTAATCTCGAAATACGCCAACCCAACAAGTACCTTCGAAGACACCTGTAGAGCACCTTTATAATCACCCAGTTACGTTGTGATGTTTGGTAGCACACAAAGTGTTCCTCCGGTAAATGGGAGTTGCATAATCTCATAGTCATAGGAACATGTATAAGTCATGAAGAAAGCAATAGCAACAAACTAAACGATCAAGTGCTATGCTAACGGAATGAGTCAAGTCAATCACATCATTCTCTAATGATGTGACCCCGTTAATCAAATGACAACTCATGTCTATGGCTAGGAAACTTAACCATCTTTGATTCAACGAGCTAGTCAAGTAGAGGCATACTAGTGACATACTGTTTGTCTATGTATTCACACATGTATTATGTTTCCGGTTAATACAATTCTAGCATGAATAATAAACATTTATCATGATATAAGGAAATAAATAATAACTTTATTATTGCCTCTAGGTCATATTTCCTTCAGTCTCCCACTTGCACTAGAGTCAATAATCTAGTTCACATCGCCATGTGATTTAACATCAATAGTTCACATTACCATGTGATTAGCACCCATAGTTCACATCGTCATGTGACCAACACCCAAAGGGTTTACTAGAGTCAATAATCTAGTTCACATCGCTATGTGATTAATACCCAAAGAGTACTAAGGTGTAATCATGTTTTCTTGTGAGGGAAGTTTAGTCAACGGGTCTGCCACATTCAGATCCGTATGTATTTTGCAAATTTCTATGTCAACAATGCTCTGCACGGAGCTACTCTAGCTAATTTCTCCCACTTTCAATATGTATCCAGATTGAGACTTTGAGTCATCTGGATCAGTGCCAAAACTTGCATCGACGTAACCCTTTACGACGAACCTTTTGTCACCTCCATAATCGAGAAACATATCCTTATTCCACTAAGGATAAGTTTGACCAATGTCCAGTGATCTACTCCTAGATCACTATTGTACTCCCTTGCTAAACTCAGGGCAGGGTATACAATAGGTCTGGTACATAGCATGGCATACTTTATAGAACCTATGGCTGAGGCATAGGGAATGACTTTCATTCTCTCTCTATCTTCTGCCGTGGTCGGGTTTTGAGTCTTACTCAACTTCACACCTTGTAATATAGGCAAGAACTCCTTCTTTGACTGTTCCATTTTGAACTACTTCAAAATCTTGTCAAGGTATGTACTCATTGAAAAACATATCAAGCGTCTTGATCTATCTCTATAGATTTTGATGCTCAATATGTAAGCAGCTTCACCGAGGTCTTTCTTTGAAAAACTCCTTTCAAACATTCCTTTATGCTTTGCAGAATAATTCTACATTATCTCCGATCAACAATATGTCATTCACATATACTTATCAGAAATGTTGTAGTGCTCCCACTCACTTTCTTGTAAATACAGGCTTCACCGCAAGTATGTATAAAACTATATGCTTTGATCAACTTATCAAAGCATATATTCCAACTCCGAGATGCTTGCACCAGTCCATAGATGGATCGCTGGAGCTTGCATATTTTGTTAGTACCTTTAGGATTGACAAAACCTTCTGGTTGCATCATATACAACTCTTCTTTAATAAATCCATTAACGAATGCAGTTTTGTTTATCCATTTGCCAGATTTCATAAAATGCGGCAATTGCTAACATGATTCGGACAGACTTAAGCATAGATACGAGTGAGAAACTCTCATCGTAGTCAACACCTTGAACTTGTCAAAAACCTTTTTGCGAAAATTCTAGCTTTGTAGATAGTAACACTACTATCAGCGTCCGTCTTGCTCTTGAAGATCCATTTAATCTCAATGGCTCGCCGATCAATGGGCAAGTCAATCAAAGTCCATACTTTGTTCTCATACATGGATCTTATCTCAGATTTCATGGCCTCAAGCCATTTCGCGGAATCTGGGCTCATCATCGCTTCCTCATAGTTCGCAGGCTCGTCATGGTCAAGTAACATGACCTCCAGAACAGGATTACCGTACCACTCTGGTGTGGATCTCACTCTGGTTTACCTACCAGGTTCGGTAGTAACTTGATCTGAAGTTACATGATCATCATCATTAGCTTCCTCACTAATTGGTGTAGTAGTCACAGGAACAGATTTCTGTGATGAACTACTTTCCAATAAGGGAGCAGGTACAGTTACCTCATCAAGTTCTACTTTCCTCCCACTCACTTCTTTCGAGAGAAACTCCTTCTCTAGAAAGGATCCATTCTCAGCAACAAATATCTTGCCTTTGGATCTGTGGTAGAAGGTGTACCCAACATTTTCTTTTGGGTATCCTATGAAGATGCACTTCTCCGATTTGGGTTTGAGCTTATCAGGTTGAAACCTTTTCACATAAGCATTGCAACCTCAAACTTTAAGAAACGACAGCTTAGGTTTCTTGCCAAACCATAGTTCATACGTGTCTCAACGGATTTAGATGGTGCCCTATTTAACGTGAATGCAGCTGTCTCTAATGCATAACCCCAAAACGATAGTGGTAGATCGGTAAGAGACATCATAGATCGCACCATATCTAATAAAGTACGGTTATGACATTTGGACACACCATTATACTGTGGTGTTCTAGCTGGCACGATTTTGTGAAACTATTCCACATTGTTTTAATTGAAGACAAAACTCGTAACTCAAATATTTTTCTCTACAGTCAGATCATAGAAACTTTATTTTCTTGTCACGATGATTTTCCACTTCACTCTGAAGTTCTTTGAAGTTTTCAAATGTTTCAGACTTATGTTTCATCAAGTAGATATACTCATATCTGCTCAAATCATCTGTGAAGATCAGAAAATAATGATACCTGCCGCGAGCCTCAATATTCATCGGACCACATACATCAGTATGTATGATTTCCAACAAATCTGTTGCTCGATCCATTGTTCCGGAGAACGGAGTCTTAGTCATCTTGCCCATGAGGCATGGTTCGCAAGCATCAAATGATTCATAATCAAGTGATTCCAAAAGCCCATCAGCATGGATTTTCTTCATGCGCTTTACACCAATATGACCTAAACGGCAGTGCCACAAATAAGTTGCACTATCATTATTAACTTTGCATCTTTTGGCTTCAATATTATGAAAATGTGTATCACCACGATCGAGATCCAACAAACCATTTTCATTGGGTGTATGACCATAGAAGGTTTTATTCATGTAAACAGAACAACAATTATTCTCTAACTTACATGAATAACCGTATTGCAATAAACATGATCCAATCATATTCATGCTCAACGCAAACACTAAATAACATTTATTTTAGGTTTAACACTAATCCCGAAAGTATAGGGAGTGTGCGATGATGATCATATCAATCTTGGAACCATCCAATACACATCGTCACTTCACCCTTAACTAGTCTCTGGTCATTCTGTAACTCCTGTTTCGAGTTACTATTCTTAGCAACTGAACTAGTATCAAATACTGAGGGGTTGCTATAGACACTAGTAAAGTACACATCAATAACATGTATATCAAGTATACCTATGTTCACTTTGCCATCCTTCTTATCCGCCAAATACTTGGGGCAGTTCCGCTTCCAATGACCAGTCCCTTTGCAGTAGAAGCACTTAGTCTCAGGCTTAGGTCCAGACTTGGGCTTCTTCACTTGAGCAGCAACTTGCTTGCCATTCTTCTTGAAGTTCCCTTTCTTTCCCTTTGCCCTTTTCTTGAAACTAGTGGTCTTGTTAATCATCAACACTTGATGCTCTTTCTTGATTTCTACCTTCATCGATTTCATCATCATGAAAAGCTCGGGAATCGTTTTCATCATCCCTTGCATACTATAGTTCATCACGAAGTTCTACTAACTTGGTGATGGTGACTAGAGAATTCTGTCAATCACTATTTTATCTGGAAGATTAACTTCCACTTTATTCAAGCGATTGTAGTACCCAGACAATCTGAGCACATGCTCACTTCTTGAGCTATTCTCCTCCATCTTTTAGCTATAGAACTTGCTGGAGACTTCATATCTCTCAACTCGGGTATTTACTTGAAATATTAACTTCAACTCTTGGAACATCTCATATGGTCCATGACGTTCAAAACGTCTGTGAAGTCCTGATTCTACGCCGTTTAAGTATGATGCACTAAACTATCAAGTAGTCATCATATTGAGCTAGCCAAACGTTCATAACATCTGCATCTACTCCTGCAATAGGTTTGTCACCTAGCGGTGCATCAAGGACATAATTCTTCTGTGCAGCAATGAGGATAAACCTCAGATCACGGATCCAATCCGCATCATTGCTACTAACATCTTTCAACTTAGTTTTCTCTAGGAACATATCAAAAAATAAAACAGGGGTGCTAAACGCGAGCTATTGATCTACAAGATAGATATGCTAATACTACCAGGACTAAGTTCATGATAAATTTAAGTTCAATTAATCATATTACTTAAGAACTCCCACTTAGATAGACATCCCTCTAATCCTCTAAGTGATCACGTGATCCATATCAACTAAACCATGTCCGATCATCACGTGAGATGGAGTAGTTTCAATGGTGAACATCACTATGTTGATCATATCTACTATATGATTCACGCTCGACCTTTCGGTCTCAGTGTTCCGAGGCCATATCTGTTATATGCTAGGCTCGTCAAGTTTAACCTGAGTATTCCGCGTGTGCAACTGTTTTGCACCCGTTGTATTTCAACGTAGAGCCCATCACACCCGATCATCACGTGGTGTCTCAGCACGAAGAACTTTCGCAGCGGTGCATACTCAGGGAGAACACTTATACTTTGATAATTTAGTGAGGGATTATCTTATAATGCTACCATCAATCAAAGCAAGATAAGATGCATAAAAGATAAACATCACATGCAATCAATATAAGTGATATGATATGGCCATCATCATCGTGTGCTTGTGATCTCCATCTCCGAAGCACCGTCATGATCACCATCGTCACCGGCGTGACACCTTGATCTCCATCGTAGCATCGTTATCGTCTCGCCAATCTTATGCTTCCACGACTATCACTACCGCTTAGTGATAAAGTAAAGCATTACAGGGCGATTGCATTGCATACAATAAAGCGACAACCATATGGCTCCTGCCAGTTGCCGATAACTCGGTTACAAAACATGATCGTCTCATACAATAAAATTTAGCATCATGTCTTGACCATATCACATCACAACATGCCCTGCAAAAACAAGTTAGACGTCCTCTACTTTGTTGTTGCAAGTTTTACGTGGCTACTATGGTCTTAGCAAGAACCGTTCTTACCTACGCATCAAAACCACAACGATAGTTTGTCAAGTTGGTGCTGTTTTAACCTTCGCAAGGACCGGGCGTAGCTACACTCGGTTCAACTAAAGTTGGAGAAACTGACACCCGCCAGCCACCTGTGTGCAAAGCACGTCGGGAGAACCAGTCTCGCGGAAGCGTACGCGTAATGTCGGTCCGGGCCGCTTCATCCAACAATACCGCCGAACCAAAGTATGACATGCTGGTAAGCAGTATGACTTATATCGCCAACAACTCACTTGTGTTCTACTCGTTGCATATGACATCTATGCATAAAACCAGGCTCGGATGCCACTGTTGGGGAACGTAGTAATTTCAAAAAAATCCTACGCACACGCAAGATCATGGTGATGCATAGCAACGAGAGGGGAGAGTGTTTTCCACGTACCCTCGTAGACCGAAAGCGGAAGCGTTAGCACAACGCGGTTGATGTAGTCGTACGTCTTCACAATCCGATCGATAAAGTACCGAACATACGGCACCTCCGAGTTCAGCACACGTTCAGCCCGATGACGTCCCTCGAACTCCGATCCAGCCGAGTGTTGAGGGAGAGTTTCGTCAGCATGACGGTGTGGTGACGATGATGATGTTCTACCGACGCAGGGCTTCGCCTAAGCACTGCTACAGTATTATCGAGGTGGACTATGGTGGAGGGGGGCACCGCACACGGCTAAAAGATCAAACGATCAATTGTTGTGTCTATGGGGTACCCCCTGCCCCCGTATATAAAGGAGCAAGGGGGGGTGCGGCCGGCCAAGGAGAGGGCGTGCCAGGAGGAGTCCTACTCCCACCGGGAGTAGGACTCCCCCCCTTTCCTAGTTGGAATAGGATTCGGGAGAAGGAAAGAGAGAGGGGAAGAAGGAAAGAGGGGGCCGGCCCCCCTTGCCCTAAACCAATTCGGTTTGGGCCTTGGGGGGCGCACCCCACACTCCCCTTGCTTCCCTCTATTTCCACTAAGGCCCATATAGGCCCATTAAGCTCCCGGGGGGTTCCAGTAACCTCCCGGTACTCCGGTAAAATCCCGATTTCACCCGGAACACTTCCGACATCCAAACATAAGCTTCCAATATATCAATCTTCATGTCTCGACCATTTCGAGACTCCTTGTCATGTCCTTGATCACATCCGGGACTCCGAACAACCTTCGGTACATCAAAACATATAAACTCATAATATAACCGCCATCATAACGTTAAGCATGCGGACCCTACGGGTTTGAGAACTATGTAGACATGACCGAGACATGTCTTCGGTCAATAACCAATAGCGGAACCTGGATGTTCATATTGGCTCCCACATATTCTACGAATATATTTTATCGGTCAGATCGCATAACAACATATGTTGTTCCCTTTGTCATCGGTATGTTACTTGCCCGAGATTCGATCGTCGGTATCTCAATACCTAGTTCAATCTCGTTACTGGCAAGTCTCTTTACTCGTTCTGTAATACATCATCCCACAACTAACTCATTAGTTGTAATGCTTGCAAGGCTTTAATTGATGTGCATTACCGAGAGGGCCCAGAGATACCTCTCCGACAATCGGAGTGACAAATCCTAATCTCGAAATACGCCAACCCAACAAGTACCTTCGGAGACACCTGTAGAGCACCTTTATAATCACCCAGTTAGGTTGTGACGTTTGGTAGCACACAAAGTGTTCCTCTGGTAAACGGGAGTTGCATAATCTCATAGTCATAGGAACATGTATAAGTCATGAAGAAAGCAATAGCAACAAACTAAATGATCAAGTGCTATGCTAACGGAATGGGTCAAGTCAATCACATCATTCTCTAATGATGTGACCCCGTTAATCAAATGACAACTCATGTCTATGGCTAGGAAACTTAACCATCTTTGATTCAACAAGCTAGTCAAGTAGAGGCATACTAGTGACATACTGTTTGTCTATGTATTCACACATGTATTATGTTTCCGGTTAATACAATTCTAGCATGAATAATAAACATTTATCATGATATAAGGAAATAAATAATAACTTTATTATTGCCTCTAGGGCATATTTCCTTCAGCAGCCGCCCGTGCCACTGCTGCCACACGAAGCCCTACAGGGGAGAGACCGGCGCGCCACGCCGCCCACGCGGATGCACGCGCCCACCATGGCGCTCCCCTGAGAAAGCCTTTGCTGCAGCCTGAAAGTGCGTTATATCGACTAGAGGGGGCGTGAATAGGCGATTTTTATGGAAGTCTTCAAAACGTGGAAGTTTCGAAGACAAACGATAGAAATAAACCTATTACCATGCAGCGGAAGGTAGACTACACTAGGCAAACCATAGTCAAGTATTCAATGAAGTGAAAGCACAATGACTAATAGCAGCAATGTAGTGAGGATCGGGTAGGAAGATATTATGAAGCCAAATAGAACACGCAGTCACTCAGTGAAGACAAAAGATAGTGCAATCATACAATGACTTCACAAGGACCAACAGTAAGTAAAGGGAAGGGAAGGATGAAACCAGTGACTCGTTGAAGACAATGATTTGTTGGACCAGTTCCAGTTGCTGTGACAACTGTACGTCTGGTTAGGGCGGCTAGGTATTTAAACCTGAGGACACACAGTCCCGGACACCCAGTCCTGAACACGCAGCTCAGGACACCCAGTCCTCACCGTATTCCCCTTGAGCTAAGGTCACACAGACCTCGCCCAATCACTCTGGTAAGTCTTCAATGTAGACTCCCAAACCTTCACAGACTTCGTTCACCGGCGATCCACAATGTCTCTTGGATGCTCAGAACGCGGCGCCTAACCGGCTGGAGGATTCACAGTCCTCAAGTGTAATAAGTCTTCAGATCACACAAACAAGAAGACTTAAGTGATGCCTAACACTCTTTGGCTCTGGGTGGTTAGGGCTTTATCCTCGCAAGAAATTCTCTCTCAAAGGCTTCGAGGTGGGTTGCTCTCAAACGATAAAAGCCGTACTCTAACTCTGAGTAGCCAACCGTTTATGGTTGTAGGGGGTGGGCTATTTATAGCCACTAGGCAACCTGAACTGATTTGTCCGAAATGACCCTGGGTCACTAAGGAACTGACACGTGTTCCAACGGTCAGATTTCAAACACACACGGCAACTTTACTTGGGCTACAAGCAAAGCTGACTTATCCGACTCTGGACAAGATTCGCTCTCATAGTCTTCACTCGAAGACATAGGTTTTGGTTAAGCATCACTTCAGTCATTCTGACTGGTTCTCTTGGACCCCACTTAACAGTACGGTGGTTCCTATGACTCAACAGAGAAGAAGAACTACGAAAGATCTAAGTCTTCGAGCTCCATAGGCTTCATGCGATGTCTTCTCTTGTCATAGTCTTCAATGAGAATATCTTCATAAACCACCTTTGACATCAATGTCTTCATATATTTTTAGGGGTCATCTCTGGTAGGAAAACCGAATCAATGAGGGACTTCTACCTGTGTTATCCTGCAATTCTCACAAACACATTAGTCCCTCAACTAGGTTTGTCGTCAATACTCCAAAACCAACTAGGGGTGGCACTAGATGCACTTACAATCTCCCCCTTTTTGGTGATTGATGACAAACTAGTTGAAGTTTTCAACGGGGAATATAATATGTGAAATTGTAAGAGGATAGGGAATTGTCTTCATAAGCTGTGAGGGCTCCCCCTGAAGATGTGCATATAAGTAATTTGCTTTTGGAATGCAAATGCACATGGCAGGTTGTGCTTGTGGAGATCCTCTTCAACTTATGATGACAATCCACTATGCATGTGAAGGTATGTGAAGATAATGACATGCATAATGGAAAATGGACGTCTGCAAAATGATCTAAGTGCGGAATTTATCGTCGCACATGCGGAATTTATCATCACATCACAAAGTGGCAAATAAGTAGCAGACGACCATCGAGTTTAAGTGTTACAACTCAAAGAACCAAATGTATCAAAACGAGAGTTGCAAACACGAAGCAAAATATAAAGCAACCGCCCATATGGACCCGCTTGAAGACTATCAAACTCATATGCTTCTCCCCCTTTTGTCAGTAAGGACCAAAAAGGTTTGAAGACATAGAGCATCTACTCGTTCCCATGAAGAGTAGGTGAAGCAGCAGGGTCGTCGGTGGTGTTCGGCGGTGCAGAAGAACTTGGAGCAGTGTCGAAGCATGCTGAAGGAGGTGGCGGCGAAGTAGCATCGTCTTCATCCTCGATCACTCTAGCATTCACAGTTGCAGCAGAGGAAGAGAACTCAGAGTCTTCAAGAGATGGAGTTCGTCGCAGCACTGCCCTTCAAGGAGGTGTGGAGTCAAACTTGAAGCATTCAGAGAAGCCATCCTCTTGAAGATCATCTTCAGAGCACATGAGCGTCAGCCCTTTCCATGTGCGTCGAGAGGTTTCATGTGCAACAAAGGCATTCTTGGTGGCAAGATTGCGAATACGGTTGACATCCACCAAGAGAATTTGCATTTGGCGCTTCAGCCAGTCATGATGCCTATCCTGTTTCTGATGAAGAGCCACCAGAAGCTCTCGGTCATTGAGGACACGAGTGCGCTTCTTGGGTCGTTGGGCAATTGTGCTATCGGTGGCTTCAGTAAGGGCAGGATGTGGTGCACGTGTAGTTCCAGCCAAAGGATACACACGAGTGACTGCTTCAACTCCTTCAATGTTCTAAGAAAAACTTTGATGCTCCGCATTCTGAAGACTAAGAGGTTCTTTGGCAGGCTCAGGATAAATGGCTTCAATAGACATATCCACATCAGGCAGAAAGATCCGATGATTGCGAGCAGATGGCTGATATGAGATAGCGAAGTGGAGTTTGATCAGCCGCATTATCCATGGAGCGTAGAACTTCAAGCCAAAAAGATCAGAGCCTGATGCAGCAAGTTGGCGGATGAAGAAGTCCTGTGCATTGAAGCATTTGCCATGAAGAACATAGAAGACCAAAGTCTTCATTGCACCTTCTAGCTTGGCATGTGGAGAATGTCCTTTGATGGGCCAGAGAGTTCGTCTTATGATGTGATAAATAGTCCTTGGCAGATACTCAAGGTCTTCAACAAGGAACTCCTTAGGATATGCAGCATCGTGTGGCATTGGCTTCATCATACTGAGCATCTGACTCATGTTTGGTTCAGGCTTCTGAAAGACGCTCTCCATAGCTTCACTGTGAAGCTGACAGCCAGGTTCGTAGAGATCGCCAGGAGTGGGCAGACCAGTGAGCTCAATGATATCAAAGGCTTTGGTTTCGTGATGAACATTTCCTGTCATCCACTCCAGGACCCAAGTCTTCGGATCTCTGTTGTACCCACGGATGTGAAGTGTGGCATAGAATTGGAGCAGCAACTCTTCATTCCAGTGCTCTTGGTCGGTGACAAACGGTAGCAATCCAACCTCTTTGAAGCAATTCAGAGCTTCTTCCAGACAGGGCAGACCAGCTATTGCTTCGATGTCAAGACACTTGTGTGGGAAGATGCGACCTTGATTGTATAGAATGCAGGAGTAATAGCTTCGCTGTGGATAGCTCCAGAACTGATCAGATGATATTCTTTCCCTTGAGTAGGGGTTCCTGGAGCTATTGAAGAAAGTGTTGTCTGCTTTGAAGCCATTGACATTGAAGGATCCAGGTGCGGATGCAGGACCTGGAAACCTGGGCAATCTGGGGATTGGCTTCTGTACCTGAGGCCTGTGCTCAACATGATAGTCAAACTGAGGACCATCAGCAGGCGCGGGAACAGAAGCAGTTGCATCAGTGGCTTCGCTGACTTTTGGTGCTTGGGTTGGTGAAGGCTCCACATTGGCTTCAGCCATGACAGCGTTAGTGGCGTCGGTGGCAGCCTCAAGATTCTCAACCTCCACTTGACGAGCTGGAGGGTCGGTCACAGTCACGTTCTCCTCGAGAATAGCTTCTTGGTGAGATGGGGGTGTAGCAGAGCTTGGGGTTTATTCTTCATCGGCTGATGCAGCCGGAATGTCTTCAGCAGCTTTAGCTTCAGACTCAGAGACTGGAGGCCTTGGTCCTTTGCGAAGCCTGCGTAACGCTGGCGACGCCTGTGGAGTTGGAGTTGGCTGGGCCTCAAAGTCTTCTTCCTCTTGTGCGTGTGGGTGATCAGCCCATGATGCATCCTGAGCAATTGGCGTCAGAGGACGACCAATGCTGATGAGCTCGCTGTGCGTTAGCACAGGCGATGACACCTGTTGGTGCTCGAGCTGAGGAAGAACTGCATCATCTTCAACATGGTCATGGTGACCAATGTCTTCAGCAGCGATGGGATCAGCTGCTGGAAAGTCTTCAGCTTCATGAGCCTCTGTGAAAGCAGGCTCATGGACAGTCAGTTGGCGCTCTTGAGGTTCAGCGTCAGGGCGAACCATGGAGATGGGTTCAACAATCAAGGGCTCTGTGGGAGCAGCTCATTCTCTCTTCATCTTTCGCTTCTTCTTGGAGGGAGCAGTAGCAGAGGCTTCAGGATGTTTCCTCTTTCTGGCTTCAGCCTCAGCAGTCCTCGTCTTCTTCAGCTCTGAAGCGGTTGACCGGGCCTTTGGCTTCGAGCCAGTCATGCTAGTTGGGAAGATAATGGGATCTGCTTCCTGCCTTGGTGCGTCAGGTTCGGCCATAGCAGGCTTCTTCTTCTTCTTTGCAGCCACCCTAGGGTTGATGCCAGGACGCCCAAGGGCCTTGCGCTTCTCAGCCTCATTGTAGGCTTGCACACACTTGTCAGCCAGGCTCTTCATGCGCTCACGAGAACCTTGAGCTTCTTCACGCTTCTTGAGAAAAGCTTCTTTAAGCTCGTGCAGCATGAGCTTGAAGTTCTTGACGTCTTGCACGCTGAGCTTGGCCATATGCTTCTTGAACTGAGCTTTCTCATAGTCAATCTTTTGCTTCAGTTCAACAATGTGTTGGGCAATAGCTAATTCTGAAGCAATGGCGCCATGGAAGGCGACACTGAGGCCAATTGGAAGTTGCAGATCTTCAAAGCTGAGGTTGGGCGTGTCAAACCACTCATCAATGAAGTTGTGGATGATTGCCACATCAAGGAGAGGCTGATCATTGAAGATTTCTGCTTCTTCTTTGCTCTTGATCAGTTGCTCAAGAGCGTCATCTGCAAGATCTTCATCACTGGACAGATCAATGGCATCGTTGCGCAGAATAGCAGCAGCTGTCAGTTCTTGGCCAGTGTGTGGCAAAGGCATCTTGACCTTCTGGGGCTTGGAGATGCGTGACAAATCTTCAGAATGCACACTGTCTTCAGGAGGTGCAGTAGCCAGTGGCTTCGCCCGTGAGATTTTTGGTGCAGAGGCAGGCTTTGAAGCTTTTGGCTGCTTCAGTTTCTTTGGCTTCGGCGCTGCAGGCGCTTCATCTGATTCAACGTCATCTACAGGCTCATTCACGGCAGTCCCTTGAACCACGATATGGGTGATGAGACCTTCAAGGTTGTAGAAAGGACCGATGACATTGGGTTCTGCATCGCGTGTGCCGTCAGCCCGGGGAGCAGAAGGAACAGGGTTGAAGTCTAGTCCCAATGACTTCTTATTTTCCTTGGCCGATGCCTTTGCATGCTGGAAGTTGCGCTTGAAGAGATTATCGTCACGACACCATAGCAATGATGATGGGTCGGCATCTTTAGGCTGAGGTCCACGGACCATACACGGATAGAAACCCTGAGCAATAGCTTCAGCTTTGTTCTTGGGTGAAAGGCCTCGGAAGAGGCTGTATATTCAACATAGTGAAGATAATCATGAAGACATGTTGAGATTGAAGCCAAACCAAATGTGAAGACATAGCAAATGTAACGCCATGAGTGAAACACTTCAAACAGAACCTTTGGTGGTGGCGTTACCCACCGTATAGGAAGTATTAGACCCAGACACGGCGCACAATTATCGTGGCGCTCCGAAGTCAAATTCCACATTAATGTATTCACACTTAGAATGTATGTCTTCATTGATTGAAGATATACTTTACTTCATGTGTTGCACATCTAAGTCATCAATATGCATAAGAGTTAGGATGTGTGCCTGATCACAGGACATTTGAGGATTCCAAGATATTTAGCTCACACCGTAACTTGCAAAATCTCTTCTCATCCAAGGGCTTGGTGAAGATATCTGCCAATTGCTCTTCAGTGTTGACGTGTATGATATCAATATCTTCCTTCACAACATGATCTCTGAGAAAGTGATGACGAATTTCAATGTGCTTTGTCTTCGAGTGCTGAACTGGGTTGTTGGCAATCTTGATGGCGCTTTCGTTGTCGTAGTAGAGTGGCACTTGCTTCAGATGAATGCCATAGTCCTTGGGTGTTTGCTTCATCCACAGAAGCTGAGCGCAGCAAGATCCAGCAGCAATGTATTCAGATTCAGCAGTGGAGAGAGATACACAGTTCTGCTTCTTTGAAGACCAACATACAAGTGATCGTCCCAGAAAATGACATGTGCCTGATGTAGACTTGCGATCCACCTTGTCACTAGCGTAATCAGCATCCAAGAATCCAACCAGATCAAACTCTGAGCCCTTTGGATACCATAATCCTAGAGTTGGGGTGTGAGCCAAATATCGAAGAATTCGCTTCACAGCTAAGTGATGCGACTCCTTTCGTGCCGCTTGGAATCGAGCACACATGCAAACACTAAGCATAATATCTGGCCTAGATGCACATAGATAAAGCAAAGAACCAATCATGGAGCGGTATACCTTTTGATCAAACTCTTTACCATTGTCGTCGGGACCCAGATGATGTTTGGCTAGCATTGGCGTCGTGAAGCCTTTGCAGTCTTGCATACCGAACTTCTTCAGGCAATCTTTGAGATACTTCTCTTGAGATATGAAGATGCCGTTGTGTTGCTGTCGTATTTGAAGACCGAGGAAGAACTTCAGCTCTCCCATCATGGACATCTGATATTGCTCTTGCATCATATATCCAAACTCTTCACTGTACTTCTGATTGGTGTAGCCGAAGATAATGTCATCCACATATATTTGGCATACAAACAGTTCACCATCATATATCTTCGTGAAGAGACTGGAGTCGAGGGAACCAGGTATGAAGCCTTTGCTCTTCAGGAAGTATTTGAGTGTGTCATAACAGGCCCGAGGGGCTTGTTTGAGGCCATACAGTGCCTTGTTGAGCTTGTATACCATGTCAGGATGTTTCGGATCTTCAAAGCCAGGTGGTTGTGCAACATACACTTCTTCTTCAATCTTGCCATTGAGAAAAGCGCTCTTCACATCCATTTGATATAGAAGTATGTTATGATGATTTGCATAGGCCAGCAGTATGCGTATGGCTTCAAGTCGAGCCGCAGGAGCAAATGTTTCATCGAAGTCAATGCCTTCCACTTGAGTATATCCTTGAGCAACGAGACGAGCTTTGTTTCTGAAAACTTGACCATGCTCATCTTGCTTGTTGCGGTATATCCATTTGGTGCCTATTATATTGTGCTTCCGAGGATCAGGACGCTTAACCAGTTCCCATACATTATTCAGCTCAAACTGTTGAAGCTCTTCTTGCATAGCTTGAATCCATTCAGGTTCCATGAAGGCTTCTTCAACTTTCTTGGGTTCTGTTATTGAAACGAATGTGAAGTTCCCACAGAAATTTGCTAGCTGAGTTGCCCTTGAACGAGTGAGCGGACTGGGTGCATTGATGCTATCAATTATTCTCTCAATCTGCACTTCATTGGCAACATGAGGATGTACAGGACGAAGATTTTGCTCTTGCTGATCATTGTCATTGTTAGAAGGATTGTCTTCAGGCTGAGCATTGTCTTCAGGTTGATCAGGTGCGGATATGATAAGTTCCTCTTCAGGTTGAACTTCAGAGGGTATGATTTCTTCAGTTCCCATTAGTTTGATTGATTCACTGGATGGAACTTCATCTAGCACATTTGGCAGGTGCTCTCTTTGTGAACCGTTAGTCTCATCGAACCGCACATCCATTGTTTCAACCACTTTATAATGAAAGAGATTGAAGACTCTGTAGGAGTGCGAATCCTTTCCATATCCAAGCATAAAACCCTCATGTGCTTTCGGTGCAAATTTTGAAGTGTGATGTGGATCCTTGATCCAGCACCTGGCGCCAAATACTCTGAAGTAACTGACATTTGGCTTCTTGCCAGTAAGGAGCTCATAAGATGTCTTGTTCAGAAGCTTGTGAAGATAAACACGATTGATTGTATGGCATGCAGTATCAATGGCTTCAGGCCAAAATTTTCTTGGAGTCTTGTATTCATCTAGCATCGTTCGGGCCATCTCAATGAGTGTTCTGTTCTTGCGTTCGACGACGCCATTCTGCTGTGGCATGTACGGAGCTGAGAATTCATGTGTGATGCCCAAAGTATCAAGATATGTATCAAGGCCAGTGGTCTTGAATTCAGTGCCATTGTCACTTCTGATGTGCTTTATCTTGGCGACATAGTTGTTCATTGCTCGATTGGCGAAGCGTCTGAAGACATCCTGCACTTCAGTCTTGTAGAGGATTATGTGCACCCAAGTATATCTAGAATAATCATCAACAATGACAAAGCCATAGAGACAAGCAGTAGTAGTGAGAGTTGAGTAATGAGTGGGACCGAAAAGATCCATGTGGAGCAGTTCGAAGGGTCGAGTTGTTGTCATGATTGTCTTCGAGGGATGTTTGGCCCTCGTCATCTTTCCTGCTTCACAAGCACCGCATAAGTGATCTTTCTTGAACTTGACGCCCTCGATGCCTATGACATGCTTCTTCTTTGCAAGGGTGTGGAGGTTCCTCATGCCGGCATGCCCTAGCCTCCGATGCCAGAGCCAGCATTCTGAAGCTTTTGCTAGAAGACATACGGCAAGCTGTGGTCCTGCTGAGAAATCTACCACGTACAAATCATCTTTCTGATACCCTTCAAACACTAGAGACTTGTCAGATTCCATTAGAACAAGGCAGCGATATTTTTCAAACATTACGATCATGTTCAAATCGCAAAGCATTGAGACATACATTAAGTTGAAGCCAAGGGATTCAACAAGCATGACTTTATCCATGTGTTGATCCTTTGAGATTGCAACTCTACCTAGACCCAATACCTTACTTTTACCAGTGTCAGCAAATGTGATGTGACTCTTGTCGGATGGACGTAAGGTTGAGTCCATAAGAAGGCTTCTTTTGCCAGTCATGTGATTGGTACACCCACTATCAATAATCCATTCTGAAGACGCTGGTGTCGTACCCTACAGTGCAGTTAGGGGGATAGGCTTCACGAAGAGAATTGTGAAGCAAAAACATTTGACGAACCATTGGGTTATGAAAGCTTAGATCCAGATTAGGACTGATAGGGAGAGTAGCAAGCGATTCAGGAACGAAGTACATAATAATACCATTCGGGCATTTGATCTTGCGCCCTACAAGATGTTTAAGGTCCCCAGCAATAGCGTCAGACGATTTTGGTTTTCTGCTGGAGACCCTTCCCTGCAAAAGAGAGTTAAGCTTTCTTAGCCACCCACATCTTCAAGGGTGGCTTAGAAGCAATAAGTCTAAGTGCAGCATCTGAGAACTTTGGCTTTGGAGCCCTAGCAAACAGTCTTGTAGGCGGACAATAGTACTCATAAGAATAAGCAGAATAGTTCTTGGTCTTATGAACATGGCGGTTTGATGAACCGTGCTCATATTCATAGGCCTAAGTATGGTTTCCCTGCAAAACATTTGCGTTAGTGCGACTCAGGTGAGTCCTTTGTCTGTATGAAGCCTTTGGACCATATGAAGCCTGTGGTCTGGGGTTTGTCTTCTTCACTTGTGGTGTCATGATGACATTCACAGGAAGATTCTCCAGACACTTTTTCGGCACCCAGATCTTCTTCATAGGCAGTCCATTCTTGCAGTTAGTACCAATGTACCTGGCAAACACTTCACCATTCTGATTCTTAAACAGTTTATAGTTTGCATCAAAGGATTCATCAATGACAATGGGGTTAGCACAAGTGAAGCCAGATAGAGTGGATGGATCTGCTGAAGATTCCTTTGCAGCAACCCATGTGGTTTTGGGGTACTGCTCAGGTTTCCAGTAAGAGCCATCAGCATTCATTTTCCTTACGAACCCAACACCCTCTTTCCTCGGGTTTCGGTTCAGGATCTGCCTTTTGAGGACATCACATAGTGTCTGATGCCCTTTAAGACTTTTGTACATCCCTGTTTCAAGCAATGTCTTCAACCTAGCATTCTCATCAGCAATAGCAGTGGTATCCTCAGCAGAGGGGTTAGTTCCCACATCAACAGTTGAAGATATTGCAACAGTAGCAGCAGTAGAACATTCAGCAATAGAAGTGGCAGTATCACGCTCAATGCATTTAAGACATGGTGGTTCAAATCCTTCCTGAGCGGAACTGATCTGTTCGGCGCGAAGTGACTCATTCTCCTTTTGAAGATCTTCATGAGCTGCTCTCAATTTCTCAAGATCTTGCTTCCTTTGAAGATAATCATAGGAAAGCTTTTCATGAGTTGTTGAGAGTGTTTCATGACGACTTTAAAGTTCCTCATACTTAACGTGAAGATTTTTTATGTCTTCAATTAAGGACTCAGATCGAGTCATTTCAGCGCCTAACAGATCATCGCTTTTGTCTATCAGTTTTTGAATATGTTCCATAGCTTTCTGTTGTTCAATTGCAATTTTAGCACGTGTTTTGTAGCTGGGTCTTGAACCACAATCAGAGTCATCTTCACTAGATGTTTGATAGTGAGTAGTGCGTGTGTTTACCTTGGCACCGCGTGCCATGAAGCAGTAGGTAGGAGCAGAGTAGTCCTTGTCATTTGCATCGGTATCGGTTATGAAGTCATTGTCTTCAGTGTTGAAGATGGACTTGGCAACGTATGCTGTAGCCAGACTTGCAACGCCAGAATCGGACTCCTCCTCAGACTCCACCTCTGCCTCCTCAGAAGCGGACTCCTCCTCTGAATCCAATTTCCACATTTGATCAACCGCTTACACAACCTAATCAACCGCTTCAAGCAAAATGACAATGAGAATGTCCAGCACACATTTGATCGGCTCACTGACATCACAAATGAGCTTCAAGCCCTCGGCGCCACTGAGATCACCAAACATGAAATCGTCAAGACGCTGCTGACATCACTTGATAGTTCGTTTGACATACTAGCCCTGATGATTCAAGAACGTCCAGATTTCAAGACACTCGATCCGTCTGACATACTTGATAGGCTCAACACACATGAGTTTCAGCTTCTGAGAAAAGAGATATCTACGGTCCAAACTATGGCAAAATCGTGCCTTGAAGGCAGCTGTTTCCGCATCTGAAGAATGAATCTGACAGCAGCTGATGATCCTGAAGACATTGGAAGGGAACTGCAATGCTGTGAAGAAGTTCCAAAAGTTCACCAAGAAGAAGCTTCAGAAATCTTCACGATCAAGCTTAAGGAACGATGAAGCTTCTGCTCATGACTACAAGAAAAAACATGTCCACAAGTGCAAGAAACTTGGCCACTTCATCTCTGAGTGTCCACAGTGGGACAATGAGAACAAAAAGAAGAAGAAGAGCAAGGAATATGACTGACGACAAGAAGAAGAAGAAGAAATACTCAAAGTCGTCTTCCAAGTCTTCCTCAGTCTTCATCACACAAGGAGCTCATCTGGCAAGGCACGTGCGTTTGTTGGCAAGGAAATGGATTCAGAGGAGAGTCCGCTTCTGAGGAGGCAGAGGTGGAGTCTGAGGAGGAGGTCTAATTCTGGCATTGCAGTCTGGCTTACAGCATAACGTCGCCAAGTCCATCTTCAACTGAAGACAATGACCTCATCAACCACACCGATGGCAAATGACAAGGACTACTCCAGCTCCTACCTACTGCTTCAATGGCACGCGGTGCAAGGTAAAAACGCACTACTTCACTATCAAACATCTAGTGGACGATGACTCTAATTGTGATTCAAAACCAGTTACAGAAATCGCTAAATTGCAACTGAACAACAGAAAGCCATGGAACATATCAAAAACCTGTAAACAGAAGCGATGATCTGTTGGTCTGAAATGACTCGATTTGAATCCTTATTGAAGACATAAAAATCTTCACGTTAAGTATCAGGAAACTTGAAAGATCGTTCATGATACTCTCTCAACAACTCATGAAAAGCTTTCCTATGATTATCTTCAAAGAAGCAAGAACTTGAGAATTGAGAAGCGCTCATGAAAGATCTTCAAAGGAAACGACTTCACTTCGCGTCGAACAGATCAGTCCGCTCAAGAAGGATTGAACCACCTGTCTTAAATGCATTGAGCGTGATAATGCCTACTCTGTTGCTGAATGTTCCACTGCTACTGCTATTGCAATATCTTCAACTGTTGATGTGGTAACTAACCCTCTGCTGAGAATACCACTGCTATTGCTGATGAGAATGCTAGGTTGAAGACATTGCTTGAAACAGGGATGTACAAAAGACTTTAAAGGCATCAGACGCTATGTGATGTCCTGAAAAAGCAGATTCTGAACCGAAACCCTAGGAAAGAGGGTGTAGGGTTCGTAAGGAAAATAAATGCAGAATGGCTCTTACTGGAAACCTGAGCAGTACCCCAAAACCAAGTGGGTTGCTGCAAAGGAACCTTCAGCAGATCCCATCCAATTTATCTGGCTTCACCTGTGCTAACCCCATTATCATTGATGAAATCCCTTTGATGGCAAACTATGTACTGTTTAAAAATCAGAATGGTGTAGTGTTTTGTCAAGGTACATTGGTACTAAACTGCAAGGAATGGACCGCCTATGAAGAAGATCTGGGTTCCGAAAAAGTGTCTGGAAAATCTTCCTGGTGAATTTCTTCATGACACCTCACATGAAGAAGACAAACCTCAGTCCAAAGCTTCATGCAGACAGAGGACTCACCTGAGTCGCACCTAACGCAAATGTTTTGCAGGGAAACCCATACTCAGGCATATGAATATGAGCAGCGGTTCATCAAAAAACCGTCATGTTTCATATGACCAAAAATTATTCTGCCTATTCTTATGAGTACTATTGTCCGCCTGCTAGAACTGTTTGCTAGGGCTCCAAAACCAAAATTCTCATATGCTGGCCACCTTAGACTTATTGGCTTCTAAGCCACCCTTGGAAGATGTGGGTGGTTAAGAAATCTTAACTCTCTTTTGCGGGGAAAGGTCTCCAGCAAAAACAAATCTTCTGACGATATTGCTGGGACCTAAAATCTTGTAGGGTGGCAAGATAAATGCCCGAATGGCATCATTATGTACTTCGTTCCTGAATCGCATTGCTACTCTTCCCTATTTATCCTAAAATCTGGATCTAAGTTCCCATAACCCACTGGTTCGTCAAAATGTTTTTTGCTTCACAATTCTCTTTCGTGAAGCCTATCCCCTAACTGCACTGTAGGGTACGACACCAGCGTCTTCAAAGTCTTCAGAATGGATTATTGACAGTGGGTGTAACAAATCACATGACTGGCAAAAGAAGCCTCTTATGGACTCAAACCTTACGTCCATTCGACAAGAGTCACATCACATTTGCTGACACTGGTAAAAGTAAGGTATTGGGTCTAGGTAGAGTTGCAATCTCAAAGGATCAACACATGGATAAAGTCATGCTTGTTGAATCCCTTGGCTTCAACTTAATGTCTGTCTCAATGCTTTGCGATTTGAACATGATCGTAATGTTTGGAAAATATCGCTGCCTTGTTCTAATGGAATCTGACAAGTCTCTAGTGTTTGAAGGGTATCGGAAAGATGATTTGTACGTGGTAGATTTCTCAGCAGGACCACAACTTCCCGTATGTCTTCTAGCAAAAGCTTCAGAATGCTGGCTCTGGCATCGGAGGCTTGGGCATGCTGGCATGAGGAACCTCCACACCCTTGCGAAGAAGAAACATGTCATAGGCATCGAGGGCGTCGAGTTCAAGAAAGATCACTTATGCGGTGCCTGTGAAGCAGGGAAGATGACGAGGGCAAAACATCCCTCGAAGACAATCATGACCACTACTTGACCCTTCGAACTGCTTCACATGGATCTTTTTGGTCCCACTCACTACTCAACTTTTACTACTACTGCTTGCCTCTATGGCTTTGTCATTGTTGATGATTACTCTAGATATACTTGGGTGCACATAATCCTTTACAAGACTGAAGTGCAGGATGTCTTCAGACGCTTCGCCAATCGAGCTATGAACAATTACGGCGCCAAGATAAAGCACATCAGAAGTGACAATGGCACTGAATTCAAGAACACTGGCCTTGATACATATCTTGATACCTTGGGAATCACACATGAATTCTCAGCTCCGTACACGCCATAGCATAATGGCGTCGTCGAACGCAAGAACAGAACACTCATTGAGATGGCCCGAACGATGCTTGATGAATACAAGACTCCAAGAAAATTCTGAACTGAAGCCATTGACACTGCATGCCATACAATCAATCGTGTTTATCTTCACAAGCTTCTGAACAAGACATCTTATGAGCTCCTTACTGGCAAAAATCCAAATGTCAGTTACTTCAGAGTATTTGGCGCAAGGTGCTGGATCAAGGACCCACATCACACCTCAAAATTTGCACCAAAAGCACATGAGGGTTTTATGCTTGGATATGGAAAGGACTCGCACTCCTACAGAGTCTTCAATCTCTTTCATTATAAAGTGGTTGAAATAGTGGATGTGCGATTCAATGAGACTAACGGTTCACAAAGAGAGCACCTGCCAAATGTGCTAGATGAAGTTCCATCCGGCGAATCAATCAAGCTAATGGGAACTGGAGAAATCATACCCTCTAAAGCTCAACCTGAAGAGGAACTTATCATCTCCGCACCTGATCAACATGAAGACATTGCTCAGCCTGAAGACATTCCTTCCAACAACGACAGTGAACAACAAGAGCAAAGTCTTCGCGCTGTACATCCTCGCATTGCCAATGAAGTGCAGATTGAAAGAATAATTGATAGCATCAATGCACCTGGTCCACTCACTCGTTCAAGGGAAACTCAGCTAGCAAATTTCTGTGGGCACTTCGCATTCGTCTCAATAACAGAACCCAAGAAAGTTGAAGAAGCCTTCATGGAACCTGAATGGGAACTGAGTTAAGCGTGCCCGATCCACGGAAGCACAACATAATAGGCACCAAATGGATATACCGCAACAAGCAAGATGAGCATGGTCAAGTTGTCAGAAACAAAGCTCGTCTCATTGCTCAAGGATATACTCAAGTGGAAGGCATTGACTTCGATGAAACATTTGCTCCTGTGGCTAGGCTTGAAGCCATACGCATACTGCTGGCCTATGCAAATCATCATAACATACTTCTATATCAAATGGATGTGAAGAGTGCCTTTCTCAATGGCAAGATTCAGGAAGAAGTGTATGTTGCACAACCGCCTGGCTTTGAAAATCCAAAACATCCTGACCATGGTATACAAGCTCAACAAGGCACTGTATGGCCTCAAACAAGCCCCTAGGGCCTGGTATGACACACTCAAATACTTCCTGAAGAGAAAAGGCTTCATACCTGGTTCCCTAGATCCCACTCTTTTCACGAAGACATATGATGGTGAACTGTTTGTGTGCCAAATATATGTGGATGACATTATCTTCGGCTGCACCAATCAGAAGTACAGTGAAGAGTTTGGATATATGATGCAAGAGCAATATCAGATGTCCATGATGGGGGAGCTGAAGTTCTTCCTTGGTCTTCAAATACGACAACAACGCAATGGCATCTTCATATCTCAAGAGAAGTATCTCAAAGATTGCCTGAAGAAGTTCGGTATGCAAGACTGCAAAGGCTTCACAACACCCATGCCAGCCAAACATCATCTGGGTCCTGACGACAATGGTAAAGAGTTCGATCAAAAGGTATACCGCTCCATGATTGGTTCTTTACTTTATTTATGTGCATCTAGGCCAGATATTATGCTTAGTGTTTGCATGTGTGCTCGATTTCAAGCGGCACCAAAGGAGTCGCATCACTTAGCTGTGAAGCGTATTCTTCGATATTTGGCTCACACCCCAACTCTAGGATTATGGTATCCAAAGGGCTCAAAGTTTGATTTGGTTGGATTCTCAGATGCTGATTATGCTGGTGACAAAGTTGATCGCAAGTCTACATCATGCACTTGTCACTTTCTGGGACGATCACTTGTATGTTGGTCTTCAAAGAAGCAGAACTGTGTATCTCTCTCCACTGCTGAATCTGAATACATTGCTGCTGGATCTTGCTGCGCTCAGCTTCTGTGGATGAAGCAAACACTCGAGGACTATGGCATTCATCTGAAGCAAGTGCCACTTTACTGCGACAATGAAAGCGCCATCAAGATTGCCAACAACCCAGTTCAGCACTCGAAGACAAAGGACATTGAAATTCGTCATCACTTTCTCAGAGATCATGTTGTGAAGGAAGACATTGATATCATACACGTCAACACTGAAGAGCAATTGGCAGATATCTTCACCAAGCCCTTGGATGAGAAGAGGTTTTGCAAGTTACGGTGTGAGCTAAATATCCTGGAATCCTCAAATGTCCTGTGATCAGGCACACATGCTAACCCTTATGCATATTGATGACTTAGATGTGCAACACACGAAGTGAAGTATATCTTCAATCAATGAAGACATACATTCTAAGTGTGAATACATTAATGTGGAATTTGACTTTGGAGCGCCACGATAATTGTGCGCCGTGTCTGGGTCTAATACTTCCTATAAGGTGGGTAACGCCACCACCAAACGTTCTATTTTGAAGTGTTTCTCTCATGGCGTTACCTTGCAATGTCTTCACATTTGGTTTGGCTTCAATCTCAACATGTCTTCATGATTATCTTCACTATGTTGATTATATAGATATATATATATATATACTGGTGTTCTGTCCTCTACAGCATTCACTTATAGCTATGTCTTCTTGTTGAATCTTTTGAACTAAGTGAATGTGATCGGACCCAAACTTCTCTATGCTCTCTATCTCAAAATTCTATCCATGCATGGTTCGTGGGCCACAGCCTGATGATGCACATCCGTCGTCACTACTCTGGTGTCGTGACGACAATCTGTTCAAGCGCAACTTCCAGTTTGCCCAAAACTCAGCGAAGCAGAACAAGAAGAAATTTGGGTTAGACTTCAACCCTGGTCCCTCAGCACCAAGGGCAGATGGCACACGCGACGCAGAACTCAATATCATCGGTCCGTATGCCAACCTTGAGGGCCTCATCACCCGCATCTTAGTCCAAGGGACTGCCGTGAATGACCCTCCAGCTGACTCTGAGTCTGATGAAGCTCCTGCTGTACCGAAGCCAAAGCAGTCGAAGAAGCCAAAAGCTTCAAAGCCGGCCCCTTCACCAAAAATCTCAAGGGCGAAGCCATTGGCAACTGCACCTCCTGAAGACAGTGTGCAGTCTGAAGACGTATCCCGCGTCTCCAAGCACCAGAAGGCCAAGATGCCTCAGCCACACACCGGCAAAGAGCTCACAGCTGCTGGCATTCTGCGCAGCGAAGCCATTGATCTGTCAAGTGATGAAGATCTTGGAGATGACGCTCTTGAGCAGCTCATCAAGAGCAAAGAAGAAGCTGAAATCTTCAACAATTTGCCTCTCTTTGATGTCGCCATCATCCACAACTTCATCGACGAATGGTTTGCCACACCAAACATCAGCTTCGAAGATCTGCAGCTACCCATTGGCCTCAGCGTCGCCTTCCAAGGCGCTATTGCTTCAGAACTTGCAATTGCCCAGCGCATTGTTGAACTGAAGCAGAAAATTGATCATGAAAAGGCTCAGTTCAAGAAGCACATGGCCAAGCTCAGCGTGCAGGAAGTGAAGAACTTCAAGACAATGATGCATGAGCTAAAGGAAAACTTTCTGAAGAAGCGTGCAGAAGCTCAGGGTTCACGTGAGCGGATGAAGACTCTGGCAGACAGATGTGTGCAGGCCTACAATGAGGCTGAGAAGCGCAAGGCACTTGGGCGTCCTGGCATCGACCCCAAGATGGCCGCAAATAAAAAGAAGAAGACTGTTCCAGCTGAACAAGAGGCACCAAGGCAGGAAGCAGTTCCGCTTGTCTTCCCAACTGCAATGACTGGCTCGAAGCCAAAGAGCCGGTCAACAGCTTCAGAGCTCAAGAAGACAAGAACTGCTGAGGCTGAAGCCAGGAAGAGGAAAAGCTCTGAAGCCTCTCCTACTGCCCCCAGCAAGAAAAAGAGAAAGACCAAGAAATCTCGGGCTGCTCCCACAGAGCCCTTGATAGTTGAACCTATTTCTATGGTTCACCCTGACGCAGAACGTTAACTGACGGTGCATGAGCCTGCTTCCACAGAGGCTCCTGTTCCTGAAGACATTCCAGCAGCTGATCCCATCGCTGCTGAAGACATTGGTCATCGTGACAATGTAGAAGATGATGCAGCCCTTCCTCAATTAGAACACAGCGAACTCATCAGCATTGGTCGTCCACTGACGCCAATTGCACATGATGCTTCATGGGCGGATGCCATTCTGCTGTGGCATGTACGGAGCTGAGAATTCATGTGTGATGCCCAAAGTATCAAGATATGTATCAAGGCCAGTGGTCTTGAATTCAGTGCCATTGTCACTTCTGATGTGCTTTATCTTGGCGACATAGTTGTTCATTGCTCGATTGGCGAAGCGTCTGAAGACATCCTGCACTTCAGTCTTGTAGAGGATTATGTGCACCCAAGTATATCTAGAATAATCATCAACAATGACAAAGCCATAGAGACAAGCAGTAGTAGTGAGAGTTGAGTAATGAGTGGGACCGAAAAGATCCATGTGGAGCAGTTCGAAGGGTCGAGTTGTTGTCATGATTGTCTTCGAGGGATGTTTGGCCCTCGTCATCTTTCCTGCTTCACAAGCACCGCATAAGTGATCTTTCTTGAACTTGACGCCCTCGATGCCTATGACATGCTTCTTCTTTGCAAGGGTGTGGAGGTTCCTCATGCCGGCATGCCCTAGCCTCCGATGCCAGAGCCAGCATTCTGAAGCTTTTGCTAGAAGACATACGGCAAGCTGTGGTCCTGCTGAGAAATCTACCACGTACAAATCATCTTTCTGATACCCTTCAAACACTAGAGACTTGTCAGATTCCATTAGAACAAGGCAGCGATATTTTTCAAACATTACGATCATGTTCAAATCGCAAAGCATTGAGACATACATTAAGTTGAAGCCAAGGGATTCAACAAGCATGACTTTATCCATGTGTTGATCCTTTGAGATTGCAACTCTACCTAGACCCAATACCTTACTTTTACCAGTGTCAGCAAATGTGATGTGACTCTTGTCGGATGGACGTAAGGTTGAGTCCATAAGAAGGCTTCTTTTGCCAGTCATGTGATTGGTACACCCACTATCAATAATCCATTCTGAAGACGCTGGTGTCGTACCCTACAGTGCAGTTAGGGGGATAGGCTTCACGAAGAGAATTGTGAAGCAAAAACATTTGACGAACCATTGGGTTATGAAAGCTTAGATCCAGATTAGGACTGATAGGGAGAGTAGCAAGCGATTCAGGAACGAAGTACATAATAATACCATTCGGGCATTTGATCTTGCGCCCTACAAGATGTTTAAGGTCCCCAGCAATAGCGTCAGACGATTTTGGTTTTCTGCTGGAGACCCTTCCCTGCAAAAGAGAGTTAAGCTTTCTTAGCCACCCACATCTTCAAGGGTGGCTTAGAAGCAATAAGTCTAAGTGCAGCATCTGAGAACTTTGGCTTTGGAGCCCTAGCAAACAGTCTTGTAGGCGGACAATAGTACTCATAAGAATAAGCAGAATAGTTCTTGGTCTTATGAACATGGCGGTTTGATGAACCGTGCTCATATTCATAGGCCTAAGTATGGTTTCCCTGCAAAACATTTGCGTTAGTGCGACTCAGGTGAGTCCTTTGTCTGTATGAAGCCTTTGGACCATATGAAGCCTGTGGTCTGGGGTTTGTCTTCTTCACTTGTGGTGTCATGATGACATTCACAGGAAGATTCTCCAGACACTTTTTCGGCACCCAGATCTTCTTCATAGGCAGTCCATTCTTGCAGTTAGTACCAATGTACCTGGCAAACACTTCACCATTCTGATTCTTAAACAGTTTATAGTTTGCATCAAAGGATTCATCAATGACAATGGGGTTAGCACAAGTGAAGCCAGATAGAGTGGATGGATCTGCTGAAGATTCCTTTGCAGCAACCCATGTGGTTTTGGGGTACTGCTCAGGTTTCTAGTAAGAGCCATCAGCATTCATTTTCCTTACGAACCCAACACCCTCTTTCCTCGGGTTTCGGTTCAGGATCTGCCTTTTGAGGACATCACATAGTGTCTGATGCCCTTTAAGACTTTTGTACATCCCTGTTTCAAGCAATGTCTTCAACCTAGCATTCTCATCAGCAATAGCAGTGGTATCCTCAGCAGAGGGGTTAGTTCCCACATCAACAGTTGAAGATATTGCAACAGTAGCAGCAGTAGAACATTCAGCAATAGAAGTGGCAGTATCACGCTCAATGCATTTAAGACATGGTGGTTCAAATCCTTCCTGAGCGGAACTGATCTGTTCGGCGCGAAGTGACTCATTCTCCTTTTGAAGATCTTCATGAGCTGCTCTCAATTTCTCAAGATCTTGCTTCCTTTGAAGATAATCATAGGAAAGCTTTTCATGAGTTGTTGAGAGTGTTTCATGACGACTTTAAAGTTCCTCATACTTAACGTGAAGATTTTTTATGTCTTCAATTAAGGACTCAGATCGAGTCATTTCAGCGCCTAACAGATCATCGCTTTTGTCTATCAGTTTTTGAATATGTTCCATAGCTTTCTGTTGTTCAATTGCAATTTTAGCACGTGTTTTGTAGCTGGGTCTTGAACCACAATCAGAGTCATCTTCACTAGATGTTTGATAGTGAGTAGTGCGTGTGTTTACCTTGGCACCGCGTGCCATGAAGCAGTAGGTAGGAGCAGAGTAGTCCTTGTCATTTGCATCGGTATCGGTTATGAAGTCATTGTCTTCAGTGTTGAAGATGGACTTGGCAACGTATGCTGTAGCCAGACTTGCAACGCCAGAATCGGACTCCTCCTCAGACTCCACCTCTGCCTCCTCAGAAGCGGACTCCTCCTCTGAATCCACAAACGCACGTGCCTTGCCAGATGAGCTCTTCTTGTGTGATGAAGACTTTGAGGAAGACTTGGAAGAAGACTTTGAGTATTTCTTCTTCTTCTTCTTGTCGTCAGAGTCATATTCCTTTCTCTTCTTCTTATTTTTGTTCTCATTGTCCCACTGTGGACACTCAGAGATGAAGTGGCCAAGTTTCTTGCACTTGTGACATGTTTTCTTCTTGTAGTCATGAGCAGAAGCTTCATCATTCCTTAAGCTTGATCATGAAGACTTTTTGAAGCCTTTCTTCTTGGTGAACTTTTGAAACTTCTTCAAAAGCATTGCAAGTTCCCTTCCAATGTCTTCAGGATCATCAGAACTGCTGTCAGATTCTTCTTCAGATGAGGAAACAGCTTTTGCCTTCAAGGCACGAGTTCGCCCATAGTTTGGACCGTAGATTTCTCTTTTCTCAGAAAGCTGAAACTCATGTGTGTTGAGCCTCTCAAGTATGTCAGACGGATCGAGTGTCTTGAAATCAGGACGTTCTTGAATCATCAGGGCTAGGATGTCAAACGAACTATCAAGTGATCTCAGCAGCGTCTTGACGATTTCATGTTTGGTGATCTCAGTAGCGCCGAGGGCTTGAAGCTCATTTGTGATGCCAGTGAGCCGATCAAATGTGTGCTGGACATTCTCATTGTCATTTCGCTTGAAGTGGTTGAAGAGATTGCGAAGAACACTGATTCTCTGATCTCTCTGGGTTGAGATGCCTTGATTGACCTTGGAGAGCCAGTCCCAGACCAGCTTGGATGTCTTCAAAGCACTCACACGGCCATACTGTCCTTTGGTCAGATGACCACAGATGATGTTCTTGGCAGTAGAGTCCAGTTGAACGAATTTCTTGACATCAGCAGCAGTGACGCCTTCTCCAGCCTTGGGAACGCCGTTCTCGACGACATACCATAGGTCGACGTCAATGGCTTCAAGATGCATACGCATCTTATTCTTCCAATAGGGATATTCAGTTCCATCGAAGACGGGGCACGCAGCGGAGACTTTAATTATCCCTGCAGTCGACATAGCTAAAACTCCAGGTGGTTAAACCGAATCACACAGAACAAGGGAGCACCTTGCTCTGATACCAATTGAAAGTGCGTTATATCGACTAGAGGGGGGGTGAATAGGCGATTTTTATGAAAGTCTTCAAAACGTGGAAGTTATGAAGACAAACAGCAGAGATATGCCTATTACTATGCAGCGGAAGTTAGATTACACTAGACAAGCCATGGTCAAGTATTCAATAGAGTGAAAGCACAATGACCAGTAGCTGCAGTGTAATAAGGATCAGGTAGGAAGAAGTTATGAAGCCAAACAAATCATACAGTTACGTTGTGAAGACAAAGGATATAGCAGGCATGTAATGGCTTCATAATGAGTAACAGTAAGTAAAAGGAAGTGAAGATGAAACCAGTGACTCGTTGAAGACAATGATGTGTTGGACCAGTTCCAGTTGCTGTGACAACTGTACGTCTGGTTGGAGCGGCTAGGTATTTAAACCTTAGGACACACAGTCCTGGACACCCAGTCCTGAACACGCAGCTCAGGACACCAAGTCCTCGCCGTATTCTCCTTGAGCTAAGGTCACATAGTCCTCGCCCAATCACTCAGGTAAGTCTTCAAGGTAGACTCCCAAACCTTCACAGACTTCGTTCACTGGCAATCCACAATGTCTCTTGGATGCTCAGAACGCGACACCTAACCGTCTGGAGGATGCACAGTCCTCAAGTGTAATAAGTCTTCAGATCACTCAGACAAGAAGACTTAAGTGATGCCCAATTTACTCTGGCTCTGGGTGGTTAGGGCTTTCTCCTCGCTAGGAATTTTCTCTCAAAGGCTTCGAGGTGGGTTGCTCTCAAACGACAAAAGCCGTGCACTGAAATCTGAGCAGCCAACCATTTATGGTTGTGGGGGGTGGGCTATTTATAGCCACTTGGCAACCCGACCTGATTTGTCCGAAATGACCCTGGGTCACTAAGGAACTGACATGTGTTCGAACGGTCAGATTTCAAACTCACACGGCAACTTTACTTGGGCTACAAGCAAAGCTGACTTGTCCGACTCTGGACAAGATTTGCTCTCATAGTCTTCACTCGAAGACATAGGTGTTTTTGGTTGGGCATCACTTCAGTCATTCTGACTGGTTCTCTTGGACCCCACTTAACAGTACGGTGGTTCCTATGACTCAACACAAAAGAAAAAGAACTACGAAAGATCTAAGTCTTCGAGCTCCATAGGCTTCATGTGGTGTCTTCTCTTGTCATAGTCTTCAATGTGAATATCTTCATATACCCCTTTGACTTCAATGTCTTCATACATTTTTAGGGGTCATCTCTGGTAGGAAAACCGAATCAATGAGGGACTTCTACCTGTGTTATCCTGCAATTCTCACAAACACATTAGTCCCTCAACTAGGTTTGTCGTCAATACTCCAAAACCAACTAGGGGTGGCACTAGATGCACTTACATATAGTTTTGACATCCATTCGCCAGATTTCATAAAATGCGGCAACTACTAACATGCTTTGGACAGACTTTTAAGCATCGATACGAGTGAGAAAATCTCATCGTAGTCAACACCTTGAACTTGTCGAAAACATTTTGCGACAATTCGAGCTTTGTAGATAGTAACACTACTATGAGCGTCTGTCTTCCTCTTGAAGATCCATTTATTCTTAATGACTCAACGATCATCGAGCAAGTCAATCAAAGTCCATACTTTGTTCTCATACATGGATCCCATCTCAGATTTCATGGCCTCAAGCCATTTCGTAGAATCTGGGCTCATCATCGCTTCCTCATAGTTCATAGGTTTGTCATGGTCAAGTAACATGACATCCAGAACAGGATTACTGTACCACTCTGGTGCAGATCTCACTCTAGTTGACCTACGAGGTTCAGCAGTAACTTGATCTGAAGTTACATGATCATCATAATTAGCTTCCTCACTAATTGGTGTAGGAGTCACAGGAATAAATTTCTGTGATGAACTACTTTCCAATAAGGGAGAAGCTATAGTTACCTCATCAAGTTCTACTTTCCTCCCACTCACTTCTTTCGAGAGAAACTCCTTCTCTAGAAAGGATCCATTCTTAGCAACGAATGTCTTGCCTTCGGATCTGTGAAAGAAGGTGTACCCAACTGTCTCCTTTGGGTATCCTATGAAGAGACATTTCTTCGATTTGGGTTTGAGCTTATCAGGATGAAGCTTTTTCACATAAGCATCGCAACCCCAAACTTTAAGAAACGACAACTTTGGTTTCTTTCCAAACCACAGTTCATATGGCGTCGTCTCAACGGATTTAGATGGTGCCCTATTTAACGTGAATGCGGCTGTCTCTAATTCATAACCCCAAAACGATAATGGTAAATCGGTAAGAGACATCATAGATTGCACCATATCTAATAAAGTATGGTTACGATGTTCGGACAAACCATTACTCTGTGGTGTTCCAGGTGGCGTGAGTTGCAAAACTATTCTGCATTGTTTCAAATGAAGACCAAACTCGTAACTCAAATATTCTCCTCCACGATCAGATCGTAGAAACTTTATTTTCTTGTTACGATGATTTTTCACTTTACTCTGAAATTATTTGAACTTTTCAAATGTTTCAGATTTATGTTTCATCAAGAAGATATACCCATATCTTACTCAAATCATCTATGAAGGTCAGAAAATAACGATACCTGCCGCGAGCCTCAACACTCATCGGACTGCATACATCAGTATGTATTATTTCCAACAAGTCTATTGCTCTCTCCATTGTTCCGGAGAACGGAGTCTTAGTCATCTTGCCCATGAGGCATGGTTCGCAAGCATAAACTGATTCATAATCAAGTGATTCCAAAAGCCCATCAGCATGGATTTTCTTCATGCGCTTTACACCAATATGACCTAAACGGCAGTGCCACAAATAAGTTGCACTATCATTATTAACTTTGCATCTTTTGGCTTCAATATTATGAATATGTGTATTACTACGATCGAGATTCAATAAACCATTCACCTTGTGTGTATGGCCATTGAAGGTTTCATTCATGTAAACAGAACAACAATTATTCTATGACTTTAAATGAATAACCGTATTGTAATAAACATGATGAAATCATATTCATGCTTAACGCAAACACCAAATAACATTTATTTAGGTTCAACACTAATTCCGGAAGTATAGGGAGTGTGTGATGATGACCATATCAATCTTGGAACCACTTCCAACACACATCGTCACTTCACCCTAAACTAGTCTCTGTTCATTCTGCAACTCCCGTTTTGAGTTACTAATCTCAGCAACTGAACTAGTATCAAATACTGAGGGGTTGCTATAAACACTAGTAAAGTACACATCAATAACATGTATATAAAATATACCTTTGTTCACTTTGCCATCCTTCTTATCTGCCAAATACTTGGGGCAGTTCTGCTTCCAGTGACCAGTCCCTTTGCAGTAGAAGCACTTAGTCTCAGGCTTAGGTCTAGACTTGGGCTTCTTCACTTGATCAGCAACTTGCTTGCCATTCTTTTTGAAGTTCCCCTTCTTCCCTTTGCCCTTTTCTTGAAACTAGTGGTCTTGTCAACCATCAACACTTGATGCTTTTCTTGATTTCTACCTTCGTCGATTTTAGCATCACGAAGAGCTTGGGAATCGTTTCTGTTATCCCTTGCATATTATAGTTCATCACGAAGTTCCAGTAACTTGGTGATAGTGACTAGAGAACTCTGTCAATCACTATCTTATCTGGAAGATTAACTCCCACTTGATTCAAGTGATTGTAGTACTCATACATTCTGAGCACATGCTCACTAGCTGAGTTATTCTCGTCCATCTTGTAGGAAAAGTGCTTGTCAAAGGTCTCATACCTTTCGACATGGGCATGAGTCTGAAATACTAATTTCAACTCTTGGAACATCTCATATGCTCCGTGGCGTTCAAAATATCTTTGAAGCCCTAATTCTAAGCCGTAAAGCATGGTGCACTAGACTATCAAGTAGACATCATATCGAGCTCGCCAAACGTTCATAACGTCTGCATCTGCTCCTGCAATCGGTCTGTCACCTAGTGGTGCATCAAGGACATAATTCTTCTGTGCAGCAATGAGGATAATCCTCAGATCACGGATCCAATCCGCATCATTGCTACTAACATCTTTCAACTTAGTTTTTTCTCTAGGAACATATCAAAATAAACGGGGAGCTACATCATGAGCTATTGATCTACAACATAGTTATGCAAATACTATCAGGACTAAGTTCATGATAAATTAAAGTTCAATTAATAATATTACTTAAGAACTCCCACTTAGATAGACATCCCTCTAGTCATCTAAATGATCACGTGATTCAAATCAACTAAACCATGTCCGATCATCACGTGAGATGGAGTAGTTTTCAATGGTGAACATCACTATGTTGATCATATCTACTATATGATTCACGCTCGACCTTTCGGTCTCTAGTGTTTCGAGGCCATATCTGCATATGCTAGGCTCGTCAAGTTTAACCCAAGTATTCCGCATGTGCAAAACTGGCTTGCACCCGTTGTATGTGAACATAGAGCTTGTCACACCCGATCATCACGTGGTGTCTCACCATGAAGAACTGTCGCAAAAGTGCATACTCAGGGAGAACACTTATACCTTGAAATTTAGTGAGAGATCATCTTATAATGCTACCGCCAAACTAAGCAAAATATGATGTATAAAGGATAAACATCATATGCAATCAAAATATGTGACATGATATGTCCATCATCATCTTGTGCTTTTGGTCTCCATCTCCAAAGTACCGTCATGATCTCCATCGTCACCGACATGACACCATGATCTCCATCATCTTGATCTCTATCAATGTGTCGTCACATGGTCGCCTCACTAACTATTGCTTTTGCAACTATTGCTATCACATAGCGATAAAGTAAAGCAATTACATGGCACTTGCATCTTATGCAATAAAGAGACAACCATAAGGCTTCTGCCAGTTGCCGATAACTTAAACAAAACATGATCATCTCATACAACAATTTATATCTCATCACGTCTTGACCATATCATATCACAACATGCCCTGCAAGAACAAGTTAGACGTCCTCTACTTTGTTGTTGCAAGTTTTACGTGGCTGCTACGGGCTAAGAAAGAACCGTTCTTACCTACGCATCAAAAACCACAACGCGGTATAGTGATTGCTTTTTGATCTTCAAAAAGAACCATGTTCATTGAATCCGATTCAACTAAAGTTGGAGAAACAGACACCCACTAGCCACCTGTGTGCGAAGCACGTCGGTAGAACCAGTCTCGTGTAAGCGTACACGTAATCTCGGTCTGAGCCGCTTCATCCAACAATGCCGCTGAATCAAGAATCAACTAGTGATGGCAAGCAATATGTATATACCCACGCCCACAACTCCTTTGTGTTCTACTCGTGCATATAACATCTACGCATAAACCTGGCTCGGATGCCACTGTTGGGGAACGTAGTAATTTAAAAAAATTCCTACGCACACGCAAGATCATGGTGATGCACATCAACGGGAGGGGAGAGTATCGTCTACGTACCCTCATAGATCGTAAGCGGAAGCGTCATGAGAACGCGGTTGATGTAGTCGAACATCTTCACGATCCGACCGATCCAAGTACCGAACACACGGCACCTCCAAGTTCAGCACACGTTCAGCTCGATGACGTCCCATGAACTCCGATCCAGCTAAGCTTTACGGGAGAGTTTCGTCAGCATGACGGCATGATGATGGTGATGATGTTGCTACCGACGCAGGGCTTCGCCTAAGCACCGCTACGATATGATCGAGGTGGATTATGGTGGAGGGGGGCACCACACACGGCTTGGAACAAACAACTTGTGTGTCTTTGGGTGCCCCCCTCCCCCGTATATAAAGGAGTGGAGGAGGGGGCGGCCCTCTACTATGGCACGCCCTGGGGAGTCCTACTCCCACCGGGAGTAGGATTCCCCCCTTCCATGTAGTAGGAGTAGGAGAGAAGGAAAGGGAAAACAGAAGAGAAGGAAGGAGGGGGCGCCGCCCCTCCCCCTAGTCCAATTCGGACTAGGCCTTGGGGGGCGCGCAACCTCCCCTCTCTCTTTCCCCTAAAGCCCAATAAGGCCCATATACTCCCCGGCAAATTCCCGTAACTCTCCGGTACTCCGATAAATACCCGAACCACTCAGAACCTTTCCGATGTCCGAATATAGCCTTCCAATATATCGATCTTTACGTCTCGAACATTTCAAGACTCCTCGTAATATCCCTGATCTCATCCGGGACTCCGAACAACCTTCGGTACATCAAAACACATAAACTCATAATATCGATCGTCACCGAACATTAAGCGTGCGGACCCTACGGGTCGGGTTCGAGAACTATGTAGACATGACCGAGACTCATCTCCGGTCAATAACCAATAGCGGAACCTGGATGTTCATATTGGCTCCTACATATTCTATGAAGATCTTTATCGGTCAAACCGCATAACGGTATACATTGTTCCCTTTGTCATCGGTATGTTACTTGCCCGAGATTCGATCGTCGATATCTCAATACCTAGTTCAATCTTGTTACCGGCAAGTCTCTTTACTCATTCTGTAATGCATCATCCTGCAACTAACTCATTAGTCACATTGCTTGCAAGGCTTATAGTGATGTGAAGTACCGAGAGGGCCAGAGATACCTCTTCGACAATCGGAGTGACAAATCCTAATCTTGATCCATGCCAACTCAACAAATACCATCGGAGACACCTGTAGAGAACCTTTATAATCACCCAGTTACGTTGTGACGTTTGGTAGCACACAAAGTGTTCCTCCGTTGTTTGGGAGTTGCATGATCTCATAGCCATAGGAACATGTATAGTTATGGAGAAAGCAATAGCAACAAACTAAACGATCATCGTGCTAAGCTAACGGATGGGTCAAGTCAATCACATCATTCTCTAATGATGTGATCCCGTTAATCAAATGACAACTCATTTCTATGGTTAGGAAACATAACCATCATTGATTCAACGAGCTAGTCAAGTAGAGGCAAACTAGTGACACTCTGTTTGTCTATGTATTCACACATGTACTAAGTTTCTGGTTAATACAATTCTAGCATGAATAATAAACATTTATCATGATATAAGGAAATAAATAATAACTTTATTATTGCCTCTAGGGCATATTTCCTTCAGGGCGTGCCCCCCCCCAATCCCAATCCGAATTGGGAGGGGGCGGCCCCCCTTTCCTTCTCTCCTTCTCCCCCTTCCTTCCCTCTCCTACTCCAACTAGGGAAGAGGGAATCCTACTCCCACCGGGAGTAGGACTCCCCCCTTGGGCGTGCCTAGGAGGCCGACCCTCTCCCCCCCCCTCCACTCCTTTATATACCGGGGGCACCCCATAGACACACAAGTTGATCATTGATCTCTTAGCCGTGTGCGGTGCCCCCCTCCACCATAATCCACCTCGGTCATATCATTGCAGTGCTTAGGCGAATCCCTGCGTCGGTAGATTCATCATCACCGTCATCACGCGGTTGTGCTGACAAAGCTCTCCCTCGACACTTTGCTGGATCGTGAGTTCGTGGGACGTCACCGAGTCGAACGTGTGCAGATCGCAGAGGTGCCGTACTTTCGATACTAGGATCAATCGATCGTGAAGACTTACAACTACATCAATCGCGTTGTCATAACGCTTCCTCTTACGGTCTACGAGGGTACGTATACAACACTCTCCCTTCTCGTTGCTATGCATCACCATGATCTTGCGTGTGCGTAGGAATTTTTTTGAAATTACTACGTTCCCCAACAGAGTCAACCTAGTCAAGCACTTTGACTTGATTCGCCGTCACCTGCACTATGGCTAACTCCACCACGTGACCCCAAACGGACGTCCGATTTGGCCGGATTTTGTCCCTTTGGGTAGGGCAATGGGGTCGTGTCCGGGCCTGTCCTGGGATGTGGTGGCCGTGCGCCTAGTGCGCGGCCGCATCCGTTTGCCCCATCTTGTCTGCCTCCATTTTAAAAAGACAACAACGTTTCAAATGCCAAGCCCTAGTTCAGGACAGCGGCCCTAGTTCACGCTGGCAATAGAGCCAGCGGCCTACACGTCCATCGCCGGCAACACAGCCAGCCTTCAAAATGAATACTTGTCCTTGCCGGCAACACAGCCAGCCTCCAAAATGAATGTTTTTCTTGCCGGCATAGAGCCAGCGGCCCAGCAGGCGGGCGACACCCATGCCAGCCTCCAAAAAGAACGGCCACGGCCGATCGGACGACCTAGTTCAGGTCGTCGGCATCGAACATCTTCTTCTGCCTGGCCTCGAACCAGCTCCTCGTCTTCTCGCTCATCTTGGACAAGTCCATGCTCATGATCACAAGGGCCACCTCCTTTGCTTTGGTTGCGGCATTGGTGGCCTCGATGTCGAGCTGCCTCTGCCTGGCCGAGACATTGGCGGCCTCGATGTCAAGCTGCCTTTGCCGGGACGCCTCCTTCATGTCAATCTCCCTCCTCTTGGCCGCCTCCTCCATCTCAAGCTTCTTCCTTTGAAGCTCTAGGTATTGCTTCATTGCTCGTCCTTGCTTTGCCGCTTCTTCTCGTCCCTCACATCCTTTTGAGACATCATGCCATGCAAAGTCTCATGCAAGGCCATGGATGAGGCATCACGTATGTCATCCACCTTGGAGTTGGTCTTGCCTCTCGGCCTCTTCAACGCCTCGCCATCTCCACCTCCGGCGAACTTGGCCGTCTTCTTGCCTCTCTTCCTTTGGAGTTCACAGTATTGATCCTTGAACTTAGGGCAATTGTTGATGATTGTCCAACAATGCGTAAGAGTGAATGGCTTGTCATTGTGCCAGGCCTTGAATGCTTCCAAAGATTGAAATGCCTACACCACATGATCAACAACAATTGAACGTGCAAACATATACAAGGCCGAAGTCTCATGGCCGTAGCAAGGAAAGGACTAGGATAAGGAGATCATACCATGTCCCCAACGCCGAGACCACTCACAGGCTATGCTTCAACGCTCTCAAATGCGGCGCAATACTTGTTATACTCTTGATGATGAACAACCACCTCTTTTGAATCGAGGTGATGCCACGGTTGCTTGTAATTTGATAGGGCTCAAACATCTTCCTTTCATGAAATGTTTTGTGGACTCTCGTCCCAAAAACAAGGCCCTTTTGTTGCACGTCAGTCTTCGGATCTTGGCTAATCTCCATCCAACATTGGCAAATCAACTTGTCCTCATCTTGTATATATGAACCCGTGCGAATGCTCTTCCTCCTCTTTTGTGCTTCCACTCTTTGGGTGAGCTCGTCGATGAACAATGGCTCGCCACCAATATCAATGTCATTGACTTCTTCTTCATCACCATCTCCTTCGCAATAGATGTCATCGTCTTCATGCCACGAGTCACCATGGTCGTAGTCAGCACGGTCGTCGGCCTCTTCATCGGCAATGTACTGGGCACGACCATCCTGACTTTGGGTCTCGTCGGGGTCGTAGGCACGGCCATGCCCACCCTCGAAGATCACATCCTCCATGAACTGGTTGTAGAAGGGGTCGTCGACCGGTGGCATTGGTGTTGGCATTCCGTCGAACAAGACGCGGGGGGCGGCATGGTGCCCGTAAACGGTGGCAGTGCATGCTTTCTTTGCATCTCGACGGACGGCGGCCGACTGCCACTACTGGACCCAGGCGTGACGTTTAGGTCGATGACGACCGAGGGGCGCGGGGTGGACGGCGCGATCACACCAACATCCGGGGACCCCGAGAAACGGCGACTGGCAGTGCGGAGGCCGGGCGACCGATGAGCCTGTGCTCGCTGGGCCGACGGCCGCTGCAGGGAAACCGGCCGGACGACACATGCCAAGCATGAGGAGGGCGTGCTCTTTGTTGACGATGTCCTCCTTCTCGTCGACCGCGGCCTTGCGCCGCGCGGCCTCCATCGCATCGCGCTCGGCGGCAAACTTGGCCGCGGCGGCATTGACCTTGACGACCGCCCTCCAGCTCCTCCTCTTCGCCGCTTCCGCATCCAACTTGGCGATCTCCTCCGGCGTGCACTCCGCACGCGGCTTCCTTGGCGCCTTGGCCACCTTCTTCTTCACCTTTCTGGGTGGGTCGACGGCCAAGCCGCCGGAATTCGGCTGGGCGTCGGCCATGGACGGGGGAGGGAGGGGGCGGCGGGAGGGACGTGGGAGGGTTTGGGGAAAATGGCGCCAAATGGGGCGTGGGGGGTTTTGCTTTGTGCCACCGACAGGCGGGCCGGGGAAGGACAAGCGCGTGCGTCCCGCCCGTCCGCGCGTTGTCCGTTTCACCCCAAAATTGGTGCAAACTTGGGCCGAGGATGGGTTGAAAGCGGACAGAAAACGGACAACAGTCCGTTTGCTCCCGCACGTTGGGCCGCCTCGTTTGTCCCTTTTACTCCAAACGGACGGGACCGGACAGGATGGGGTCGCGCGATGGAGTTGCCCTAACCAACCCCACTCCACTCCTACTCCCCGGATGAACTCCAACAAAGAAAAAATCGACACAGGAGCAAAAGCCCTAGGCCGCTCAAAGGTGCAACCAAGCATTCCAACGTTCCCCTACTAGGGATCTCTTAAATTGGATACCAAGCGGTATTGAGTTTAATACTGCGGCAATATAATCCTCCTTATGTTACGCAATATTATATAAGGAGGAATATTGCAAAGTCAAAGACGTCTCTTCTAGCCATGTATCCTCTAAAATCTAGTAGTGACATCATTACCAACTAGGAACTTCACCCTTTGAAAGAAAGACAAAACTTATATATAGACTAAAAAAAGATCAGAGGGAGGGAGTAGCTACCAATGAGTTCCAGCAAGTTTTTTTTCGAGAGTACGCCTAGGCGTACCATAGCTTTATAGAAGGCAGAAATGAAATTACAAGAAGCTACCACTCGTTGCGAACAACGAGCGTAGCACACACCACACCACTCACGACCAAGATTACAAGCGGACAACACCGCAAAGCAAGCTACAACACAGAAGAGCCTATCCTCAGCTGACACACACACCGCGTCTCGACCGACGCCGGATACCTCCGAAGACCACCACTTTCCATAGAACATCGCTTGTCGACGCACCATCCACTCTGAGCGCCTAAGAGGAAGTGGCAACTGGAAAGCGGGACTTGCTCCAATCTAAGAGAAGCACCTTCTTGAAGACACCAGCGATGAGCGTACATAGCGCCGCAAAGAATCAACAGAGGACAGCGGCGAACACCGGAGGAGAGCAATAAGGACCCGACCATGTCTCCACACACAAAGCTCCCAACAGAGATACGACGTCGAGGACGCCGCCAATGTGCCGATCCAACATCGAATCGAGGCTTTCGCCCGGAGACAGCCACCAACTCCAAGTGAGCGAGGGGCATGGCGCACACACCTCGGCGGCGCCTTCAAGAAGGAAATGACACCCACAGGTGCCATCGCCGCCGGCCCGGCATAAGCCAAGCAGGATTTTCATCCGCGCAAACGCACATCACCACGCCTCCTGGAAATGGGCTACGCCGTCCAATTTGCCTCGCACCGCCGCCACCGCAACTCTAAGTCGAAGTAGCCGCAAAGCTGAGGACCGTCGACCGGCTGCATGACCAAGAAGAACCCGGCCACCGCACCAACTCCCAGCCTGAACAAGAGACTGCAGCCACCCCCACCTCCGGCAGGGTCCATGACCGTCCGCAACTGCCTACGCCCACTCCAAAGGCTGGCCTTGCGACGGACCCGCTCCTCCGCGAAGAACCAAGCCGCGCCACCGAGAGAGCCCCGCCACTCACCACACCGCGCAGAGGAGGCCGGCCACTCGCTGCTCGCCAAGACTCCATCTTGGCCGAGCCATTGCAGCGCCGCCACCACCAGCCTGGCCGTGGGTTTGCTCCGCTGCCTCCAGATGACGCCGCCACCGCCCAAGCACACCACCACACTGCTGCCAGCTCTGTCCAAGCCCGCTGCCCTGCCAGACTCCATGTTGCGCATCCGCCGCCATCCTCCTCCACCAGCAGCCGCAGATCTGGCCAAGACGAGTCCCGCCACGAGAGAAACGCCGCGCCGCCACCGGCACGCGCGCTCCGCCACGACGACGCGCCTCCACCGGCCAGCGGTTGCGCTGCCCCACGCCACCACCGCCAGCAGCGCCATCCGACACGCCGGCCTCCGGGATCCGCCGTCTTGAGCGAAGAAGAGGCCTCCCGCGGCCCCCGCTCCAGCCAAGGGCGAAGGAGATCCCGCCGCCACCGGCACCACCCGCCGGCGGCGGCAGGGGGAGAGGGAGCGGGTGGGGGTAGGTTATGGCGGCTAGGTTTGGGGCGCCCGGGTCGCCCGCGGGGGAGCGAGGCGGGGCCAAGAGTTCTTGGGGCCGAGTTCCAGCAAGTTATCTTGCACTCGTGGATGAAACACCTCCAAGTTATCCTTTGAAACTCTGAATACTGCCTCTCGAGTCTCGAGTGACACGCGTCAACCTAGTCAAGCACTTTGACTTGGTTCGCCGTCACCTGCGCTCACCAATCCCACTCCGCTCCAGTCCATTCCTCTCCCCGGACGAACTCCACCAAAGAAAAAATCGGCACAGGAGCGAAGCCCTAGGCCGCTCTCCCCTGCTCCGCGTCCATGGCGACGGACGCCTCCCCCCCTCCGCCGCGCAAGAGCCCGGGGCCTCAGCCGGCGGCGGACCCCCCTGAAGGCGCCTCGCCGCTGCCGGCGGGGTACATCTTCATGTGCAGCGGCGAGACCAGGCCCGAGTGCTTCAGGTACAGGGTGCTGGGCCTGCCGCGGGGGAGGCTGGACGCCGTCTCCCGGATCAGGCGCGGCGCCGCGCTCTTCCTATACGACTTCCACGCCAAGCACCTCTACGGGCCCTACCGCGCCGACTCCGACGGCGGCCTCGCCCTCGAGCCCGCCGCCTTCCAGGGCCGCTACCCTGCCCAGGTACCGCCCCCGTCCCCGTCCCCTGGCGATTCGTGCTCATAAGGTCTGGAGTTTGGTATTAGTGGGTGGAGTATGCTGGGAATCATGGTTCATTGTGCGCGTATGAATCTTTCCACCCTAAAGAAAGAATGGAGCTTGAGGATTTACGGCTCCATGTGTCACTGAAATGTGGGTCCTGGTGCCACATTTCAGTGGCAAATCACCAGGTCCCCCTTTTTTAGACAGGATATTAAAGAAAGAGAAGAGTTTTCACTTTTCACCAAGTAATTAAGCCACTATCACAAGTTTACGATGCGATGATTGATGAAAAGTTGGGAGTCAACTCAAGGACTGATGCTTGTAGCATACAGGGAGAACCTGAAATACATTAGTTACAAGTTAGAACAGTAATGTTTCATTCTCCAGCCATACAAGCATTTTGGGTCGCCCACTGTCGGTCCCTCTTAATCAGTCGTAAACTAATTTTGTAATTTACTACTGGCTTTGGCAATGAACTTTGCCGCACTTTCTTTTACGCATGGTGAAAACTCATTTCCAGTGCTATTAATGATACGTATTTTGTAAGTCCGTTATCTCCCAAAGGAGTCGTGACTATTTTAATTTTCTGAAATTTGATTCATCTTGGCTCATATTATGCTCTTTAGTTTCCAGTGACATCCAGCAATCAACTTCATAGGTTAGCTATACATTATTATTATTGTTCATAAACTGAGTGTTTAGTGTTCTTCTGCTATGTGCAGGTCAAATTTGTGATTGATGGTGATTTCATGCCTATCCTAGAGAGTAGCATAAGAAATGCCATAAGAGAGAATTATTCCCGTGGGAAATTTTGGCCTGAACTTACCTTTACGCAAGTAAGTGGGAACCAGTGTTTATTTATGTTTTGTACACTTGAGGAGAGGTGAAACGAACTGTGCTGAATCTTTCTTAACTCCTGTACAAAGAGGTTCTAACTTCAGGCAGTCTGCCAGATGAACACTCATTTTCGCTTATGTATGGTCTTTTGCATACAGCAAAGTATCAAATTAGTCAATTCACATCTTGCTGTGCCTAGTTTGAACTTTGAACAGTAGTTTCCACCCTTACTTCAGTACTTGCTGTTACGGTGTAAAGTGTAAACACATGTAGAAGCAAGTCGAGATTGATAGGGATTATTATGTAATCTGTATTCACTATGGTTTAACTTTGAAGAACTGAACTTATCTTTGCAATGCGTTTATCCTCCCATCTTTCTGTTCTGTCTTAATTTTATCAGTCCTTAGCTGTGAACTATATCATGCATTTACCTGCACTGAATTTTCAATGTTTTTGGTAATTCTGTTGTAGGTTGAGAAACTGAGAGCATTGTTCCGTCCAGTTACTTCACTGCCAGTGCCAGAGGCACCACCCCTGCATTATGTTGACAACAGGCATCCCGCTCAATCTGCTGCTTTTCTGCCTCCTTCAGCTTCATACCCAACACAGCCAACTTCTTATGTGCATCACCCAAGCACTTTTGCTCCTACTCCAGCTGCTCATCTGGTGCCAAATCAACCTTACCCACGCCCAGATTCTCACCTTCCTGTGACTGCTCAATACACAACACCTGCTTACTATGCGACCCCAACTGCGTATCCGTATCAAGCAGGTTATCAAGCATATGGTCCACCTCCTGCCACCTACCACTACGCCCAAGCGCCTCCTTTGCAATATCACTATGCGCAAGCCCAACACCCTGTGCCAGAACATGTTACAGACCCTGCCTATTCCTCTGATCCCTACTATGCTGCTAATCGGAATGATCCATATCGATATGATGCTGTGAAATCTCATTACCAGGAAACTACTTCTGGGAGGTATGTATGGTAGCCACCGATTGGTCCTAGTACTTTCCTCTTTCCTAATATCTGCTACATGCGAAGAAATCATTTTACAAAACAATCTGTATACATCCGTCAAATGTCGGCCCGTTGATGTCTCGAAACCGCATTGTTCAGCTAGTCTAGATAGTTCCAAAAAGAAACTACTTGCAGGGACAATGTGGATATAGATACATACTTTGCGTGTTGGAACTGCCCATTTATTCATGTGTTTTTCCTTGTGGCTACATGCACAAATAATTGATGGGTTTGTACGAGGCATGTGTTTTTCCTTGTGGCTACATGCACAAATAATTGATGGGTTTGTACTTTTGCCTCGTACGTTGTTGTGTTTCAGAGCTGCCTATGGTGCACCACCACATGAAGCAGCCGCGACGAACCTGCAGCTCGTCAGGCACCATGGGTACGCTCCAGGCAGCGAGGGTGCAGCCGGAGGAACCCCACAGCGCAGTGCTGAAGGAGCAGCGCCGGCGATCGATGATGACAACTGGCCGCCCGCCCCAGCGACCACACAGGCTGTGCCATCGGTGCATGGCGTCGCAGCTGCACCAGCTTACCTGTGACCATTCAGTTCTTTTTGCTGGTGTGCTTGACCAAGGGACTGGGATTTCAGACCGGTGAAAGATGGCATCGCTCTCGTTTCTGCTGATGTGTTTGGTATGATGTACAGATGGATTCAGCTGCTGCTCTTTGGTTTGCTAGACTAGTGGTACTAACTGGTAGCCTAGCACGATCCTTGACCGTTTTGCGCAAGTTGTTGAGATGGGTCATTGTGTTTGTGGGTGTTTTTTTGACAAAATTGACTCCTTATCGAAAGTTCAGCCAAAAGATAATCCTTTTGCTCAACTGAGTGAAATGAAGTTTCCAGTACAAGATTCTCACCGTTTTTTTTAATCAAATCGAGATAGCAATCGTAATCCAACTCCCTGAAGAGATGGTTTTCCCTCTCAAGGTTGCTGGAAAAAAAATCCAGAGATATTATGATGCTAAATCACCCAGAATTATTACAAGATAAATCACCCATAATTATTACAAGTATTATTGTTATCTTGATGTTCATGATGATAAGTCACATGAGAGTCCTGCATATTTAAAATAGGATTTTGTTGTATCTCAAATAAGTCGAGTAGTTGTCCAATGATGAATTTGGAAGACGTTCATAGTCTGAACCGCGGTGTGTTGCAGCTAGTTTGTCGTAGTCTTTTGGCACAACGATCACCAATGTAGCGCGGCCGTTGGATCCTCTGCGCCGGTCGATCTCAACGGCGGAGGACGCGCCCGAAGCGAGCCCCGCAACCCCATTGGAAATGGCGCTGTCGGCGCAGGCCGCCGTCGCCCCGCGTCTCCTCCACCCTCCCTCGCGCCGGCTCACGTCTGCTCCAAGTACGGCGCCTCCTCTCCTGCCCCTCCTCCGCTCCGGCTCCGTCTACCCCCGGTGGACGCGGCGGGCGAGCGTGCGGGTCCGCGCGGGCGCCGGCGGCGGAGGCGAGCGGAGGAGGGAGTCCCCGTACGAGGTGCTGGGCGTGGCGCCGTCGGCGTCGCCCGCGGAGATCAAGCGCGCGTACCGGCGCCTCGCGCTCAAGTACCACCCGGACGTCAACAAGGAGGTGCGGTGCTCCCATCCAAGCAGCAGGATTCAGCGATGGAACTAGCTTCAGTACTGCTACCCCAATGGAGATTTTGCTGACCAACCTCCTGGTTCAATGCAGGCGAATGCTCAGGCCAAGTTCCTGAGGATCAAGCACGCCTACAACACGCTGATGAGCTCGGAGGGCCGGTCCAAGTACGCCGATGCAGAAGAGGAGTTCGATTGGCTCGGTACTGACATCTCCTCTCTTCTCTTCTGCTCCAACAAACCATGTTTTGTTATACTCACTGAGATGGGCATCTCATTGAAGTTTTCTGCCAAGAAACTACTGTACTTGTAGATTTAAGGTTCCATTGCAGTCTTCTTTCTTTGAATCTGCAAGTAAATAAGATACTTATTCAGACGTAAACAAGCGTGATTGATCGAAAAGTGTTCATTTCGCTGACACCGCTCCGGTTCTCATTTTGTAGCGGCTATCATTAAAAGCATGGAAGCATATCAATATCAGGACTCGGATGATGACCTGGATTTAGACTGGAAACCTGAAGGCCTGTGGGAACAAGTGTTTGCGTACTCTCTAATTATATCCATGCTTATCTACGTTCTCACATAATGCACTTAGATATGTTTGTTATATATACTTGGATGTTCTCACACTTTTAAGGATGTGAGAATACACTTGTGTTCCTGGTTGTATATGCACCCTATATGGGTTTTTTTTAATATTTTAATAAAAACTCAAAATAGGTAAGAACTATTTTGACAAAAAACTTGACTTACCTTTGCACTAGTATATAAATTTTCACGAAAAAAATAAAAGTTGACTTCACAGCAAAAAAGTCAAAATTAATTTGCTATTATAGGTCACTATTCACACTATTTTAGCCAAAAATTTGTCTTTTTTGAAAAGAAGTCAAAGGGATATTTTCTTTTTGTGGATTTTTTTTCTCACGGGTACAATAAAAGGTGAAGTTTATTTCAAAAATATTTTCAGGATTTTTTTAATTTTTTGTTGAATTACTATTTTTTTCCATATAAGGTGTAGATGTCCACATAGACCACAAATCCGCCTCCCATGCTTATCTACCTTCTCACATAATGCACTTAGATATGTTTGTTATATACTTGGATGTTCTCACACTTCTAAGGATGTGTGCATTTGCATTTCTAAAGCAAATCTTAAAAAAAAACACAAATAGGGGGAGCTCAATTTGTATGTCAATCATCTCTTCTTGATGCATTGTTTTTGTAATTATCTCATGCTATACTCAATGGCTTTGTCACCAATCATCAAAAAGCGGAGACTGAAAGTGGACCTCCATTACCCTAGTTGGGAGTGAAATTCACCTACGGTCGCTGGACTCATCCCCAAACTTGACATCGGTCACCGGACTTATGAATACCTTGATAATGGTCATGAACGTTACATCAGTGAACAGAGACGGTCACCGCGTACGGTTTGGCTTCGTATTACGCCTTACGTGGCATACAGTTTGACCACTTGACCGACAATGTGACAAAAGTGTGTGTGTGTGTGTGTTGGGGGGGGGGGGGGGGGGGGGGGGGGGGGGGGGGTGGGGGTCATAAAAGCTCCCTGTACCTTAGTGTACAATTTTTCGTCAATCTTCCTAGCCTCTCCCTCTCTCATTTCGATCGCGGTTGAGGCGGGAAGATAAGGGGTTAGGGGGGAGTAAGTGGTGGACTTGATCAACCACCGGCGGCTTGATTGGCGACGAGATGTTTTGTCTGGAGGAAGGCTCGGGCAATGCCTGTTCGTCAGAGGCAGGTGGGTTGAAGGAGACGCTAGTAACCGATGGCCCCTGTTGTTTGTCACCCGGAGAATGAACCACCACCCAATGGTAAGTGCCCAATGATCCACCCTTTTCTGCTCGAAATCATGTGGCGTCATCCATGTTTGGTGTCGCATTGCCATAGTCAATCGATTTTGAGCATGTACCATGTCAAAATCGGGGTTCCGTGCTAGGGTTTGGAGTGGGGTTTTGGTAGGATTTAAATATAGGGACATTGAGGTCCAAATCATGTGATGTTGTCGTTCTTTAGTATTGCATTGCTATAATATATTCACTTTGATTTAGCATGACAAAATCTTGATGTTGCGATAGGGTTTTGGACTGGTCGGTTAGGGGAGGGTGTAAATTTGGGGCTTTTTGTTTATGATGTTTAATTATGTACTCTGGATGTTGCATTAATGCAATACATTTACGTTGGGATGTTGTATATATGCACATATGAAGATAACCCATATCTGTCTGTTCAGACATGGCAGGGAGAATTTACATGGAGAATGGTAGACATAAGAAGTATGGTGGCTAGAGACTTTGGTATGTTCACATAGACAAGATGACTTGGTGACCATCGGTTGTGGATGATCTAATAGAGGAGACAGGTTATGAGGTGGGAAGGATGAAAATGTATTACCGTATGCCTGGTCTACAAGTAAAAACTAATGGACTTAAAGAAATAAATGATCCTTATGGCAATATGAGGGCCTTTGTGACCTTTAGGCATCACTTCATGGATATATACCTGGTCCATGATGAAACCATTAGGGATCTTGATAATGTTGTGAGATTTCCAATTATAAAATTACCTCCTATCGTTAGCTCTCTTAAGCTTGGAGCTGTGGGAGCATAGTCCAAACCTATAAAAGTGGCTAGGCCTATAGTAGAGGAAGCAAAGTTCATGTGTGCAGCTACATTACTGAAGAAGAAAGGCAAGAGAGTGGCTGATATGGATGTTGCTAACAGTGCTAAGTATGGTGATGAGACTGGAGATGTGAATGACAGTGGAGACGCAACAGAATCATCAGATGATGACAGTGGCATTAACTACAATGCAGAAATTGCAGACAATGACTATGCCATCTCAAAAGGAGATGATGATTTGTATGTCAACGATTTCTTTGATGAAGAAGAGAAAAGGAATGAAGAACATGCAGAGGATTCAAAAGATGATGAGCTACACAGGCCAAAGTCTGATGAAGATGGAGTTAAGATGAAATTCAAAGCATTTAGGGATGATGATATTCTATGTCCTATTCCATCTGGGCAAGTGTTCTAGAGTGTTGAGCTACTTAGGAAGGTTGTCAAAGAATATTCACGCAAGAACAGGGTCAACATCAAGATAACATCTAATGACAAGATGAGGCTGACTGTACGGAAAACCGCCAGCAATCTTGATAGGGTGGTGCGCATGACCGGAAGTACCAGAAGGGATCACACATGGGGGGTTTAACCTAGGTTTGGACCCTCATCTTGGAGGTAACACCCTACTCCTGCTTTAGTTTTTGATTGATGGGGGGAACGCCTCGTGTGAGGGGGTTACAATATCTATGGAGATGTTGCTATCGAGACTGTGACTTGATGTCAATGCCCTGAACTATCCTAAGGTATCACCTTATAAAGGGGGGCGAGTCCTAGGGTTACTTGGTTTGCTAACTGGCCTGGAGCCCTGATCGGTACGAGGGCTTCTTGACTTGCATGCCAAGATGAAGACACTTCCGGATTGAGGGCTTCTTGTGGGACGAGGGGCTCTGGCCACACCTTGTCTTGTTGGGACCTAAGGCCGGCCCATCGACAAGCCACCCTCGGTTCAGTACACCGTCAGTAGCCCCCGAGCTTGTTTGGAGTTTTGGCCATGCTTTTCCCAAATTTCTTGAGGACGAAATCCGGACAAGCTCCTCCCATATAAAATGATTGAACTAGTCTGGCTTCAACTTACCCGGCCTTAGCTGGTTCGTCTTCTTTTCCAACTTTTACATGCAGAGATCATTTGACAATGTCATTGTGAGAACTAGCTGGTTCATTTCCTCTTTGCCTTGGATTGTAATTAACTTGTGGTCACATACCCGTAAACCTCAACGAGAGTCAAATACCATTTCTTGTGCTCTCTGTGGGATCCATACTCTTACTTCGAAAAAGCTAGAACTGTACTTTGTGCACTTGCAAACCATCAAGGGGACGGTGAGCAGTTATAGCAGACCGGGCATAGGCAAGACAAAAAACAGACCCGAATCTTAGTTTGCGGCAAGAACAAGCGTGAAGAACAGGCACAACCAAAGAACATAGTAGATCCCCGAGTAGCTGGAAATACGAAAAGGAACGACGAGCAAGGACGTCAGATCAGGAATAGGCAAAAGCGAAACCAAGTCCGAACTTTAGTCAGTCGGAGAAGCAAACGACACGTTGGCGGACGAAGCAAACAGAGCGCCAACGAGCGGCAAAACCACCATGGAAGCTGGAGGAACCGGGCACGGGATGTAAGAAGCACCTGGCGTGCACAACGTGTGGCATGCAGTGTGGAACGACGAAGATGAAGAAATCTCGACAGAAGCGAGAAGAGACATATGAGAGTTGGGGGCTACCCCACGCACAATGCAAACCCATTGCGAGAGACGGGCGACAAGAAACATGAGCCACTAACCAGCGGGACTAGAAACAAACATGTGGTTGGATGGTTAGAAGGACAATGATATCACCAGCCCACCAGAGAGTAATGGTGTTCATATTTTTCTGTATTTATTTCAAATTTTCCGGCGATGCACTTTCAGTGAAAGAAGACGTTCCTGTTGACTACAAGACATCCGTGGTGACTTCGTCAATCTTAAAATGATATGTCGGTTCAGTCTCTCGAAGATGCTTATAGGAATAAGATGTGCGTCTCTGTGTTTATAAGGACACAATCACGGTCGCGCATACAACATTGATGCGAAGTTGCATGATAAGAGGAGAAAAGGAAGTATCTCAAATAAGCCGAGTACTTATTCAATGATGAATAGATCAAAAAAATTCTTGGAAAAAGAGAGAAAATGTTCATGACGATAATTCACACGCTAGTCTTGCATATTTAAAATGAGGACGGATTTTCTACCATGCACGGGATATTCCGTGCATGCATCTTTCCGACACACACTGTTGTTGTGTACTATACACAGTACATCTCATTCCACTTCTCTCTTTTCACTCAACTTCTCCATTCTTTTTCATTTGATTTTCATTTTCATATATCTTTTGGGTCAAAAGTGTGAATTTTGATATCTTTGCATATTTGGGTTCTTGGCGACAAGAGCTATTTAATGAGACCATTGTTGAATGTATTTCCAGAAAAATGATTTTTGAATCTTAAAACATGATGAGACTTAATGAAACCACACAAAATTATAGACATTTGTCTAGCATAATGTATCGAAATGTTACATAAGAATTTATTGCGTCCCAATGTCAGGGATCTTGGTAGCACTTGGTAAATTTGTTTAAAAAATAATATTACGAGTTTGAATTTAACATGTATTCTTATGAAGTTATAGTAGGGTTTTTCATGTTCTAGAGTGCATCACTTTGTCACATAAAGTTTTACACAAATATTCAAAACATTTATGAACTAGACTCTCAGTTCAAAAGATAAAATGCATTCAAACTTGAAAATAAGATGGAAAAAACATGGGTGGGTAGAACATGGCATAGACCGCACAAAGGTAGCTACAGGAAAAGCTGCCAGCATTGATGGAGGAAGTGGGCACGCATATGCATATAACCAAATCTCCAACTAGATCAAGGGCTGAACCATGCAGGGCCGTTCCTGACATTTCAGGGGCCCGGGGTGAAAGTAAAACACGGGGCCCTTTAATATAAACATAAAATACTAGTGTATAATTTGACCTCGGCTCTTGAACATCCTAATACATATGTGTAAATATCTCCTGCAGCTAGCCCATTAATTATCATTAGGTAAATATGAAAGCATAGCTTAGATTCTCCCTCTAATTTGAACTCCAAAGCACGTCATATACAAATTTCTAGGCTACAGATCGGTGATCCATTTTATGAAATGATAAAAAGAAGCAAATCAGGATATTTAACATGAAGCTATGTCCGTATTTCATGTTGTAATCAAAAACTGATCATACCTGGATATTGACTAGTTCTTGTGAAATAGAAATATGCTAAAAGTCACGAAAACAGTATCCGCTAAACTTTGAAAATACTTGTAAAACAACACCGTTCTGGTGATACCTCGGCAACCATGAATCCAAACTGAGCAAACTGGTTTCGATTGAAATACAATCAACGACCATTAGAAAGTTGATTTTTGTGTCATCTCGAGATTAAGCACGGATAGTGCAGTTTTCAGCACACTAACCTTATCCAATGATTGGATTATCAAAAAGCAATTCTCGGCATCGACTTCAATTAACAAAAAGCAAATTCGGGAACCAGGGACTAGGGACTACCAGAGGGGTTACCTTTGAGCTGTAGATCATGGATTTAAAAATCAACTGAGATTCTGACGATCTGATCCAATGTAAGCAGACCTTGTTCGCTCTTGTCCTTTGCTCCTGCCTGCTGCTGTGCGGTGACAAGGCGAGGTGAGGGCGCTAGATCAGGCGATGATCAGGAGATGACAAGGGCGCTCGGCGCGAGGGGAAATTCATCCTTCGCCTGCGTGCGTGCATGCATGGTTGCCATATCAAGTTGTATACGTACACGCAAAAGGACTGAAGCCATGCTACGATCCAGATTCGTTTTCTTTCCTAGAAAAAATTGATTTTTTTTCAGCCGAAGCCATGGGCTACTTGCAAACCTGAGAGTGGGCCCTGCATCTTGGGGGCCCGGGGCGCCCCCCCCCCCCCCAGGGCCGGCCCTGGCACCATGCATGGGATATCCCGTGCATGGTAAATATGCTTTTCTCTATTTAAAACAGGATCTTGTATTTTGTGTCCTTAAATAAACAGGATCTATACTTCGGCGGCTAAAATTACAGTTTGCGTAAAAGTAGTAAGGAAGGTGCTGACACATCGAGAGGTTGCTAATCATCAGCTTATAACAGCGGCCGTTGGATCCTCAGTGCCGGTCGATCTGAACGGCGGAGGACGCGCTCGCCGCGAGCCTCGCAACCCCATTGCAATGGCGCTGTCGGTGCAGGTCTCCGCCGTCGCCGCCCAGCATGTCCTCCCTCTCTCACGCCGCCTCGCGTCTGCTCCGGGCCCGGCGCCTCCTCTCACTCTCCACCGGTCCGGCTCCAGCTCCGGTCGGTTGGCGCGGCGGGCGAGCGTGCGGGTCCGCGCGGGCGCCAGCGGAGGCAGGCGGAGGAGGGAGTCCCTGTACGAGGTGCTGGGCGTGGCGCCGTTGGCGTCGCCTGCCGAGATCAAGCGCGCGTACCGGCGCCTTGCGCTCAAGTACCACCCGGACGTCAACAAGGAGGTGCGGTGCTCCCCTCCTCTTCCCATCCAAGCAGCAGGATTCAGCGATGGAACTAGCTTCAGTACTGTTTCCTGATGGAGATTTTGCTGACAAGCTCCTGGTTCAATGTAGGCGAATGCTCAGGAGAAGTTTCTGAAGATCAAGCACGCCTACAACACGCTGATGAACTTGGAGAGCCGGCCCAAGTATTCGGGCGGCGGCCATGATGCACAAGAGGAGTTTGATTGGTTCGGTACTGAAATCTCTTCTCTTTTGCTCTAATGTCGAACTATATTTCGTGCCAGTCAGTAAAATGGACGTCTGATCAATGATCAACCACTGATCAGATGTCTTTGTTTTTCCGTACTTACTCAGATATAAGAAGTGTAATTGATCGAAAATGTTCATTTCATTGACACCACTTCGGTTCTCATTTTGCAGCGGCTGTCATTAAAGAGATGGAAACATATCTGAACTCGGAAGATGGCCTGGATTTAGAGTGCAAACCTGAAAGCGTGTGGGAAGCAGTATTTTCGTGTTTTCTAATAACCGCCATGCTTATCTTCGTGCATCAAGAAGACTTGATTGTCCTCATCAAGTTCTTATCATTAGAAGTGCGCATTTTCATCAAAAAGTGTTGTATGACAATCAACTCTTGTATCAGAAAGAGTTGATCGTCAGTGTTTATGTATTCTCTAATGATAATTGGTCTTATCGCCACTCTTATCTTCTATATACTATACCTGACATAAACATGATACTTATTGAGCTTATTTCATGTATAGCATATAATCTTACTATCTACTATCATGTTTGGCTATAAGTGGCACATCATTGGTGGCCCCCACAAAATGTATCTAGTTGTTGTCCTCATCAAGTTCTTAGTATGTACTTTCAAGGTTTTTAGTGAATCCAAGATTCACATTGAGTATAGAACAACCATACTATGAAGTGGGGCATAAGCAAATACTATGTTTGAACTCCAAGAACAGTTCCTAAGCCAAAATCCTCCAAATTCTACTCCATGGCCATCACTTTGTATGGGTTTCTCTAAGAGCCTTGTACCTCCGAAAATTTATCTTCCTACACTATCAACCCTCTTAGGGTTATTCATATTCAGGGAAGAAACCTAGTTTCAACAATTCGGAGCCACCGCTTATGTTGTTCCAGAACTGCCGAGTCAAATCCTCCTTACACGTCCTTTGTTTGCTATGGCACTTTTGAGCACATCATTTTTCTTCGGCACTTCCGAGCCGTGTCGGTTTGCTTCTCCACTAACTACTGGTCACAGTAGAACTTGGGTACCTCTCTTTCTTTTCAGACGGAACTTCCTAGTTGTGACTCAACACTTTCTACAAATTCTCATTCCAACAACTGCTCGGTTTACTACGGTAGCCATTCTATCTCCGCAAAAAGTGCTGCATTTTTTGTTTGGAAATGTCGGTCAACTTTCAGTTGGTACTTTTGAGTACTGTATTTCTTATGGTTCCTGAACATTGCCCTGCTCGTTCAAATTTATTTGAATTGTCTTGATAGTTTTGTTAGTTTACTACCTAAGTACCTATGCTTCCGCCCCTAGTATCTTCTCATACCCTTTCATGGCTACAACAATCTGTTTCATTCATCATTGTTCATCCTTGTGAGCCACTTCCATCCCACTTCACCTCACTCCATCCACCTACCACATAGAGAAAGAGGGATAAGGCAAGAAAGAAGAAAGAAGTGTTGGGTGATTCCATGTGGTAGGTGGATGGAAAGCCAGGAACTCCTCTTTATTAAATCCCTACACCTCAAATTCATATTTTCACCGCAATCCTACCCTTGTGTCAACATGGCAATGGGGAACCGCTAGCCACAGGGGGGAGAAACCTATTAGGGCAAGGGTATGGAAAAAAATACCCATGGCTAAATAAATGAGAAAACCTCACCCATCAGGTAGTGCAGATACGGGAGGTAGAAACCATACCTGCATATCCACGTACCCATGTACTAATATACTCTAACATGTGGGACCTAGATGTCATTGTCTAAAATTAAAAAACCTTGCTTGTAAGACCCCCAGTCTGTGTCGCCCAAATTCCATCACGCCATCGCACGCACCGCACACACTCATCCACCCTCCCAACTCTCGTTCCTGATTCCTCGCCCTGTCTCGCTGCTTAATCCTAGGTGGATAGGCGGGAGACCTTTTCCCCGCATGCACCTGCAATCCTCCCGTGTGACCATGCAACTGTCTCCTCTCGCGGTCTTGCCTCAGCGGATGCATGGATGCACCTCACTTATTTTTCCTCCATAAAGTCAGGCCGCCCCCTTCACCACCGCCAGACGACCAGAGCATCTCCTCCCAGCCACCTTCTATGCCACATGAAAGTGCATTAGCCCCTAATGGTATTTCTGTGTAATGACAATGTGGAGTGAGGACTAATGATGATTACTAGTTTAGCTCAAGTCATCGGTCTCTAAGAATTATTTTATGGAGACGGTTGAGCCCCACTTTAAAAGGAAAAAAAGGTGTGGTTATCCGAAGACTTGAGAGTTTTGTTTTGGTTTCTTTTGAGTAATAGGAAAACCACACTATTAAGAGGGGTCGAGGTGTTGGGAGAAGGTGTGAGGTCATGCAAAACATATACACCAACTATCCTACTCCTACCACTAAATATAGCCCATTATCTCACTTCCTTTGTGCTCTTGGCTAACCTACCCTATGCCCATGGGGTCCAGGGGCCGTGTTCACGTCGTCCTGAGTTTGCTCTATGGACACCGTATGCACACGGGCTTGCTAACCCCCATGCCCACTAGGTTGAGCTGGAAACCCCATGCACACGGGATCTAGGATTTTTGTCTCTCTTGACCCGTGCACATGGGGCCATCTAGTGGGAACGATCACTTTGAGGGTTAAAGTATAAAAAACCCTTCTTTGACCTCTAACAACTAACCCTAATGTCTTGAGCTACTCCACCATTCCAAACCTTCAAAAGCTCAAATATTCTCGATCCCTCCACTCAAACTCCATCATATTTCAAGGATTGAAAGAGTAATAACCGATCTACACTTCCATGAAACAAATTTGTGATCCCCGATCGATTTCATCATCAACACTTTTACTTTAGGATATTTAGGATCCTAGACGCTAGGAGTCAAGGCCCATATGCTTGCTTGCTAGTGGTGTTCTCCGGGAAGTTTGTAATGGTTAGGTGGTCGTCGTCAAGATCATACCCTGAGTGATTTTAGGCTTGTCCGTTGAGGGTGACTCAAAGGGAGAATAAGGTGAGGCACTTGGTGGCGCTCCAGAGCTTTGGCTTCGGCACCTCTCCAGCGGAGACTAGAACTCCCCAAAGAGTGTGTACTTCGGGATACATCTGCGTCCTCGACTCACTAGTGGCTTATCCGTTCTCGTTCCTTTACTTTCTTTGTATGCTTGTTGCCTTGCTTACCTTATTGCTAACTTGATTGCCATATATGTTGTTCTCACCATAGATTGCATATCTAGAGAACTTACTTTATCTGCATTAGCCCCTAAAATAGGAAGTTGAGCTAAAATTTGTAGTCTCCTATTCACCCCCCTTCTAGTCGACCTCTCGATCCTTTCAATTCGTATCAGAGCTTTGACTCTTCATTAGGGCTTAACCACCTAAAGAGATTATGGCTGATCATCCATAGGAGGGTGTGGAACTACCACAAGGTGAGGGGGTTCATGCCCCTCCACCCGAGCTTCCCGCCATTGCTAACCCCATTGTTCCTACATCAGTCGCTACCTTGACTGTAATGGACTTCTCCTTACTATTGTTGGATTTAAATTTTGTTATGTTGAGAGAAGCACGCTCCACCATCAAGTATGAGGTGGATGTTCTCTTCAAAGCCTCCACATCTGCATGATCCTCATTTGTTCCAAGTGTGGCTCATGATGTGATGATACAAGAGAAACTCTTGCTCATCTCAAGCTTACCACCATACCTCTCTACAATTCCATAGAGCCTCATTACTCGCCACAACCTATCCCTCATCCAGATATCAATCATGTTGGGGCTCCACCCCCTTTGAAGGTTAACTCATTTTCTAAGTGGAAAATAGTTACGGGCCTTACATTCGCAATGCCTCGATGCAAGTTTGGTGGGTGATTATCAATGGCTTCAAGCACCATGATCATTGGAGCCTTACTCCAAGGGAAGCCATTGATGATCAACTCAATGATATCGCCCACAACATGCTTTGACTTGCAGTCACTGATGAATATAGCGATTCCATTGCTCCTTTCAAGACCGCCAAGGAAGTGTGGGATTGCCTTGAGTACATTCTCGAAGGTGATGCCAACATTCAAATATATTGGTTGGCCTTCTCAAGAAATAAGTCAATTTGTTTGCGAACAATGATGGAGACCGCAGAAGGAGGTGTATCGGAAATTGAAGTCTCTTGTGTTGGGTCCGAGGAACTTTTGTTGCACATGGGTGGATGACATTTTTATTGAAGTCATTGTTTTGAGGAACACACTATGGTTATGATGATTCATCAAAGTCCCGACTATGACCGAATGACTCCCAATCAATTTGAGTTTACTTTCACCACCCATGCACTTTTCGACACTACTAGGGAAAAGCCTAGTAGTAGCGCGGGTTAAACAGCTAGTAGTAGCACGGGTTCCCGTGCTACTACTACGGCGCTACAGCTAACTTGTAGTAGTAGCGCGGGTGCACCCGCATTACTACTACATTTGTTAGTAGTAGCGCAGAGTAGTGGCGTGGTTGCCACCCGCACTACTACTATTAATTTAAAAAACAAAAACAAAAATCTCAACCCCGTGCATGCTGTCAATGGCAGCAATGGTTCGATCCAGCGATGGCAGGGGTCGCCAGTGATGCGAAAGGGCAGCGGCAGACCAGATCCAGCGACCGCTGCTGTAGAGGGCCCGGATCCATGGCCGAGCAAGGCGGCGACATGGGGCTCCTCTTTTCAGCAAAGGCAACGAGCTCCTGGTCGTCCATGGCGATGACCTGAACGGGCAAGGACATGGGAGGGTTGAGTCAAACCATAGGGAGAGAGATAAAAAGAAAAACGAGGGAGAGAGGAAGGAGATGGGGGTAGCAGCGGGGTTGGTCGCCGGTGGTGAGGTGCTCCGGCGTGGTGGCATGGAGATGCGGGGAAGACCGACGAGCTCCAGGACACCGCTGGCCTCTTTTGGCGCCATGGAGGAGGAGGCGCGCATGGGTAGGAGGTCCATGTGGGAGCCTAGGGAGATAGAGGGGGAGAGTGACGGGGGAGAGGAAGGATTTGGGGGAGGAGATAGGGATTTCAGGGCTCTTCAAAAACCATGTACTTAGTAGTAGCGAGCGATATAAACCCGTGCTACTACTATCAACTTAGTAGTAGCGCGGGTTTATATATACCCCTCGCTACTACTATGGCATGTCCCGGGGGGCACGGTAGACACCACTTAGTAGTAGCGAGGGGTATAAACCCGAGCTACTACTATCAACTTAGTAGTAGCGAGGGGTATAAACCCGCGCTACTAGTAAGCGTCTACCTATAAGCTTTTCCCTAGTAGTGGGAGACCAAGTCAAAAACACCCTTGCAATTGTTCAAGGGACTAATAACTCCAACCTTGCATTGAAGGCCAAGAAGGTGGTTGTGAGTGCTTCAAGAGAGGAAGTTGGAGAATAAAGATGTGTTGAAGATGAAGAAGATAGCACGTGCTCGACAATTGACTTTGAAGAAGACTTGGCCCTCTTGGTCAAGAATTATTCAGGCACCATGGGAAACAAGGGGGAGAATCTCAAAGGGAGGTCCTTTGGGAGAAGAAAGTGCTACAATCATGATTGCTCGTGACACTTTGTTGCGGATTGTACTTCTGAGAGAAGAGAAGACGAATCTGAGAAGCTTGTGCTCAAGACAAAGAAATTCTCCAAGTTCACCAAGAGGAGATATGATAAGGCGTTTGTTCATGAGGATTACATGTCCGGTGACGAAGAAGGCGATGAAGATGAGAATGTGGGTACGACCGCCATTGTTGTGCACTCCACACCCTCCTCCTCCACTGACTTTTTCGACTCCCCCAATGAGAACATGACATGCCAATTGTTGGGTAACGTAGCAGAATTTTAAAATTTTCTACGCATCACCAAGATCAATATATGGAGTCATCTTTTTTAAAATTTTCTACGCATCACCAAGATCAATCTATGGAGTCATCTAGCAACGAGGGAGAGAGGAGTGCATCTACATACCCTTGTAGATCATCGAGCGGAAGCGTTCAAGAGAACGGGTTGATGGAGTCGTACTCGTCGTGATCCAAATCACCGATGACTAGCGCCGAACGGACGGCACCTCCGCGTTCAACACACGTACGGTTGGGAAGACGTCTCCTCCTTGATCCAGCAAGGGGAAGGAGAGGTTGATGGAGATCCAGCAGCACGACGGCGTGGTGGTGGAACGTGATCTCGGCAGGGCTTCGCCAAGCTCAGGAGAGGGAGAGGTGTCACAGGAGGGAGAGGGAGGCGCCAGGGGCTAGGTGCGGCTGCCCTCCCTCCCCCACTATATATAGGACCCCTAGGGGGGCGCCCCTAGGATGCATCTCCAAGGGGGGCGGCGGGCGGGGGTGCCCCCCAAGCCAAGTGGGGCGCCCCCACCCTAGGGTTTCCATCCCTAGGCGCAGGGGAGGCCCATGGGGGGCGCACCAGCCCACTAGGGGCTGGTTCCCCTCCCACTTCAGCCCATGGGGCCCTCCGGGATAGGTGGCCCCACCCGGTGGACCCCCGGGACCCTTCCGGTGGTCCCGGTACAATACCGATTACCCCGAAACTTCCCGATGGCCGAAACTTGACTTCCTATATATAAATCTTTACCTCCGGACCATTCTGACTCCTCGTGACGTCCGGGATCTCATCCGGGACTCCGAACAACATTCGGGTTACCTATATACATATCTACAACCCTAGCGTCACGAACCTTAAGTGTGTAGACCCTACGGGTTCGGGAGACACGCAGACATGACCGAGACGACTCTCCGGTCAATAACCAACAGCGGGATCTGGATACCCATGTTGGCTCCCACATGCTCCCGATGATCTCATCGGATGAACCACGATGTCGAGGATTCAATCAATCCCGTATACAATTCCCTTTGTCAATCGGTACGTTACTTGCCCGAGACTCGATCGTCGGTATCCCAATACCTCGTTCAACCTCGTTACCGGCAAGTCACTTTACTCGTACCGTAATGCATGATCCCGTGATCAACACCACTTTGGTCACATTGAGCTCATTATGATGATGCATTACCGAGTGGGCCCAGAGATACCTCTCCGTCATACGGAGTGACAAATCCCAGTCTCGATTCGTGCCAACCCAACAGACACTTTCGGAGATACTGTAGTGCACCTTTATAGTCACCCAGTTACATTGTGACGTTTGGCACACCCAAAGCATCCTACGGTATCCGGGAGTTGCACAATCTCATGGTCTAAGGAAATGATACTTGACATTAGAAAGCTAGCAAACGAACTACACGATCTGCTATGCTTAGGATTGGGTCTTGTCCATCACATCATTCTCCTAATGATGTGATCCCATTATCAATGACATCCAATGTCCATAGTCAGGAAACCATGACTATCTTTGATCAACGAGCTAGTCAACTAGAGGCTCACTAGGGACGTGTTGTGGTCTATGTATTCACACATGTATTACGATTTCTATGTATTCACACATGTATTACGATTTCCGGATAACACAATTATAGCATGAACAATAGACAATTGTCATGCGCAAGGAAATATAATAATAACCATTTTATTATTGCCTCTAGGGCATATTTCCAACAGTCTCCCACTTGCACTAGAGTCAATAATCTAGTTACATTGTGATGAATCGAACACCCATGCAGTTCTGGTGTTGATCATGTTTTGCTCTAGGGAGAGGTTTAGTCAACGGATCTACCACATTCAGGTCTGTATGTACTTTACAAATATCTATGTCTCCATTTTGAACACTTTCACGAATGGAGTTGAAGCGACGCTTGATATGCCTGGTCTTCCTGTGAAACCTGGGCTCCTTGGCAAGGGCAATAGCTCCAGTGTTGTCACAGAAGAGATTCATTGGGCCCGACGCATTGGGTATGACTCCTAGGTCGGTAATGAACTCCTTCACCCAGATTGCTTCTTGTGCTGCCTCCGAGGCTGCCATGTACTCCGCTTCACATGTAGATCCCGCCACAACGCTTTGCTTGCAACTGCACCAGCTTACTGCCCCACCATTCAGAATATACACGTATCCGGTTTGTGACTTAGAGTCATCCAGATCTGTGTCGAAGCTAGCATCGACGTAACCCTTTACGACGAGCTCTCCGTCACCTCCATAAACGAGAAACATATCCTTAGTCCTCTTCAGGTACTTCAGGATATTCTTGACCGCTGTCCAGTGTTCCACACGGGGATTACTTTGGTACCTTCCTACCAAACTTACGGCAATGTTTACATTAGGTCTGGTACACAGCATAGCATACATGATAGACCCTATGGCCGAGGCATAGGGGACTACACTCATCTTTTCTCTATCTTCTGCCGTGGTCGGGCATTGAGCCGTGCTCAATCTCGTACCTTGCAATACAGGCAAGAACCTCTTCTTTGGCTGATCCATATTGAACTTCTTCAATATCTTGTCAAGGTACGTACTCTGTGAAAGACCAATGAGGCGTCTCGATCTACCTCTATAGATCTTGATGCCTAATATGTAAGCAGCTTCTCCAAGATCCTTCATTGAAAAACACTTGTTCAAGTAGGCCTTTATGCTTTCCAAGAATTCTATATCATTTCCCATCAACAGTATGTTATCCAAAGACAATATGAGAAATGCTACAGAGCTCCCACTCACTTTCTTGTAAATGCAGGCTTCTTCATAAGTCTGTGTAAACCCAAACGCTTTGATCATCTCATCAAAACGAATGTTCCAACTCCGAGATGCTTGCACCAGCCCATAGATCGAGCGTTGGAGCTTGCACACCTTGTCAGCATTCTTAGGATCGACAAAACCTTCCGGCTGCATCATATACAATTCTTCCTTAAGTAAACCATTAAGGAATGCCGTTTTGACGTCCATTTGCCATATCTCATAATCATAGAATGTGGCAATTGCTAACATGATTCAGACGGAATTCAGCTTCGCTACAGGTGAGAAAGTCTCATCGTAGTCAACCCCTTGAACTTGTCGATAACCCTTAGCGACAAGCCAAGCTTTATAGATGGTTACATTACCATCTGCGTGTGTCTTCTTCTTAAAGATCCATTTATTTTCTATGGCTCGCCGATCATCAGGCAAGTCAGTCAAAGTCCATACTTCGTTTTCATACATGGATCCTATCTCGGATTTCATGGCTTCCAGCCATTTGTCGGAATCCGGGCCCGCCATCGCTTCTTCATAGTTCGAAGGTTCACCATTGTCTAACAACATGATTTCCAGGACAGGGTTGCCGTACCACTCTGGCGCGGAACGTGTCCTTGTGGACCTACGTAGTTCAGTAGTAACTTGATCTGAAGTTTCATGATCATCATCATTAACTTCCTCTCTAGTCGGTGCAGGCACCTCAGGAACATTTTCTTGAGCTGCGCCACTTACCGGTTCAAGAGGTAATACTTCATCGAGTTCTACTTTCCTCCCACTTACTTCTTTCGAGAGAAACTCTTTCTCTAGAAAGGATCCATTCTTGGCAACAAAGATCTTGCCTTCGGATCTGAGGTAGAAGGTATACCCAATAGTTTCTTTAGGGTATCCTACGAAGACGCATTTTTTCGATTTGGGTTCGAGCTTTTCAGGTTGAAGTTTCTTGACATAAGCATCGCATCCCCAAACTTTTAGAAACGACAGCTTAGGTTTCTTCCCAAACCATAATTCATACGGTGTCGTCTCAACGGATTTCAACGGAGTCCTATTTAAATTGAATGCGGAAGTCTCTAAAGCATAGCCCCAAAATGACAGCGGTAGATCGGTAAGAGACATCATAGATCACACCATATCCAATAGAGTGAGATTACGATGTCCGGACACACCATTACGCTGAGGTGTTCCAGGCGGCGTGAGTTGTGAAACTATTCCACATTTCCTTAAGTGCGTGCCAAATTCGTGACTCAAGTATTCTCCCCCATGATCTGATCGCAAGAACTTGATTTTTCTGTCACGTTGATTCTCAACCTCACTCTGAAATTCCTTGAACTTTTCAAAGGTCTCAGACTTGTGTTTCATTAAGTAGACATACCCATATCCACTTAAGTCATCAGTGAGGGTGAGAACATAACGATAGCCACCGCGAGCCTCAACACTCATTGGACCGCACACATCAGTATGTATGATTTCCAATAAGTTGGTTGCTCGCTCCATTGTTCCTGAGAACGGAGTCTTGGTCATTTTACCCATGAGGCATGGTTCGCACGTGTCAAATGATTCGTAATCAAGAGACTCCAAAAGTCCATCTGCATGGAGCTTCTTTATGCGTTTGATACCTATGTGACCAAGGCGGCAGTGCCACAAGTATGTGGGACTATCATTATCAACCTTACATCTTTTGGTATTCACACTATGAATATGTGTAACATTATGCTCGAGATTGATTAAGAATAAACCATTCACCAGCAGAGCATGACCATAAAACATATCTCTCATATAAATAGAACAACCATTATTCTCAGATTTAAATGAGTAGCCATCTCGAATTAAACGAGATCCTGATACAATGTTCATGCTCAAAGCTGGCACTAAATAAAAATTATTGAGGTTTAAAACTAATCCCGTAGGTAAATGTAGATGTAGCGTGCCGACGGCGATCACATCAACCTTGGAACCATTCCCGACGCGCATCGTCACCTCGTCCTTCGCCAGTCTCCGCTTATTCCGTAGCTCCTGCTTTGAGTTACAAATGTGAGCAACCGCACCGGTATCAAATACCCAGGAGCTACTACGAGTACTGGTAAGGTACACATCAATTACATGTATATCACATATACCTTTAGCGTTGCCGGCCTTCTTGTCCGCTAAATATTTGGGGAAGTTCCGCTTCCAGTGACCACTTCCCTTGCAATAAAAACACTCAGTCTCAAGCTTGGGTCCATTCTTTGGCTTCTTCCCGGCAGCTTGCTTACCGGGCGCGGCAACCCCCTTGCCGTCTGAGGGAGTCCTGGATTAGGGGTTGTTCGGGTAGCCAGACTATACCTTCAGTCGGACTCCTGGACTATGAAGATACAAGATTGAAGACTTCGTCTCGTGTCCGGAGGGGACTTTCCTTGGCGTGGAAGGCAAGCTTGGCGATGCGGATATTCAAGATCTCCTACCATTGTAACCGACTCTATGTAACCCTAACCCTATCCGGTGTCTATATAAACTGGAGGGTTGTAGTCTGTAGGACAGAATCAACTCAATACACATCAATCATACCATAGGCTAGCTTCTAGGGTTTAGCCTCCTTGATCTCGTGGTAGATCTACTCTTGTACTACCCATATCATCAATATTAATCAAGCAGGAGTAGGGTTTTACCTCCATCGAGAGGGCCCGAACCTGGGTAAAACAAAGTGTCCCCTGTCTCCTATTACCATCCGGCCTAGACGCACAGTTCGGGACCCCCTACCCGAGATCCGCCGGTTTTGACACCGACATTGGTGCTTTCATTGAGAGTTCCTCTGTGTCGTCGCCCTTAGGTCCAATGGCTACTTCGATCTTCAACAACGATGCGGTCCAGGGTGAGACTTTTCTCCCCGGACAGATCTTCGTCTTCGGCAGCTTCGCACTGCGGGCCAATTCTCTTGGCCATCTGGAGCAGATCGAAAGCTACGCCCCTGGACATCAGGTCAGGTTTGGAAACCTAAACTACACGGCTAACATCCGTGGGGACTTGATCTTCGACGGATTCGAGCCACAGCCAAGCGTGTCGCACTATCTCGATGGGCATGATATAGCTCTGCCGCCGGACAGCGCCTTGGAGGCCACACACGCATCGGTTTCGACCATTAATTTGGAACCTACTACGCCGATCGAGGATCAGCGGTTGGATGCTGCCTCAAGGGCTGCGATCTCAAAGGCGATCGAGCCGAACTCCGGTCCCGCACTCCGCGTGGCCCGTGACTCCAAGGAGCCGGATTCCTCTCCGAACTCCGAGCCCCCCGCGCCCCTCCCAATCGAATCCGATTGGGCGCCGGTAATGGAGTTCACCGCCGCGGACATCTTTCAGCATTCGCCTTTTGGCGACATCCTAAATTCTCTCAAGTCTCTCTCTTTATCAGGAGAGCCCTGGCCGAACTACGATCAGCAAGGGTGGGATATGGACGGAGAGGAAATTCAAAACCCACCCACCACCCACTTTGTAGCCACTGTCGACGATTTAACCGACATACTTGACTTCGGCTTCGAAGACATCGACGGCATGGACGATGATATAGGAGACGAACAGGAACCAGCACCTGTAGGGCGCTGGACCGCCACCCCATCTCACGATGTGTACATGGTGGACACCCCTAAAGGAAGCGACAACGAGGAAAAAGGGGAGGGGGCGAGAGATCGACCCCCCGAAAAGCAATCAAGGCGTCGTCGTAAACGCCGACCCAAGCCCCGCCTCGACAAAAACCCAGCCATAGAGCAGGACGAGCCGGTAGACGACGGGCAGGCCTTAGAGCAACCGTCCGAACAGGGCAACATGGATAGAGAAACCGAACATCCCTCCTCCGGCGAAAACGGCATTCTAGACGACCTCACGCCGAATAAACTCACGGAGCAGAAGAATCTCCATGAGAGGCTCGTTGCAACTGCACGCAGCCTAAAAAAGCAGAAGCGGAAGCTAAAAACAGCGGAAGACGCACTCCGGATCAGATGGAGCAAGGTAATCAATGCCACAGATAAGTACGGCGACAATCGCCGCACTAGAAGCTATCCGAAAAGAAAGCTACGGCTTGAATTCGACGAAGAGGCCTCAGAGCCCTCACATTCAATAAATGAAAAAGCCACACGGTCGGATAGACGACCCCATAAAGCGACAAGCAGCGCCGCACCTAAATCGGCATGCGACCCACTTAAGGATCCGCATCATGGCCCAGTCAGGTCCATCTATGGGCTAAGAAAGCAAGCTCTCGTAAGCAACGCTATGAAGCCATCATCAGAATCCGGCATACCCAAATACAGGGGTGCCACACACCCCCTATGTTTCACCGATGAGGTCCTAGACCATGAATTCCCAGAGGGATTCAAACCCGTAAACATAGAGGCATATGATGGAACAACAGACCCAGGAGTCTGGATCGAGGATTACATCCTCCACATACACATGGCTAGAGGAGATGATCTCCACGCCATAAAATATCTACCCCTTAAGCGTAAAGGGCCAGCCCGGCATTGGCTTAAAAGCCTTCCCGAAAACACAATTGGAAGCTGGGAAGAGCTCGAGGATGCTTTCCGAGCAAACTTTCAAGGGACCTATGTCCGCCCTCCGGATGCAGACGATCTTAGTCACATAACTCAACAACCCGGAGAATCAGCTCGGCAGTTATGGAATAGATTCCTCACTAAAAAGAATCAGATAGTCGACTGTCCGGACGCCGAAGCCCTAGCAGCTTTCAGGCATAATGTCCAAGACGAATGGCTCACCAGACACCTCGGCCAAGAAAAGCCAAGAACAATGGCCGCACTAACAAGCCTCATGACCCGCTTTTGTGCAGGGGAGGACAGCTGGTTGGCAAGGTGCAGCCCCAGCGACCCAAGTACATCCGAAACCAGGGATGGAAACGGAAGACCGCAACGCAACAAGGACCGTCGCCGAACTAAGGACAAAAGTCCGAAGAGCACGACAGTCAACGCCGGATTCAAAGGCTCACGACAAAATCAGGAAAAATCGCCCCCCAGGATAACAGGGATGATCCATCCAACCTAAATAAAATCCTGGACAGGATATGTCAGATACACAGTACTCCAACGAAGCCCGCTAACCATACCCACAGAGACTGTTGGGTCTTCAAACAATCCGGCAGACTTAATGCCGAACACAAGGGGCTCGACACACCAAGCGAAGACGAGGACGAACCCCAACAGCAGAGCACCAGGAAACAAAAGAACTTCCCGCAAGAAGTAAAAATAGTGAACTCACTTCACATAACAAAACATGTGGTGCCCGTAAAGGTACGCACCACACGGCCCATCCCCAAAGGATCCTGCCACTGGTTGTCAAAACCAATCACCTTCGATCAGCTAGATTATTCTAGGAATATCAAGAATGTAGGATGGACTGCCTTGATACTCGATCCAATAATTGGCGGACTCAAGTTTTCAAATGTCCTTATGGACGGCGGCAACGGACTAAACCTGATATATCAGGATACAATACAACACATGGGGATAAACCCAGCAAGAATCCGCCGCAGCAAAACCTCCTTTCAAGGGGTAATACCGGGCCCGGACACCCATTGTACGGGTTTTCTCCGGCTCACGGTCACATTCGGCTCTCCCGATAACCTCCGCCGTGAAAAGCTTACCTTCCACGTCGTCCCGTTCTCAAGTCGCTATCAAGCACTACTGGGACGTGAAGCTTTCGCTCGATTTAACGCAATACCGCATTATGCATCTCTTACGCTTAAGATGCCCGGTCCACGAGGCACCATCTCTTTGATGGGGAAGCACTAAAATGCGCCTCCCCAAGCTTAGGACAGTGCGGCCGCTTTAACAGCCCCACGGCAAAATGGCCTCACCGGCCAAAAAACTTCAAAATAGGTCATTTAAAGACCACGAACGCGGATAGACGAGTTCGGTGCAAAATCATCATTGATGCAGGCCTAGAAGCCATATAACCCCGCACAAGGGGCTCCACGCATATACAATAAGAAACAATAAAGCTCAAACTTCCATATCTTACTTTATACTTTGCTTATTTTTAAACTTTTTCCGCACAACCCGTTTTCAACTCAGTTCCTCTCTTTTACAGATGAACGTCGTGCGGCGCCCGTCCAGGATACGGCACAACAGAGACACAGGCACAGACGTGCAGTAGGGACCCGTCCTAAAGGATTCTTTTTAGATTAAGACCCTGCGTAAACCTTTTTTACTGTCTCTTGTTGCTACACTTCCCCTGGTTTTTTCTTTCCAGTATAACCAAGGAGGAGGCTGGCGTCTTGGCATGTGGCCACATCAGAATTTTTGCACGTACCTGGACACTAGGGGCTTTTTTAATAAAGAGTGTTCTTTGGCCCACACTCATAAAGACCGAACACCTTAGGGAGTGTTCGGCGTCGCGAGTTTTGGCATTATATGCATCAGCTCCGAATCATGTCTTTGGTCAAATGTTGGGTTGCCCGGCTCCTGAGTTCGGCTACCTTACGTTCCGCTCTATTGGCTAAGGTAGCACCAGGAGAACTACTGCGATTGTGCCCCCGGTTCGGCCAGGGCGAGCACCTCAGTAGAGAAAGCCAAAAACTGACTGTCATGATGTAGCGTGAGACTGGTCAGCCACTCGATGACCGATCGGAATCTATCGGATTCCTCCGCTTTAACGAAGGGCCTCTTTCCGGTCAGGCACATACGCGCCCCGAATTCGGACGAGCGCAGTTGCCACCAAGGAGCTACCTAAAGAGTCTCATTTTCAAACTCCTATGGCTAAGTGAAAGTGTTAAAGCATTATAGTCCGGTTGCCTGGCCCGCTGCGCTATCACCTCCTTTGTAGGACCAAGACGTTGGGTTAAGTGTGAAAATGCGTCTTCTGCGAGCACCCCCGCACTATGTGCGTGGGGGCTGAAGCCAACGACTGCCATCTTTCAGATTCTATATATATATATATATATATATATATATATATATAGAAGGTGTTTACAATACTTGGAGGCACAAGTATAAAAAAGGCCACTACAGTTTATCAAAATATTACTTTATAATTACATATGCTATCATAACATAGCATCTTTCGGGCACTGCGTCTCTATTACACGAGCGCCTTCAAGAACTTCCTGAAAATAGTGCTCGGAGGGTACTCGGCTTTGGTCCGAATCTCGGGACGCAACAACGATGGTCTCCATCTCTGCCCAGTATGTGTTAACACGAGCTAGAGCCATCCTAGTGCCCTCTATGCATGCTGACCTCTTAATTGCATTTATACGCGGCACCGCGTCAAGGAATTGCTGCACCAAGCTGAAATAACCCTTCGGCTCCGAACTCCCCGGCCACAGGTGACCCACAACGTACTTCATGGCGAGTCCAGACAACCTATTCAGTTTTGCCCATTGAGCCAAACGATCATCCACTGCCATTAGACGCTCTGGATTGTGAAACTGTGACCAGAAAAGCCTTTCCACTTCGCGATCTTTCTGATCTCGAAAGTGTTCGGTCGCATCAGCAGCACTCGCTGCCAAATCCAGATAGGTGTCCTCCACACTCCACATCCGGTCCAACGGAGCAAACTTCCGATCACAAACCTTCCTTCGCAGCATAAAGGGCTTTCCAGCCACAATCTGTTCAGCCTGACGCAGCTCTTCCTTCGCAGCTCTCATCGCAGAGCGCGCGTCCTTGGCATTGGCGACAGCCTTCTCTAAGTCCGTCTGTTTCGCCTGGTCTTCTTTTTCAAGAAGTCTGCAATGGTCGGTAGCGCTTTTTAACTTTTTGGCCATCTCGGCCATCTCCTCTTTGCTTCGGCAATGAGCAGCCTGTTCGGCTCTCAGCTCTTCAAGGGCCTTCTGGGCAGCCGCATCGCTTTTTCTGGCTTGCTCCTTAGCTCGGGCAATTCCTGCCCTAAGATTCTCCACGGCGGCCATACCATCTGCGTCAAGCACACACATTGTAAGGCACTAGCATGAAGCTCCTCTTACCTGGCGCCGCCCGAAGAATTACATACCTTGAGCCTCATCAAGCCGCTTGTTGACAAGCGCGATGTCGGCATCTGCCACGTCCAGTTGCCGCTTTAGTTCGGCAAATTCATCAGTTCGGCTCGATTCCGAACACCTCGCCACCTAAATTCAAAGGCGACATCTTAGACCTGGGATTATGATCCTCCGCGTGCCGTCATTTCTTGACAACGCGCAGAGTCTCAGGGGCTACTATCTACACAGGGCGCATCTTACTTATGCGCAACTGACAAAAGTGTACATCATCTAACATACCTCAAAACCCGTCAGCAAGCTTTTGACGGCCTCATGCAATCCGTCTTCTGCGGATGAAATCCTTTCAATCACCGTGCCCATCAATGCACGGTGCTCCTTTGAGATAGAAGCTCGCCCCGGCAGAATCTTTAGCTCCTCCAGCCGAGCACCAGACGGTGCTGGACTTGTCCTATGGCCTCTTTCGAAGGCCGGACGCGGAGAATTTCAGGGGGCCGCACTGCCACCTTCCGCCCCTGACGGATTCGGAGAAACCCTCCGCGACGACACCTCAGGGTCGCCCGCCTCGCTAGGCAGCACGGCAGGGGGAGGCGTTCCGCTCTCCATCATCTCCGAAAGAAGATCCCCCGAAGACGAGCTCTGCTGAGAAGGGCTGAGGTCCGAGCTACAAGGTAAAATTTCGGTTAATCTTCTCAGATATAAATCAAAGATTTCTCTCATCCCTCAAAAGGAAAGCCTCTCTCTACTTACGGCTCGCTGGAGGGATGATCCCCTTGAGGGCATAGTCCGGCCGAGGAATTCCCCGGCGCCGGACCCTCTGACGAGGATTTTCTCCCCTGTTTCAAGACCATGGTTTCCAGGTCGTCAGAGGCGGCTCTCTTCTTCCCCTCGGGAGAGGAATTGTCGGTTCCTCCCTTCGGGGCAGCCTCCTTCGAGGAGGCCATAGCTTCCTTGTCCTCCCCCTCCAAAGGCACTATCGCCAGCATCCTGACCAGCACGGGATCCGGCCCGGTTTCGGGAAGGGGAGCCGGACACCTGATCAGCTTTGCCTTCGCTATCCACTCCTGTTTAAAAGGACGGCTCTTTTAGGGGCAAGTTTATGACAATTAAGCGGATGGAAGGTCCGGGCACAAGGTTGCTTACTTGAGTATCCGGGCGATTGCAGCTTAGACCTGTGTCCTCGGTTAAATCCGGACACATCTCTTGTGATCCGAAGAACAGTCTATACATCTCCGCGGGCGTTGCGCCCATGAAGTTCTGGAGAACTCGCGGTCCCTCCGGATTAAACTCCCACAGGCGAAGGGGGCGACGTTTGCTGGGCAATGTTCAGCGAATCAGCATGACCTGCGTCACCTTGACCAGGTTGAGGTCTCCTTCTAAGAGATCCCTAATGCGGCCCTGCAACAGGGGCACGTCTTTGGGTAACCCCCAATCTAATACTTTGTTGACCCATGATGATAGCCGTGGTGGGGGACCCGAGCGAAAGGCAGGAGGCGCCGCCCACTTGGCGCTCCTGGGAGCGGTGATATAGAACCATTCTCGTTGCCACAAGCCGAGCTCCTCTTGAAAGAAGCCCTCGGGCCATGGAGCATCGGCATTCTTACTTATGACAGCGCCTCCGCACTCTGCATGCCGTCCCTCGATCATCTTCGGCTCCACTCCAAAGGTCTTGAGCCATAATCTGAAGTGAGGGGTAACACGGAGGAATGCTTCGCACACAACGATGAATGAAGAAATATGGAGGATGGACTCCAGAGCTAAGTCATGAAATTCCAGCCCGTAATAAAACAGCAGCCCCCTCACGAAGGGATCCGTCGAGAAGCCTAACCCCCGAAGGAAGTGAGACATGAACACTACGCTCTCACCGGGCTGGGGGCTGAGAATAGCTTGCCCTTGAACAGGCAACCTATGCGGAATTTCAGCGGTCAAGAACTTAGCCTCTCTCAACTTTAGCACGTCCTCCTCCGTGACGGAGGAGGGCATCCATCGGCCTTGAAGGTTGGAACCGGACATTGTCGAAGGTCCGAAGCGCCTGAAATCTGAAGCCTAGGGTGTTGGAACTCGAGGCGACGGGCGAACTTGTTTGAGATTGAAAAAGGAGTAAGGCCTTGGTCTCTTTATAAGAGGTCGAATACCAAGAGCCCTCCCCGTAACCGTTTGAGACTCGCCTTTAATCGAGAAAAAGTGCTAACGGGCACGATTGGGTTACCCACGTCCGTATTGATGAGAATCCCGTAAAAGGGGGGTACACGATCTCTACTTTGACAAGATGTGCCAAGGAAACCGCCTCGCAAAACATGCTGAGGCGGAAAAACAAAAACGATTCAAGTAAAGGACTTGGCTGTAATATGATGGTGCACTGCAGAATACGTCAGCAGATTTGATTTGTGTTAATATTATTCTCTCTATGGCAATACGTGGAAACTTATTTTACAGAGCCGGACACTACTCTTGGTGATTAAAATCTTCTATGAAGGACTTGGAGGAGGAACCCGCCTTGCAATGCCGAAGACAATTTGCGCGCCGGACTCGTCGTCATTGAAGCCTGGTTCAGGGGCTATTGAGGGAGTCCTGGATTAGGGGGTGTTCGGGTAGCCGGACTATACCGTCAGCCGGACTCCTGGACTATGAAGATACAAGATTGAAGACTTCGTCTCATGTCCGGAGGGGACTTTCCTTGGCGTGGAAGGCAAGCTTGGCGATGCGGATATTCAAGATCTCCTACCATTGTAACCGACTCTATGTAACCCTAACCCTATCCGGTGTCTATATAAACCGGAGGGTTGTAGTCCGTAGGACAGAATCAACTCCATACACATCAATCATACCATAGGCTAGCTTCTAGGGTTTAGCCTCCTTGATCTCGTGGTAGATCTACTCTTGTACTACCCATATCATCAATATTAATCAAGCAGGAGTAGGGTTTTACCTCCATCAAGAGGGCCCGAACCTGGGTAAAACAAAGTGTCCCCTGTCTCCTGTTACCATCCGGCCTAGACGCACAGTTTGGGACCCCCTACCCGAGATCCGCCGGTTTTGACACCGACACCGTCCTTCTTGAAGTTCTTCTTACCCTTGCCTTTCTTAAACTTAGTGGTTTTATTCACCATCAACACTTGATGTTCCTTTTTGATTCCCACCTCCGCTGATTTCAGCATTGAATATACCTCAGGAATGGTCTTTTCCATCCCCTGCATATTGAAGTTCATCACAAAGCTCTTGTAGCTCGGTGGAAGCGACTGAAGGATTCTGTCAATGACGGTGTCATCCGGGAGATTAACTCCCAGCTGAGTCAAGCGGTTATGCAACCCAGACATTTTGAGTATGTGCTCACTGACAGAACTGTTTTCCTCCATCTTACAACTGAAAAACTTGTCGGAGACTTCATATCTCTCGACCCGGGCATGAGCTTGGAAAACCATTTTCAGCTCTTCGAACATCTCATATGCTCCGTGTCGCTCAAAACGCTTTTGGAGCCCCGGTTCTAAGGTGTAAAGCATGCCGCACTGAACGAGGGAGTAATCATCAGCACGTGACTGCCAAGCGTTCATAACATCTTGGTTCTCTGGGATGGGTGCGTCACCTAGCGGTGCTTCTAGGACATAATCTTTGTTGGCGGCTATGAGGATGATCCTCAGGTTCCGGACCCAGTCCGTATAGTTGCTGCCATCATCTTTCAGCTTGGTTTTCTCTAGGAACGCGTTGAAGTTGAGGACAACGTGGGCCATTTGATCTACAAGACATATTGTAAAGATTTTATACTAAGTTCAAGATAATTAAGTTCATCTAATCAAAATATTCAATGAACTCCCACTCAGATAGACATCCCTCTAGTCATCTAAGTGAAACATGATCCGAGTCAACTAGGCCGTGTCTGATCATCACGTGAGACGGACTAGTTAACATCGGTGAACATCTTCATGTTGATCGTATCTTCTATACGACTCATGCTCGACCTTTCGGTCTTCCGTATTCCGAGGCCATGTGTGTACATGCTAGGTTCGTCAAGTCAACCTAAGTGTATTGCGTGTGTAAATCTGGCTTACACCTGTTGTATTCGAACGTTAGAATCTATCACACCCGATCATCACGTGGTGCTTCGAAACAACGAACCTTCGCAACGGTGCACAGTTAGGGGGAACACTTTCTTGAAATTATTACGAGGGATCATCTTATTTAAGCTACCGTCGTTCTAAGCAAATAAGATGTAAAACATGATAAACATCACATGCAATCAAATAGTGACATGATATGGCCAATATCATTTGCTCCTTTTGATCTCCATCTTCGGGGCTCCATTATCATCGTTGTCACCGGCATGACACCATGATCTCCATCATCATGATCTCCATCATCGTGTCTTCTTGAAGTTGTCTCATCATCTATTACTTCTACTACTATGGCTAATGCTTTAGCAATAAAGTAAAGTAATTACATGACGTTTATGTTGACACGCAGGTCATAAATAAATTAAGACAACTCCTATGGCTCCTGCCGGTTGTCATACTCATCGACATGCAAGTCGTGATTCCTATTACAAGAACATGATCAATTTCATACATCTCATATATCATTCATCACATCCTTTTGGCCATATCACATCACACGGCACATGCTGCAAAAACAAGTTAGACGTCCTCTAATTGTTGTTGCAAGTTTTTACGTGGCTGCTATAGGTTTCTAGCAAGAACGTTTCTTACCTACGCCAAAACCACAACGTGATATGCCAATTTCTATTTACCCTTCATAAGGACCCTTTTCATCGAATCCGATCCGACTAAAGTGGGAGAGACAGACACCCGCTAGCCACCTTATGCAACTAGTGCATGTCAGTCAGTGGAACCAGTCTCACGTAAGCGTACGTGTAAGGTCGGTCCAGACCGCTTCATCCCACGATGCCGCCGAATCAAGATAAGACTAGTAACGGCAAGTAAATTGACAATATCGACGCCCACAACTGCTTTGTGTTCTACTCGTGCATAGAAACTACGCATAGACCTAGCTCATGATGCCACTGTTGGGTAATGTAGCAGAATTTTAAAATTTTCTATGCATCACCAAGATCAATCTATGGAGTCATCTAGCAACAAGGGAGAAGGGAGTGCATCTACATACCCTTGTAGATCGCGAGCGGAAGCGTTCAAGAGAACGGGGTTGATGGAGCCGTACTCGTCGTGATCCAAATCACCGATGACCTAGCGCCGAATGAACGACACCTCCGCGTTCAACACACGTACGGTTGGGAAGACGTCTCCTCCAACTTGATCCAGCAACGGGGAAGGAGAGGTTGATGGAGATCCAGCAGCACGACGGCGTGGCGGTGGAAGCAACAGTGATCTCAGGGAGAGGGAGAGGTGTCACAGGAGGGAGAGGGAGGCGCCAGGGGCTAGGGTGCGTCTGCCCTCCCTCCCCCCACTATATATAGGACCCCTAGGGGCGGCGCCGGCCCTAGGAGATGCAATCTCCAAGGGGGGCGGCGGCCAAGGGGGGTGGAGTGCCCCCCAAGCCAAGTGGGGCGCCCCCACCCCTTGGGTTTCCAACCCTAGGCGCAGGGGGAGGCCCATGGGGGGCGCACCAGCCCATTAGGGGCTGGTTACCCTACCACTTCAGCCCATGGGGCCCTCAGGGATAGGTGGCCCCACCCGGCGGACCCCCGGGACCCTTCCGATGGTCCCGGTACAATACCGATTACCCCCGAAACTTTCCCGATGGCCGAAACTTGACATCCTATATATAAATCTTCACCTCCGGACCATTCCGGAACTCCTCGTGACGTCCCGGATCTCATCCGGGACTCCGAACAACTTTCGGGTTACCGTATACTAATATCTCAACAACCCTAGCATCACCGAACCTTAAGTGTGTAGACCCTACGGGTTCGGGAGACACGCAGACATGACCGAGACGACTCTCCGGTCAATAACCAACAGCAGGATCTGGATACCCATGTTGGCTCCCACATGCTCCTCGATGATCTCATCGGATGAACCACGATGTCGAGGATTCAATCAATCCCGTATACAATTCCCTTTGTCAAT